>NW_016812367.1:1476083-1546470 GCF_001698545.2 Rhinopithecus bieti | reverse complement strand
GGGGGGGGGGGATAGCATTAGGAGATATACCTAATGTAAATGACAAGTTAATGAGTGCAGCACACCAACATGGCACATGTATACATATGTAACCTGCACGTTGTGCACATGTACCCTAGAACTTGAAGTATAATAAAATAAATTTTAAAAAATTATTACTGAATGGAATATTCATTTTATGCTAGTTATTTCAAGTTCTCAAATACATAGAGGAACGTACTATAGAAAGACCTCTGTCTGTGGCTGGGTGTGGTGGCTCACACCTGTAATCTCAGCACTTTGGGAGGCCGAGGCAGGTGGATCACCTGAGGTCAGGAGTTCGAGACCAGCCTGGCCAACCTGGTGAAACCCCATCTCCACTAAAAATACAAAAAATTAGCCGGGTGTGGTGGCGGGCGCCTGTAATCCCAGCAGGAGAATTACTTGAACCCAGGAGGCGGAGGTTGCAGTGAGCCGAGATCGTGCCATTGCACTCCACCCTGGGTGACAAGAGTGAAATTTTGTCTCAAAAAAAAAACAAAAAAAAAAACACGACCTGTGTCTCTTTAAGTTTTGTTTTTTCTCTTTTTTTTGGTCCTTATGTAGAACAAATAAAAACTCTAAAACTAAGTTGTATATTATCAAGTAGAGATGCAGGTGGCAATCAAGCCAAATAACATGACTTTAAAATCCCGTGTTCTTGGCCGGGTGCAGTGGCTCACACCTGTAATCCCAGCACTTTGGGAGGCCGAGGTGCGTAGATCATTTGAGGTCAGGAGTTGAACACCAGCCTGGTCAACATGGCAAAACCCTGTGTCTACTAAAAATGCAAAAACTAACCGGGCATGTTGGCATGCACCTGTAATCCCAGCTTCTCAGGATGCTGAGGCAGGAGAATTGCTTGAGCCTGGGAGGCGGAGGTTGTGGTGAGCCAAGATTGTGCCACTGCACTCCAGTCTAGGTGACAGGGTGAGACCCTGTCTCAAAAACATAAAAAGAAAAATCAGTTGTTGTTTTTTTGTTGTGTTTTTTGAGACAGAATTTTGCTCTTGTTGCCCAGGCTGGAGTGCAATGGCGCGATCTTGGCTTACCACAGCCTCCACCTCCTAGCTTCAAGCAGTTCTCCTGCCTCAGCCTCCCGAGTAGCTGGGATTACAGGCATGCGCCACCACGGCTGGCTAATTTTGTATTTTTAGTAGAGACGGGGTTTCACCATGTCAGCCATGCTGGTCTCAGACTCCTGACCTCAGGTGATGTAGCCGCCTCGGCCTCCCAAAGTGCTGGAATTACACGTGTGAGTCACCGTGCCCAGCCTGAGATCATAGATTTTCAAGAGGACTTGGATTTGAAGAAAATCAATACTTTTTTATTTAAAAAAAAAAATAGGCAGAGAGGCAGGGGTATTAGATCCCCTTTTGATAGGAGTATATGCATTATAATTTTAATTTCCACACATTCCTATAGATACAATTTCGACCACTTCACAAAGAGGTTGAGACCCGGAGTGAATGGTTCGAGCTCATACAGCTGATAGGACCTTGATGTTAATAAATGTTGATATCACTGTGGGTCTTTAGCTCTGTGTGGCTCCAAACCTTACACTCCTTCCACCTGCCTCCAGCTCTGAGCATACTTGGCAGAAGGCTTTCCAAGTATAGAATGTCTAGCAGAGGCACTGAGCCCCACTCTATCCCCCTTCTTATTTACAGAGGTGGGCTGTTGACCCAGCATATGCAAGCAATGACTTCAACTGACAAGGATTCTACCTTAGCAAAGAATTCAGGTGTTTTTGTTTTTGTAGAGACGGTTTCACCATGTTGGCTAGGCTGGTCTGGAACTCCTGGCCTCAAGTGATCCACCCACCTTACCCTCCCAAAGTGCTGGGATTACAGGCATGAGCCCGTCCTATTTAGGTTTGTTAACAGCTTGACTTCTCCCTGCTGGCTTCCTTCAAAGCCATTCATTCATTTACTTTATTCATTTAGTCAAGTCATCTAACACTTCCTGATAGGAGCTATGGCCCAGGGCTGGGCTCGGTGCTGTCATATTTAATTACCTGATATAATCCTGACAATAACTCTGTTGAACAACTTTGATTATCACTATTTTACAGATGAGGATATTAAAACCAGAAAGATGAAGTGATTTGCCCAGGGTTCCACACTAAAGAGTGGCAGAGCCTGAGCCCACATTGAAACCCAATGTAGTTCTGTGTTGGATCCAGAGAGTAGTTCCTGAGGGTCCCTGACAAGTGTCTTATGGCAAGTATGGATCTACTGTAAGATGACCTAGGGTATCCAGATCCCATCGGGGCAAATGCATCATCTACCAAGCAGATCAAATAAGGCTTAGAGTGGTTTTATACTCCAGGCTTGCGTTTCTCTCATATTTACCAAAGAAGGTCAGAACTAAAACCTACATAGCATTCAGGCAAATCCTTCTTGCCCCTAGAGCATTGAATGTCCCCTCCAGGTTACTGAAATCCTTCTCTGCTTCACCCCATCACTTACTCTCCCTAATTAGGGTCTTGTCTCCCACTCAGTAGAGCTGGTTTCTGAGCCCCATGCTGGTCCCCCAGTTTCTTCAGCTTTTATATACAGGACAACTTTTCAAGTCTTACTAAATTCATAGATAGTCAATAAGTATTTATTGGACTTTTACCTAATATGTGCCAGGCATGGTGGTATATATGTAGTAAACAAGACAGGTATTGTCTATGTCTTTATGGAGCTTACAGTCTAGCAGAGAATACAGGCATTGAGCAAATAGTTACAACTGTGACAAACTTTAGGAAAAAAGACAAATGCAAGACTGTGGGCATAAAATGAGGGGAGATAAGGTGGGGGAGCAGGGATCAAGAAAGGACCCCAGAGGGCAAGTAGGATAGTGTGGGACATAGTGATGTGGAGGAAATGAGCAGGCGTCCACGCATGACTTTGTGGGTCATGTTAGGGAGGTGGGCCTTTACCCTAAGAGCACTGGGAAGCCGTTGCCAGTTTGAGTTTTATGGACAGATCATCCTGGTTCCAATGTGAAGAGGTTTGGAGCCTGGGCAACATGGCAAAACCCCATCTCTACAAAAAAAAGAATATACAAAAATTACCCAGGTATGGCCGGGCGCGGTGGCTCACGCCTGTAATCCCAGCACTTTGGGAGGTTGAGGTGGGTGGATCACGAGGACAGGAGTTCAAGACCAGCCTGGCCAACATGGTGAAACCCCGTCTCTACTAAAAATACAAAAGTTACCTGGGCGTGGTGGTGCACACCTATAATCCCAGCTACTCGGGAGGCTGAGGCAGGAGAATCGCTTGAACCCAGGAGGCGGAGGTGCCTCCACTGCACTCCAGCCTGGGCGATAGAATGAGACTCCGTCTCAAAAAAATCAAAAATAAGTTGGGCTGGGCACAGTGGCTCAACGCCTATAATCCCAACACTTTGAGAGGAGACCAAGGCAAGCAGATCATCTGTGGTCAGGAGTTTGAAACCAGCCTGGCCAACATGGTGAAAACCTGTCTACTAAAAATACAAAAATTAGCCAGGCGGCCGGGCACGGTGGCTCAAGCCTGTAATCCCAGCACTTTGGTAGGCCGAGACGGGTGGATCACAAGGTCAGGAGATCGAGACCATCTTGGCTAACACGGTGAAACCCTGTCTCTACTAAAATACAAAAAAAAAAAAAAAAAAAAAACTAGCCGGGCGAGGTGGCGGGCGCCTATAGTCCCAGCTACTCCGGAGGCTGAGGCAGGAGAATGGCGTGAACCCGGGAGGCGGAGCTTGCAGTGAGCTGAGTTCCGGCCACAGCACTCAAGTCTGGGTGACAGAGCGAGACTCCGTCTCAAAAAAAAAAAAAAATTAGCCAGGCATGGTGGCGCGCACCTGTAGCCCCAGCTACTTGGGAGGCTGAGGCAGGAGAATTGCTTGAACCCTGGAGGTGGACGTTGCAGGGAGTGGAGATCACGCCATTGCACTCCAGCCTGGGCAACAAGAGCAAAACTCCGTCTCTAAATAAATAAGTTGTGGGCCGGGCGCAGTGGCTCACTCCTGTAATCCCAGCACTTTGGGAGGCCGAGGCAGGCAGATCATGAGGTCAGGAGTTCAAGACCATCCTGGCTAACACGGTGAAACCCCGTCTCTACTAAAAATACAAAAAATTAGGCGGGTGTCATGGCGGGCGCCTGTAGTCCCAGCTACTCAGAAGGCTGAGGCAGGAGAATGGCGTGAACCCGGGAGGCGGAGCTTGCAGTGAGCCGAGATCGCTCCACTGCACTCCAGTCTGGGCAACAGAATGAGACTCCGTCTCAAAAAAATAAATAAATAAGTTGTGGTATAATTGGTTTGAGGTTAAGAAAAGCTAAGGATCATGCTGGGCACAGTGGCTCACGCCTATAACCCCAGCATTTTGGGAGGCCGAGGCGGGTGGAGCGCCAGGTCAAGAGAGCGAGACCATCCTGGCCAACGTGATAAAACCCCGTCTCTACCAAAAATACAAAAATTAGCTGGGTATGGTGGCACACGCCTGTAGTCCCAGCTACTCAGGAGGCTGAGGCAGGAGAATCCCTTGAACCTGGGAGGCAGAGGTTGCAGTGAGCTGAGATCGTGCCACTGCACTCCAGCCTGGCCACAGAGCTCAAAAAAAAAGAAAAGAAAAGCTCAGAAAGGAAGGAATCTAGCTAAGGTCACATGAAAGCAGAACCAGCAGTTCAGTTCCCTCTCCTGGCTCCTCCCTCACTACCAGACCATGTGGGAAAAGCCACTTTGTCATTGGAGCAGCCCTGGTAAAGTGAGATACGGTCTGTGATTCCCAGGGTAGAAAGACAGATTGATTTTCATAACCAGCGTTCTCATTAATTACTGTTACTGCAAGCCCTAGGAGAGTGGCACCTTCCCAGAGATCTCTCAGTGAAGGGCATCCTTAATGAGGCCAGTTAGCACAGCCGAGGTAGAAAAGACACCTAATGTCACTTCTTTGTTCTGTCATTCTTTTATCAGACAGCTAGTCTAGGCCAGGCTTTATACTGGGACGGGGGACACAGGAATGAGGATGTTCCCAACCCCAGGAAGCACATAGGCATGCAGTCTCTGCCTCCTGAACACTGTGGCCTCTGGGTTCTCATCAGGGCCAGCAACCTCACCTCGCCTCACCTATCAGTCCTTAGAAGGGCATTTGTACACTCTGAAAAGCAACAGTCTTCAGGTTACTTCTTACTGGATAACTAAGATCTTGATTTTGATGTGTTTCAGCTGGAAAGGGCTACCCCTGCAAAACATGTAAGATAGTGCTGAACTCCATAGAACAGTACCAAGCTCATGTCAGCGGCTTCAAACACAAGAACCAGTAAGTAACCATTTTTTGAAATTCTAGGATCCATAGCAGGAGCCCAGGACTTCTGCGTCAGAACAAAGCCAGGTAGTTCTGGGCCGAAATGGAATCCTGGCAGCCTTTTTCCGGTGAACAGAAGATAAGTCATTTAACAGGAACAAGTGTCTCCTCTATATGTATTTCTCTACCAGCTTCTGCCCAGTTTTTGGACCTGTTGGGCTGAAGGTTTTAATAGAGAAGCATACATGATTTTCTTGGTGGAACCCTAAGAACACCTGGCTTTCCTGGTCTGTAGCACTCTGGGGAAGTGTTTTTCCACTGGCCTGGAGACCCTATCCTTTGCTGGCAGGAGTTCCCTCTATAGATCATTATCAAATATGACCAGGCCTTCTCATTCATTCATCAGATATATATTGAGCATCTTCTGAATGGTGGCCAAGACAGACCCAGCCTCTGCTCTCATGACCTTACAGCCTGGTGGGAGGAAACAGACTAAGCAAGTAAACAACCAATAATCACACATTGTGATAAGGGTTTTGAAGGAACCAGGTGAACGGAGAGTTACCTGTTCATGGTAATCTTGGAAGTGACTAACATTCATTGAGCCCCTCTTCTGTTGCAGGCCATATGTCAAGCATATTTTCTCAGGTAATCCTTCCAGTCCTGAGAGGAAAGATAATTATTCCCATTTTACACATATGGACAACCAGCATTCAAAGTGGTGATGTGAATGAAGCAGGGTCATGATTCAAATTGAAGCCTATCTGGCCCACAGCATGCTCCTCCCAAGCCGTCAGGCTCAGAAGTAGGTTATGGAACCATTGATATGAAGAGGATAGGGCCTGGTCTGGAGGGCCTACGTGGTTCTGTCCCTTCCTCTCTGAAGGGAAATGTGTGGTATGAGCAGTGCGCCACAACATAACCCTTTTTTTTTTTTTTTTTTTTTTTTTTGGTAGAGATGGGGTTTCACCACATTGGCCAGGCTGATCTCAAACTCCTGAGCTCAAGTGATCCGCCCGCCTCGGCCTCCCAAAGTGTTGGGATTACAGGTGTGAGCCCCTGCACCTGGCCCCAGCATAACCTTCTGAGATGGGTAGCAGCATTCCCATTTTACAGGAAATGAAACTGAGTTTCAGGCGGGCAAGCTGCTGAAATGTTTGTTTGACTTTGGTCATTGATTTTGCTTTGCTCACTGAGCTGAATGATTTAAAGTTGGTGGAAACACAGAGTATTGGTGTAAAAAATGTCCTTAATTCTCTCTACTCTGCCTGGAGTCTCCTCTCTCATACTGTAGCAGATCATCCTCTTTACCTGTGGATATGTTTTTTACTTTGGGGGTACTCTTAGGTATAGACTTGAGACAAGCCCCAGCAACTCAGTCCCACGGTGTTTCAGCATACATACCTCCCTTGCAGCTTGGATGATGGCAGTTACAACAGACAACCTGAAACCAACCAGAGCCCCGCTGTGGGGCTACCCAGACCTGAAAGTGCTAGTGTTGTTCACTGATCTCTTGCTAAACTTTCCAGCAGCGTGACCTTGGGCAAGTCAATAAGTCTCTAATTCTCCCAGTATGGGCAATGTAGTAAGACCTCGTTTACAAAAAATAAAGTTAGACAGGTGTGGCGATGCACACCTGTAGTCCCAACGACTTGAGAGGCTGAAGTGAGAGAATAGCTTGAGCCCAGGAGGTGGAGTGAGCTTTGAGTTGCAGTGAGCTATGATGGCACCACTGTACTCCAGCCTGGGTGCCTGAGTGAGATCCTGTCTCAAAATTTTTTAAAAGCCTCTAATCCTGTAAGGATAAAGCTATAATTTGTTGAACACCTGATTCAGTCTCATTAAATTCTCAACAAAAGATCTGAAATTAGGATATCCCCCCCACCACCTTTTACAACCAAAGAAAGTCTAATTATCACATAGTTTAATTGACTTGCCCAAGCTCACTTAGTTACTTGGAGTTAGACCTAGGATTCAAGCCTGTTTGACTTCGAAGCCCGTTCATTTTACTCTGCCACTACCAAATGGAATGAGTTTGTATAGGGCCCTGTAAGCAGTGGTTTGGTATAGTGAAAAGTCATTGGCTACAGTCCTGAACCTACCACTTAAAAACATACTTTGCGGCCGGGTGCCGTGGCTCACGCCTGTAATCCCAGCACTTTGGGAGACCGAGGCGGGTGGATCACCTGAGGTAGGGAGTTGGAGACCAGCCTGGCCAACCTGGAGAAACCTTGTCTCTACTAAAAATACAAGTATCAGCCGGGTGTGGTCGTGGGCGCCTATAATCCCAGCTACTTGGGAGGCTGAGTAACGGGAATCGCTTCAACCTGGGAGGCAGACATTGTAGTGAGCAGAGATCGTGCCACTGTACTCCTGCCTGGGCGACAAGAGCGAGACTCCATCTCAGGAAAAAAAAAAAAAACATACTATGGGCCAGCCACTTAAACTTTCTGAACTTTACTTTCCTTGTATGTAAAATGAGGATGCTGTTCTCACCTGGCAGAATTGCCATGAGGATGGAATGATGGAAGCTAAGCATCCAGCATTCTGCCCGCCCACAGTGGACCTCAGTGAAGGAAAGGTGCCCTGCCTATTACTCCAAGGCCCTAAAAGGGCAGTGCTATCATTGCAATAAGCCAATACAGCTGCCACACACTGACCCTGTTCCTTTGTTCCTTCTCAAATACAGGTCACCAAAAACAGTGGCATCATCCCTGGGCCAGATTCCAATGCAAAGGCAACCCATTCAGAAAGATTCAACCACCTTGGAAGACTAGAGGTGATTCTGCCCAGCATCCCACGTTGGGCCAGCCATGAGCCAGCTTCCCCTGCGCCCTTGGCTCTCTCTCACTCCTTGTTCTCACCAGGGAAGTACACAGGCCTGAAGCAGCATTGGGCCACAGACAGCCTCTGATTGGTCCAGGCTAATTCACTCCTGCTGCTCCCCTTTGGCAGGGGTCCTGTAGGTCATGACAGGGGAGGCAAGGGTATTGAGAGACCTGGGGTCTCACCGGGTGGTAGTTTGGAGGGTGGCTTTCCCCCTTCCCTAACCCCTTTGGGCCATAGGAGCTGAGGCCCCAGCCACCTGTCTTTCCTCTAAAGGTCAGTTTTGGGCCAGTTCCTGCAACTAAAGAACAGAGATCTCCCTGGGCTCTGGACATTTCCAGTGAAATGTGGAACTTTCATGCCAAACCTGGGCTGAGGCAGGAAACGGAGGAAATGGCTGCAACATGGAAGCTTGGAGCTAATACAACACTCTGCCTTCCCCCAGAAGGTGCAGGCTTTCCTGAGCCTTAGACCACATATGGCCAGTTGCACAGGTTTCTGCCAACTGTGAAGTCTCCTCCTGGAGCAGTGACACAGTCTTGGCGGAGCATTGCTCCCCCCGCTGCCCTCTCCACGGTTCCTGAATGGTGCTAAGGATCTGCAGCAGTTAGCAACGAGCTGGGGCTGGGGGTGGCCTCCATGTCCACTGAGATTATAGGACACTCCAGTGGGGATGGGACCTTTCCCTTCCTCCATCAGAGGTGCTCTGACCCAAGGTCACATGGGAAAGTGCCCCACATGCAAGTCTCCCTGAGGGTTCTGCCCCTAACGGCAAACTGTCTCATGCCAGCCAGCTGTAAGGTTCATTGCTACCCTCAGCCCTACTAGCCCTCTCTTCCCCCTTGTGCAGCAGACCACCTTGCCCAGGTTGCTGTGGTGCTAGCCTTCCCCATCATCCACCAGGCGATTTCTGGGTCCCAAGGAAAGAAATAGAGAGCTGATGCAGGTTTCTACAGTGAGGAGCAGGTGTCCCCCAGGCCCCACACCCAGATTTCTCTGTCTTTACTGTTTTGTGGCCTGGGACTGAGTCCACAGGGATAGAGTTTTCCTTGTAGCTTTGAGGCAAGAATTCCAAGGAGTGTCACCATCAGAGGCTTCTCCTCATTGTGTCAGAGAAGCCCCAGCTGCTCTTGTGGCCTCCTTCCCCCACTCCCTATCCCTTCACCTGTGAAATGCCTTTGCTTTGCATATTGTGTGGATGTGTGTGTGTGTGTGTGTTTGTGTGTATGTGTGTGCTTATGTGTGTGTCTAATGCTCTGTCTCTTGGTCACTGAAGCATCAAATAAAGAATTTCCCCCATGAGCCAGACTGCAACTTAACAAACCTAGGGTTTTGAGCCATATTGCCACTGGATCTAGTATGTCTATCTTGACCCCTCACCCCCACCCCATTCAGACCTCAGTAGTCCCCAGTAGTCATTTTAGGAGTTGGGACACAGTCAAGCACCCTGTGAAAGTCTCCCTTGAGTTGAGGTACCCTGAACGCAATACAGCCTCATCTTCTCATCCACCTTCTCCTGCTTCTCCTGTCACATAGAGCCTCGTGAAGGTCTTTAAAGGGTTTAAGCTGGGGATCTGCTTTATGTTTGAGAGAATTCTAGCTATTGTGTAAAGGAATGCAGGGAGGGGCAGGAAAGGAGACAAGGAGGCCAGTATGGAAACTGTGTCCAGTATGGCTTTCCAGGCTAATCACTTAGGGCAGAGACCCAGCCTTATTCATCTCTACTTCCTGATGTCCATAGTGGTGTGTCATGAAGTTTTATTGAATGAATGAATGAGGTGTATGAGGAGAGATGGTTTTTTCCTGCTCAGCTCTTACACAGTGATAGGTTTGTTCCATGGGACTTATCATAGGCCTGGTGATTCTTGAAAGAGCATTTTCCATGACTCAAAAATGAGCTGAGGAGTGTTATGGCCAGCTGTGGTGGCATGCACCTATAGTCCCAGCTGCTCAAGAGGCCAAGGCAGAAAGACCATTCAAACCCAGGAGTTCCAGCCTGTCGTATGCTATGATCATGCCCGTGAATAACCACTGCACTCCAGCCAGGGTAACATAACAAGACTCTATCTCCAAAAAAAATAAATAAATAAATAAAGTATAAAAATAAATTTTAAGGCCGGGTGCCATGGCTCATGCCTGTAATCCAGGCACTTTGGGATGCCAAGGCAGGTGGATAACCTGAGGTCAGGAGTTCCAGACCAGCCTGGCCAACATGACAAAACCCTGTCTCTATAAAAAATGCAAAAATCAGCTGGGCATGGTGGCACGCATCTGTAGTCCCAGCTACTCGGGAGGCTGAGGCAGGAGAATCGCTTGAACACGGAAGGCGGAGGGTTGCAGTAAGCCGAGATCGTACCACTGTACTCTAGCCTAGGTGACAGAGCAGGACTCCTATCTCCAAAAAAATAAATAATAAATTTTAAAAGAAGATAGCCGAGTGTGGTGGTGCATGCCTGTAGTCCTAGCTACCTGGAAGGGTGAGGCAGGAGGATTGCTTTAACCATGAGTTCAAGGCAGCAGTGAGCTATGATTATGCCACTGTACTCCAGTCTGGACAAAGAGCAAGAAAGACCCTGCCTCTAAAATAATAATTTTAAAATTTAAAACAGAAAGGGGTGTTGTGGCCTCAAGAGCTCTTTGTCCATCCTTTACTGTAGACAGCCAGGTTTGAGAAAGGGGCCCAGGCAGCCTCAGCTCCCATTCAGCACCACTCAGCCCCTGCTCCTGGTCTGCTGTGAAAGGCTCTACACAGCCCCAGGGGAGGTTCTCAGCTTCCCAAGATCAGACTGCTCCAGCAATTCCCCAGGGTCCTTCTAAGCCACCTAGTATGTCGGATTCAGCCCCATCTACCAAGCAAGGAAATGAAGGGCAGGGGGTCAGTGGGCTATCATACCATGAGCCACTTTGTAGTCCCTGCCGGCTGTGTGGCCAGCCCTGTTGGTAAGGGGACCTAGAGATTAACACTTTCTTGCCCTTGGGGGTTCACGCACGGTCAAAGATTATGATGACGATGATAAGAATGCCCAGGATGAGGAGCTGACTCAGCCAAGGGTATGAAAAAGCTGGAGAGGTTGGGAAGCTAGCATTTGATCTGCGTAACAACCTTTGATCTAAGAGTTGATATTCCATATAGAGAAGGAGGCCAGGCATGGTGGCTCACACCTGTAACCCCAGCACTTTGGGAGGCCGAGGCGGGTGGATCACTTGAGCCAGGAGTTCAAGACCATTCTGGCTAACACGGTGAAACCCTGTCTCTACTAAAAATGCAGAAAAATTAGCCGGGCGTGGTGGCAGGTGCCTATAGTCCCAGCTACCTGGGAGGCTGAGGTGGGAGAATGGTGTGAACCCAGGGGGCGGAGCTTGCAGTGAGCCGAGATCACGCCACTGCACTCCAGCCTGGGCTACAGAGGGAGATTCCGTCTCAAAAAAAAAAAGAAAGCCAAACCAAAGCGATTAGCTAAAAAAGTGAATGTATTGATTCACTTAATGAAAAATCCACATACAGTGATAGCTGGACCCGTACTCGGAGATGGTCTCATCAGGAAGAATTTTCTGTCCTCCTGCTTTCCTCTGTGTGCCCTCTGTCAGGCAAGCTCTCTCCAAGAGATGCCAAGGTGGCCACCAGCAGCCCCAGGCTTCTCTCCTGATACGTTAAGAACAACAGTGGAAAGAACACCTTTCTCCACTAGTTCCAACAAAATATCTGGGATTGCCTCAACTGCTTTAGTCCTGTTCTCATCCCTGAATTAATCATTGTGGGTAGGGGAAAAGGCACTCTGATTTGGGGCCTGGGTCATGTGCCTAAAGCTGAGTCAACTGCACCTAAAACATATTGAGAGAGGAAGTGACGCAGCCCCAAAAGAAGAAAGTTGTAGGGCTGTTTCCAGATTGAAGGGGAATGGATGCAGGGGGAAGAGGGGACAAAAACAACTGTGCACCATACCCAGAAATTGTTTAACTGTTTCCTTTTTTTTCCAAACTTTTTTAGGTACACCACACATTCAGTAATGTGCACCAATTTTAGGCTTCAATTTGATGAATCCTAACTTATATGTATACATTGGGGCAGTCACCCTCCAGATCAAGATACAAAACATTGCCAGGTCCCCAAAACATTCCCTCATTTCCCCTCCTAGTCAGTGTCCCCCAGAAGTAACCACTATTTTGACTTCTATCATTGTAGATTAGTTTTGCTTGCTCTTGAGTTTTACAAAATGGAATCATACATTTTGCACAATATTAGTTTGTGGAATTCACCCACATTACTGTATGTCTCAGAAGTTCAGTTTTTTTTTCAGCCAGGCACAGTAGCTCATGCCTGTAATCCCAGCACTTTGGGAGGCCAAGGTGGGCACATCACTTGAGGTCAGGAGTTCGAGACCAGCCTAGCCAACATGGTGAAATCCTGTCTCTACTAAAAATACAAAAATTAGCCAGTCGTGGTGGTGGCACATGCCTATAATCCCAGCTGCTCAGGAGGCTGAGGCAGGAGAATCGCTTGAACCCGGGAGGCAGAGGTTGCAAGTGAGCTGAGATCACGCCACTGCACTCCAGCCTAGGTGACGTAATAAGACTCTGTCTCAAAAAAAAAAAAAAAAAGTTGAATTTTTTCGTGCTGTGTAGTGGTCCTTTATTTGAATATAGCACAATTTAGCCATCCTACTTTTTTGTTTTTGTTTTTGAGACGTTCTCACTGTCGCCCAGGCTAGAATGCAGTGGTGCCATCAAGACTCACTGCAACCTCGACCTCCTGGGCTCAAGTGATCCTCCCACCTCAACCTCCCATGTAGCTGAGACTACAGGCACATGCCACCACACCAGCTAATATTTTCTATTTTTTGTAGAGATGGAGTCTCACTCTGTTGCCCAGGCTGGTCTTGAATTCCTGGGCTCAAGTGATCCTCCCGCCTCAGCCCCCCAAGTAGCTGGGACTACAGGCACATGCCACCATGCCTGCTAGTTTTTCGTGTTTTTTGTAGAGATGGGGTCTCACTGTGTTGCCCAGGCTGGTCTCAAACTCCTGGGCTCTAGCGATCCACCCACCTCAGCCTCCCAAAGTACTGGGATTACAAGCGTGAGCCACCACGCCTGGCCCAGCCATCCTGTTGAGGGACAATTGGGTTGTTTCTAGTTTGGGGGTATCATAAATAAAACTGCTATGAGGGATTTTGTACATGTTGCTTGGTACACATGTTCACTCATTGACTTAGGCGTGGGATCATAGAGTAGGCATACGTTTAGCTTGTCTAGACACTGCCAGACTGTTTTCCAAAGTGGCTCGATTGACTTACATCCTCACCGGCGAGCTCCACGTCTTGGTTAGCACTTGATGTTGTCAGTTTTTTTAATATTGGCCATTCTGGTGTATACAGCAGGCAAACATGAGAGGGAGCCCCTGCTCATGGCTCTAGTGCCTAGGGAGGGTCTCAGAGAGGCATCAGCTCTGGAGAGGTAGTCTAGTGTAGTGACGAAAACTCAGGTTCTAGGAAGCAAGCAGCTAAGGTTCGGATCCCAGCTCTGCCATCACAAACCTGCCTCAGGGTGGAACATTAGTACCTACCTCATAGGGTTATTGTGAGAATTAAAAGAATAGATAGATATGAAATAATTAATAGTGCCTTACACATGATAAATGCTATATAAATGGTAACTGCTGCTCTTTCTGTTGTTGACCTGAAGTAAACCCTGAGTCCCCCTGGAGCGGGGGTAAGGCCACAAGCAGATGGCATCTGACATAGCCCCATGTAATAAGATTGAGTGATTTATGAAATGCCAGAATCCTAATTCAATCTGACTGAGGCAGGGGGAAAAGTAGCATAGTGGCTACAAGTGATTCTTTACTGGGGTCCAGCGAAAAGTCACCCTCCACTACTGGGGAGCCCCTGCTTATCCCAGGCCCAGGGCTCTTTGGCCAGTGACACTACTCAGGTGTCACACCTGAGGGGAAGAAATGGAATCATGCATGAAATGGAACCAAGAGGCAGTGGAATCATGCTCTTAGCCCAGAGCTAGATGCAAAGCAGCTGTTTGACTATAACAACCCACCAGTGCAGACACATCTAGACATGTACCTATATAGCAGCCAATGAGGGATGGCATGAGGGACAATGGCCTGGGATTCAGGGGCCCTAAGTGTTGGTCTGAGCACTGCCACCAGATATATGTGACCCGAGGCCTTGATACTGTCTAGTGAAGTGGAAGTTAGAAGAAATCACAGTTCCCAGCTCAAATCCTAAAAGAAGTAGCAATGAACAGGTAGAGTTTCCTCCCAGAGCCCTAAGCCAGGTGTGGTGCACGTGCCTGTAATCCCAGCTGCTCAGGAGGCTGAGGCAGGAGGATCGCTTGAGCCCAGGAGTTCAAGTCCAGGCTGGACAACATAGTGGGAGCCTCTTAAAAAAAAAGAAGAAAGCCCTTCCCTCACAGCAGTCCCTGCCACATGAGCTGTCCCAACCCCCAAACCAGATGTTCTGATGAGCAGTCACTAATGTAAAATACAATAGGAAGAAAATTTTCTCCTTCTGACCATCCATCCACCTAACCTCACCTCTCTGCCCTTTGAAAAGCCCTATTACAGAGACAGGGCAGACGTGTCCCTGGCCTGGCTCTCCCAAGCTTACTGTTCATATATGCTGCTTCCTCTGTCTAGGAATGTCAAAACGCTGAAGAAACCTTACAGTTCTGTAAATGGTCAGCTCTACAGCACAATGACCCCACTAGCCACTAGGTGGAGTCCGCTTCTTTTTTCTGGCAAGGTAGACCAGCCCTGGGACTTGACTGTTTGATTTAATGGGAAGAGAACAGGGTGACTTCAAGAGTCCCTGTATTTCCTATTTCAGTTAACCCTAAGGACAACTGGAGAAGACTTGATTTCACAGGAGAAAGTCAGGGACAAAGTCTTGCAGACCTTATACAACCAAGAAGTAGCCTTGGAGAGAGATTTGATCTTAGCATATCTGCTCACTCCCAAGGCCGATTTCCTGTTCCTTCAGGACATTTCCCTCAGGAGGCTCTATTTGAGGGCTGTAACTCAGTCACCTGTCTAGGAGTACACCTGATGTCAAGCCAGCTCCACAGCCCTTCTTTTCCTTTTCTCCTTTGGGTGACAAACCTGCTCCATTCTCAGACTCTGTGGTTCCGAGGGACTGACCCTGCTCCCTGATTCCAGGAGTGAGCCTGTGACCCACCTGAGTAATCACAGTCATAGTCTTCAGCTGTTAGTGTCCAGCATGTAAGGACAGCCTGCTTCAGAACTAAGCCAACACAGAGGAGGCTGAGCTCCGTGGCTCCCACCTGTAACCCTAGCATTTGGGAAGCCAAGGCAGGCAGATCGCTTGAAGCCAGGAGTTCAAGACCAGCCTGGCCAACATGGTGAAACCCGGTCTCTACTACAAATACAAAAATTAGCCAGGCATGGTGGCATATGTCTGTAGTTCCAGCTACTCGGGAGGCTGAGGCAGGAGTATTGCTTGAACCTGGGAGGCGGAGGTTGCAGTGAGCCGAGGTCACACCACTGCACTCCAGATGAGAAGAGACTCATTTCTGATGACTATCTGGATCCAGCTATGCCTGAAGCTAATACCCCCAGGACTTTCTAGTTTTGACTTTTCCTTAAGTCAGCTGGAGTTGAGTTTCTATCACTTGCGACCAAGATTCTGCCTAATACTTGCTCCAACTCACCTTGTCAACCTAGGTACCTCCATTCATCCAGAGATCACTGGCCCCCAAGGCCAGGTTGGCTGCCCTTTGTGCTCCCAGATGCCGTGTGTTCCCCTCTAGCATAGCCCTTAATATGCTATGTGACGGTGATCTAATTCCCTGTCTCTTCTTTTAGACTAGAGGCTGCTTGAGGGCAGGAATTGGGTCTAGAAATTGCTTGAGGGCAGGAATTGGGTCTTATGATACTGCATCCCTGGTCCCTAGCATAGGACTGTGGTTATGTTTTAATAACTGCTTAGTGATTGAATATGTTAATGAATAAATGAATAAAAATGGGTATGGTCTGGTCGGGACCCTTGCTGGGATTTCACAGGAAAGACATTTATTTTGTTTGTTTTTTGAAACAGAGTCTCACTCTGTTACACAGGCTGGAATGCAGGTGCAAACACAGCTCATTGCAGCCTCGACCTCCCTGACTCAAGTGATCCTCCCACCTCAGCCTCCCGAGTAGCTGGGACTACAGGTGCACACCACCACACCCAGCTAATTATCTTATTTTTTGTAGACACAGGGTCCCACTGTGTTGCCCAGGCTGATCTTCAACTCCTGAGCTCAAACGATCCTCCCATCTCGGCCTACCAGAGTGCTGGGATTGCAGACATGAGCCACCACACCTGGCCAGAAAGACTTATTGAGGGAGATGATCCTCTAGTGGTCATGAAGGTCAAAGTAGCCAGGTTGCTGGGGTGAGAGGAGGGTTAGTGAAAGGAACTAGAAGAGGCGAGTTGTGGCGCATAGTTGATTCTTTCAATCATGGCCTCCCATGAATCATTGCCTCCCTGTGCCTGTGTCCTTTTGCAATGTGACTTTATCATTGCTCCCGTCAAGATGGGCGGGGGAGTGCATTTCCCAGTCTCTTGAATCTGAACTAGTCTTGTGAGTTACTTTGGTTTTTTTGTTTTTTTTTTTTTTTTTGAGGCGGAGTCTCGCTCTGTCGCCCGGCCTGGAGTGCAGTGGCCAGATCTCAGCTCACTGCAAGCTCCGCCTCCCGGGTTTACGCCATTCTCCTGCCTCAGCCTCCCGAGTAGCTGGGACTACAGGTGCCCACCACCTCGCCCGGCTAGTTTTGTATTTTAGTAGAGACGGGGTTTCACCGTGTTAGCCAGGATGGTCTCGATCTCCTGACCTCGTGATCCGCCCGTCTCGGCCTCCCAAAGTGCTGGGATTACAGGCTTGAGCCACCACGCCCGGCCGGTGAGTTACTTTGATCAGAGAATTCAGTGACATGACTGTACGACTTCCAACGTTAGGACTTAAGTGCCTGTGCAGCTTCCTGACACTGTGAAAGGAAGTTTGGGCTAGACCGTGTGGCGACGACAGACCAGATGCCAACAACAAACTCCATGCATGTGAGGGAGGACATCCCAGACCCTCTAGCATAGCCAATCCACAGCGTAATCAGAACTGCCACCTGAGCCCAGCTAATCACAGGATTGTGAGAAATAATACATTGTTTTAAATAATTAAGTTTAGGAACAGTGTCACTCACAGAATCACTAGGTATAATAATCAGAAGCTTCCTGGTGTCTGTTTACCCTTCTTCCTATAACAAGCTTTTCTTTGAAGAACCCCACCCTCAGCTTATGTAGTCTAGGTGGGGAAGACCTCCACTCTCCTGGCTTTTGCCAGAACAATTGAGAAGTTGCCAAGTGGGAATGTCTTGAGCCCAGAGCTGTTAGTGGCCTTCTTTGTCACTTCTTAGGGAACACCTGCCATAGAGAAGAAGACAGAAGAGAGACTGAGTTTTGCCCATACTATTGGGAACCAGGATCAAGCTGTTTCTGAAGCCTGATTCATACCAGGACTTAGAGTCATGCTCCTGGAGCCCTAGCTACTCAGGAGATGGAGGCAGGAGGATTTCTTAGGCCCAGGAGTTCAAATCCAGCCTGGGCAACACAACAAGACTTCATCTCTTTAAAAACAAAAGTGCATGAGCCAGTACATTTACTATTTTGTGTAAGCAGATTTGATTTTTGAGTATCTGTGTCTTGCAACCGAACAAAAATGTTCCCTGAGAGTCAGAAACATTGATAGGGGCTGAGCAGCTCCAGGGCAGAGGGCAGTTAGGGTCAGACAGAGGAGGGATTCCCAGCCGGGCACAGTGGCTCACGCCTGTAATCCCAGCACTTTGGGAGGCCGAAGTGAGCAGATCACGAGGTCAGGAGATCGAGACCATCCTGGTTAACACGGTGAAACTCCGTCTCCACTAAAAAATACAAAAAAATTAGCCAGGCATAGTGGTGGGTGCCTGCAGTCCCAGCTACTCGGGAGGCTGAGGCGGAAGAATGGCGTGAACCTGGGAGGCGGAGCTTGCAGTGAGCCGAGATTGCGCCACCGCACTCCAGCCTGGGCGACAGAGCAAGACTCCATCTCAAAAAAAAAAAAAAAAAAAAGAGAAGGGATTCCCTAGAGAGTGAGGGAAACATAACTGATTTTTCCTCAGCCTCAACTATATGCCAGGACCCTGGACTAAGACCCACTTTCCCTAGCGGATTCCTGTGTACAAATGACCTGTAGCAGTTGTAACAAAGGGCTGCAAAGGAAAACAGCAGTGCAGCCAGAGTGTGTAGCAGGAGGCCAAAGCCCAGACTGCGGGTGGGCCAGGGAAGGTCTCCCTAAGGATGTGACATTTAAACTGAGTGATCCACCTGTGAGTGAGTGGTGGGTGGGAAGGTGGAGGTAAGGAATGTTCCAGGCAGAGGGAACAGCATGTGCCAAGGCTCTGAGGAGGAAAATGCTTGTCAACTCAAAGGAGGGAGAATGTGCTACAAGGTAAGGAGAGAGACTGCAAGACCAGGGCCCTCAAAACATATCAGCCAAGATTTTCAGCACTAAGCAACAGAAACAAGCTAGCTAGTTTAAGTTCATAGAACTACCAGCATTAAAGAAGTTGGCATGGCCGGGCGTGGTGGCTCACGCCTGTAATTCCAGCACTTTGGGAAGCCGAGGCGGGCGGATCACAAGGTCAGGAGATCGAGACCATCGTGGCTAACACAGTGAAACCCCGTCTCTACTAAAATACAAAAAATTAGCCGGGCATGGTGGTGCATGCCTGTAGTCCCAGCTACTCGGAGGCTGAGGCAGGAGAATGGCGTGAAGCCGGGAGGCGGAACTTGCAGTGAGCCGAGATCGCGCCACTGCACGCCAGCCTGGGCGACAAAGCGAGACTCCGTCTCAAAAAAAAAAAAAAAAAAACCAAAAAAAAAGAAGTTGGCTTAATACTTACAGATTTTTTTTTATGCTTAATACTTATATTAATACTTATAGATGGGCCAGGCGCGGTGGCTCATGCCTATAATACCAGCACTTTGGAAGGCTGAGGAGGGTGGATCGCCTGAGGTCAGGAGGTTGAGATCAGCCTGGCTAACATGGTGAAACCCTGTCTTTACTGAAAATAGCTGGCCATGGTGGTGCACACCTATAATCCCAGCTACTCGGGAGGCTGAGGCAGGAGAATCGCTTGAACCTGGGAGGCAGAGGTTGCAGTGAGCTGCAATTGTGCCACTGCACTCCAGCCTGGACAACAGAGTGAGACTCCATCTAAAAAAAAAAACTTGGCTGGGCGCGGTGGCTCAATCCTGTAATCCCAGCACTTTGGGAGGCCGAGACGGGCGGATCACGAGGTCAGGGGATCGAGACCATCCTGGCTAACACGGTGAAACCCCGTCTCTACTAAAAAAAATACAAAAAACTAGCCAGGCAAGGTGGCAGGCACCTATAGTCCCAGCTTTACTCGGGAGGCTGAGGCAGGAGAATGGCGTAAACTGGGGAGGCGGAGCTTGCAGTGAGCTGAGATCCGGCCACTGCACTCCAGCCTGGGCGACAGAGCGAGACTCCATCTCAACAACAACAAAAAAAACTTAAATACGGAGATGGGTGCAGTGGCTCATGCCTATAATTCTAGCACTTTGGGAGGCTGAGGCGGGTGGATCACCAGAGGTCAGAGGTTCAAGACCAGCCTGGCCAATATGGCAAAACCCCGTCTCGACTAAAACTACAAAAATTAGGTGGGCATGGTGGTGCACGCCTGTAATTCCAGCTACTCAGGAGGCTGAGGCAGGAGAATCACTTGAACCCAGGAGACAGAAGTTGTAGTGAGCTGAGATTGCACCACTGCACTCCAACCTGGGTGAGAGTGAGACTTTTGTCTCAAAAAAAACTTTATACATAGAGAAAACATTTTAAAGATTTTAAGAAGGAAAAAATATATAAAAGTGAGCTCAGGCTACGTGAGCAGGATCCTGCCTGTATCATACCACAGAGTAAGTATAAGAAGGATACCATTGTCCCCACCAACACTAAGCCCTGAACACTCCTGCCTGTGCCCTTAGCCCAGTCAGTCCAGACATGCATAAGGGTGCCCAGTACCACTGCTCTGTACCCCAGGAGTTCATTCTTTTTTTTTTTTTTTTTAGGACAGAATCTTGCTCTGTTGCCCAGGCTGGAGTGCAGTGGCACAATCTCGGCTCACTGCAACCTCTACCTCCCAGGTTCAAGCGATTCTCCTGCCTCAGCCCCCCTAGTAGCTGGGATTACAAGCATACGCCACCATGCCCGGCTAATTTTTGTATTTGTAGTAGAAATGGGGTTTCACCATGTTGGCCAGGCTGGTCGCAAACTCCTGACCTCAGGTGATCCACCCGCCTCAGCCTCCCAAAGTGCTGGAATTACAGATGTGAGCCACCGCGCCCAGCCCCAAGCTCATTCTTGTTACTGCATCCCCCACCAGGGAACATTTCTCCTGGGCCTCCCAAGCCTCTCAAGCCTCCCAAGCCACTCCTGGGCATCACTGGCTCTCTGAAGTGGATGCTGTTAACTGGCAGAAGCTGGGCTTTAGCTGGAAGAAAAACTGCAGTAGTAGTTACAGCGTTTTCAGCTTCTACCACGAGAGGTGATCTCTGCCACATGGGAGTACTCCTCAAAGCTAGAAACTAGGCCGGGCGCGGCCTAGTTCACTGCTCCCCACTCTGCTCCTTGGCTCAGAGACCAACCTGACCAACATGGAGAAACCTTGTCTTTACTAAAAATACAAAATTGGCCAGATGTGGTGGCACATGCCTGTAATCCCAGCTACTGAGGCAGGAGAATCGCTTGAACCCAGGCGGCGGAGGTCGCAGTGAGCTGAGATCGTGCCACTGCACGCCAGCCCGGGCCACAAGAGTGAAACTCTGTCTCAAAAAAAAAAGAAAGAAACTAAAGGTTCAGATGATAAACATTTCCTCTGCAGGATGTTTTAAGTCTTACAGCATTTGTAAAAGATGTCCACAAAAGCCGGGCACAGTGACGTGCACCCTACTCAGAAAGCTGAAGAAGAAGGATCACGTAGGCCCAGGAGTTCAAGTCTAGCCTGGGCACATAGTGAGACCCTGTCTCTAAAAAATAAAAATAAGGCCAGGTACAATGGCTTACACCTGTAATCCCAGCACTTTGGGTGACCAAGATGGAAGAACTGCTTGAGGCCACGAGTTTAAGACCAGCCCAGGCAATATTGTGAAACCTCCATCTCTACTAAAAACTTTAAAAAATTAGGCATGGTGATGCATCCCTAGGTGGTCCTAGCTACCTGGGAGGCAAAAAGATTGCTTGAGCCCAGGAATCAAGCCTGTAGGGAGCTATGGTTGTGCCACTGCACTCCAGCTTGGGTGACAGAGTAAGACGTCTTAAAAAATTTTTTTAATAAAAATAAAATACATCTACATTTTATAATACCCCTCCCTTCAAGAAGTCAAGTTTAATTTCTACCCTACATCCCCTAATACGGGCTGTAAGTAGCAACTCACTTTACTGATTGATTGATTGATTGGTTGATTGATTGATTGATTGATTGATTCAAGGTCTTGCTCTGTCCCCCAGGCTGGAGTGCATGGCACAATCATAGGTTACTGCAGCCTCGATCTCCTGGGCTCAAGCAGTCCGCCCACCTCAGCCTCCCAAGTAGCTGGAACTACAGGCACGCACCACCATGCCTGGCTAATTTTTTTTTTTTTTTTTTGAGATGGATTTTCGTTCTTGTCGCCCAGGCTAGAGTGCAGTGGTGCAATCTCGACTCACTGCAAACTCTGCCTCCCGGGTTCAAACGATTCTCCTGCCTCAGCCTCCCAATTAGCTGGAATTACAGGCACCCGCCACTACGCCCAGCTAATTTTTGTATTTTTAGTAGATACAGGATTTCACCAGGTTGACCAGGCTGATCTCGAATTCCTGACTTCGGGCGATCCACCCACCTCAGCCTCCCAAAGTGCTGGGATTACAGGCATGAGCCACCACGCCCAGCTGGCTAATATTTTTTATGAGGGTCTCACTCTGTTGCCCAGGCTGGTCTCAAACTCCTAGGCTCAAGGAATCCTCCTCGCTCGGCCTCCTGAAGTGCTGGGATTATAGGCGTGAACCACTGTGCCTGGCTGTGACTCACTCTTAACTAATAGAATAAGGCAGAAGTGACCAGAATCTGACTTCCGAGGGTAAGTTATACATGACATTTCAGCTTCAATATTTCTCTCTTGGATCACCAGCTCTGAGGGAAACCAGCTAACGTGTTGTGGGAACACTCAAGCAACCCTATCAAGAGGCTCTTGTTGAGAGAAATGTAGGTCTTCTACCAATGGCAAAGATTCTTTGGTTGAATAAATTTTACTCAGGCTTCTGAGCCTTCACCTAGGTCCATCTGTGCACTTCCTTGTAAAATCCAGTTTTAGCAAAGAACCTGCTAAGTCTAGTTTAGCAAGAACTGCCGCCCATCCTCGATATCTGATCAGGTTCCTCCTCCTCCACCATCCCCCAGGTGATGGCTGATGGACCTGTCTTCAGCAAGAATCCTGTTGGGTCAGTTTAGACAGAATCCCCTTACGCCCAATGTTTCCTCTTAGTCATTTTCCATTCACTGCTCCCCACTCTGCTCCTTGGCTCAGAATTCCCACTCGCCCATGCTGTATTCAGAATGGAGCCCAATCTCTCTCCCCCTCTGCAAGATCCCATTGCAGTGGTCCCTGTGACTATCTCAGTGGTCCTGAATAAAGTCTTCTTTACTGTGCTTTAATAAGTATCCTTGGGCCGGGCGTGGTGGCTCATGCCTGTTATCCCAGCAGTTTGGGAGGCTGAGGTGGGAGGATCATTTGAGGTCAGGAGTTTGAGACCAGCCTGGCCAACATAGTGAAACTCCGTCTCTACTAAAAATACAAAAATTACCTGGGCGTGGTGACAAGCGCCTGTAATCCCAGCTACTTGGGAGGCTGAGGCTGGAGAATCGCTTGAACCCAGGAGGTGGAGGTTGCAATGAGCCGAGATTGAGCCACTGCACTCCAGCCTGGGCAACAGAGCGAGACTCCATCTCAAAAAAAAAGAAAAGAAAAGGGAATGCCTGAGAGGAGTCCAGAAAGCTGAATGGCAGCTATCTGGTAGAATGGCTGGAAAGCAGGGAGGACAGATAGGCAGGACAGAGGAAGAACACTCAGCAACAAAGGCAGTGTGAGCAAAGACGCCACGGCGTGAGCCAGTCAGGCACGTTCTACCCGGAGCTCACTGCAGCTGCAAAACAGACCAGGTGTCTTGGGGGAGACTGGAGCTGGGACAGAAGAGAACAGCCGAGGTCAGTCCTAGAGGGCCCTAAATGTCAGGCTGAGGAGCTGGGGGTGCCAGTGAGTGGTGCGGGGAGAGTAGTTAAAGCTGAGGAGTGGCAGCACAGTGGCACATACCTGGAGTCCCAGCTAAGGGGGAGGCTGAGGCAGGAGGATCCTGTGAGCCTAGCAGTTGAAATCCCATCTGGCAATGTAACAAGACCCCGTCTCTAATAAAAATAAGCTGGCCGGGCCTAGTGGCTCCTGCCTGCAATCCCAAAGTCTGTAGCACTTGGGGAGGCCAAGGCAGGCAGATCACTTGAGACCAGGAGTTGGAGACTAGCCTGCCAACATGTGAAACCCATCTCTACTGAAAATAGAGAAATTAGCCAGGCGTGGTGGTGCACGCCTGTAATCCCAGGTACTTGGAAAGCTGAGGCAGGAGAATCGTTTGAACCCGGGAGACAGATTGCAGTGAGCCTAGATTGCGCCACTGCACTCCAGCCTGGGCGACAGTGTGAGACTCTGTCTCAAATAAATAAATAAATAAATAAATGATTTTAAAAAAAATAAAAGCTGAGGAGTGACTTGGTTAGATCCGTAGTTTAAAGAAGTCATTTTGGGGCCAGGCACGGTGGCTCACACCTGTAATCCCAGCACTTTGGGAGGCTGAGGCAGGTGGATCACCTGAGGTCAGGAGTTTGAGACCAGTCTGGCCAACATGGTGAAACTCTGTCTCTACTAAAAGTACAAAAAATTACCCAGCCATGGTGGTGCACACCTGTAATCTCAGCTACTCAGGAGGGTGAGGCAGCAGATTTGTTTGAACCTGGGAGGCGGAGGTTGCAGTGAGCCAAGATCGTGCCACTGCACTCCAGCCTGGGCGACAGAGTGAGACTCAAAAAAACAAAAAAAGTCATTTTGGCAACCAGTCACCACTTCTTTTTGATAGCCCCTGGTTTTGTTAGGGGTTAGGGGAAGCAAGGTGTTCAGCAAAATGAATATACTTCCTGGCTTCCTTTGCAGCTAGGGGTGGCCGTGTCACAGTCTGGCCAAGGAAATGAAATTGGGAGTTGCTGTGTGGAAACTCAACTCTCTGGAACTTCTTCCTTCCTCCTGCCTCTGCACAAATATGATGGCAGCAGCTGAGGCCACCATCTTGCGACCATGAGAGAAAAACCTGGAGAACAGATGTGTCCTCAGCCCTGACTTCAGACCAACCTACACCCACCTCTAGATGTGGGGGCTAAGTGAGAGAGGGATACACTGTTTCATTTAAGCCCTGGTCACTTACGTTTTCTGTTATTCCCACCCCAACAAAGCCCTACATGGTCCAGGAGGGCACCAGGCAAAGTAGAGAAGGGTACGAGTTTATTTCCTGCTTCCCTGGAGACCACCAATCTTCTCACTCTTCCAGCCCAGCCTCTGCCACTTGCCAGCTGTCGGCCCTCCTCCAAACAAATGTGCATGCCAACACCCAGTGGGTGTGAGGCTTGTAGGCCCAAGTCTAGAGAGAGCTGAGTCTGGCAAACCCTGAAAGCCTCTGTCTTAGCAAGCCAGGCCACAGGTCTGTAGTATCTGGGACCAGTGAATAAGGGGACCGGGGGTGCTACTGAGACTCTGAGAAGCCCCAGGAGTAGCCCAGGGTAGTTAGAACTGAGTGAGGTTAGCCAGGACTAACCTCACGCAGATCCCTCCTCCCCCGTTCCCCTCCCTCCACCTTGGTTTGGAAGCCTCCCCAAGAGCTCTCCCAGGCTGTCGTCAGCTGTAAACTCTGCCTCCACAAAAATGCCCTGGGCAACCTGCAACTCACAGCCCTGCTGTCCTCAGAGTATCAACTGGAGACAGATGTGCCCAGAATTGAGGATGGGTGGGAAATGAGGAGAAATGAGGGCTGAGGAGGGGTCATTCTCAGTCCCTCCCTCTCGGTCACAGGAGGGTGTTGCCCATGCTTTTGGGTGGGTCCCAGGCCCATAGCTGCAAATATTCATACTGGCTACTCTTTCGTGAGCAAGGGTATGTGCCAGGCATTGGCATTGTGCTTGACATACATCATCACACTGAGTCCTCACGGAAGATGTATTATTCCCATTTCACAGAAAATGAAACTGAGGCTTGAGGTTAAGCGATTTGTCCGTGACCACAAAGAGTTTTCAGGACTCAAACCCAGATCTGTCACTGGGCAAGGTGGCTCACTCCTGTAATTCCAGCCCTTTGGGAGACTGAGGCCGGTGGATCTCTTGTAGCCAGGAGTTCAAACCTGGCCCACATGGCAAAACCACATCTCTACTAAAAATACAAAAATTAGCTGGGCGTGGTGGCACGCGCCTGTAATCCCAGCTACTCAGGTGGCCGAGGCAGGAGAATTGCTTGAACCCAGGAGGTGGTGATTGCAGTGAGCCTAGATCGTGCCACTGCATTCCAGCCTGAGCGACAGAGTAAGACTCTATCTCCAAAAAAAACCCAGATCTGTTCGACTCTGACACCCAACCTTTAATCATTCGCTGTTGTCAATGTCACCTCCGTTTTGACCAGCCAAGCCAGACCTCCCTGGAGCCTGTGGAGAAACCAAGGTAGAAAAGGGTTGGAAAAGAAGGGTAAAATAGGCCAGGTGTGGTGGCTCACCCCTGTAATCGCAGCACTTTTGGAGGCCGAGACAGGCAGATTGCTTGAGCCCAGGAGTTGGAGACCAGCCTGGGCAACATAGTGAGACCCTGTTTCAACTTAAAAAAAAAATGGTAATGCACAATTGTCAGTTCTGAGCAGCCGGGTATGGTATGACCCTGTGTCTGCATTTTAAAATGTTCTCAAAATAAAACCTGTTTCAAAAAAAAAAAGAAGAGGACAAAGAAAATGAGGAGGAAAAAGAGGAAGAGGGAAGAAGGAGGAAAGAAGAGGAGGGGGAGGGCGAGGAAGAAGAGAAGGAGGGAGGGAGGGAGGGAGGGAGGAGAATAAATGAAGAAAGAGGCCAGGCGGGATGGCTCACGGCTGTAATCCCAGCACTTTGGGAGACCGAGGTGGGTGGATCACCTGAGGTCAGGAGTTTGAGGCCAGCCTGGGCAACATGATGAAACCCTGTCTCAACTAAAAATACAAAAATTAGCGAGGTGTGGTGGTGCATGCCCATAATCCCAGCTACTTGGGAGGCTGAGGCAGGAGAATCATTTGAACCCAGGAGGCAGAGGTTGTAGTGAGCTGAGATTGCGCCACTGCACTCCAGCCGGGGCAACAGGAGCAAAACTTCATCACAAAAAATAATAATAATAATAATGTAAAATAAATAAATGAAGAAAGACCAAGACTGGGTGGGGCTCAGTGGCTCATGCCTGTAATCCCAGCACTCTGGGAAGCCAAAGTGGGCAGATCACCTGAGGTCAGGAGTTCGAGCCCAGTCTGGCCAAGGTGGTGATTTTTGTCTTTACTAAAAAATACAAAAATCAACCAGGCATTGTGATGCGCGCCTGTAATCCCAGCTACTTGGGAGGCTGAGGCAGGAGAATTGCTTGAACCCGGCAGGCGGAAGTTGCAGTGAGCTGAGACTGTGCCACTGCACTCCATCCTGGGCGACAGAGCAAGACTCCATCTTGGGGGAAAAAAAAAAAGAACAAGACTGGGCCCAGAGTTGGGGCCAGGCCCAGGCTGGAGTGGGGCCTGGGCAGGGGCCGGGCCGGCTTTAGTGGCAGCCTTTCTGCACAAGAGCCCCAGTGTTCCCTGGGCCCGGCTGCCATCCAAGAGCAACATCGTTGGCACCAGGCAACGTCTGCCCTCTACCCCCCGACGACTCTGCCCCCAGGCAGGTGGGGGGTAAGACCTGGCCTCAGGAGACCCTCCTGGCCCAGCCCAGCATTCTAGAAGCACAGAGTCTGCAAACCCCTGCCTGGGGCCGGGTGTCTCCTCAGGACTGCTGGCTAAAAGGTCAAGGAGTGCAGTGCCCAGTCCCAGCCCCCACACCTCCCTCCACCACACACTCACCTTCAGGTGAATCTGTACCTTCCTGGGCCACAGTTAAGGATGGAGGCAGAAAGTATTTGATGCGGTAGCATCAATGATCCCATTCTGGAGAGTTATCCCGAGCACTCCATCTTTGCCCCCGAAGACGGGGGTTCAAGTTCCGCAGTTCACTTGCTAGATGACCTCAAAAAAGTAATTCCATCTCCCTGAGCTTGTTTCTTCACCTACAAGTCAGAGCTAAGGATTCCTATGCCATTTGGCTTGGTGGAAGAATTAAAGGATATAATGCCTGTACAACACCCAGCATAGTGCCTGGCACGTAACGGGAGTTCAAAAGTCAGGAACTCAGGAACAGGAACGCGTTCATTTCCCCCAACACTCCCAGGAAGAAAGAAGCTGGAGTAGCCGGGAGCCGTTGCTCATGCCTGTAATCCCAGCACTTTGGGAGGCCGAGACGGGTGGATCACCTGAGGTTGGGAGATTGAGACCAGCGTGGCCAACATAATGAAACCTTGTCTCAACTAAAAATACAAAAATTAGCAGGGCGTGGTGGCAGGCGCCTGTAGTCCTGGCTACTAGGGAGGCTGAGGCAGGAGACGCAGAAGAATTGCTTGAGCCTGGGATGCAGAGGTTGCAGTGAACAGAGATCACGCCACTGCTCTCCAGCCTGGGCAACAGAAGAAGAAGATGGAGCATGACTGTTTTCTGGGTGGAGAAACTGAGGCAGAGGCAAGTTAACAGCAGGATCTTAGGATGACAGGCTCTTGCCTCTGCTAAGCAAGCGTGTGTGTGTGTGTGTGTGTGTCTGAATGGTTGTTTTTTGTTTTTTGTTTTTGAGACGGAGTCTTGCTCTGTTTCCCAGGCTAGAGTGCAGTGGCGCGATCTCAGCTCACTGCAACCTCCACCTCCTGGGTTCAAGCGATTCTCCTGCCTCAGCCTCCCCAGGAGCTGGGATTACAGGTGCCCATCACCACACCTGACTAATTTTTGTATTTTTAGTAGAGATGGGGTTTCACCATGTTGGCCAGGCTGGTCTCAAACTCCTGACCTCAAGTGAGCTGCCTGCCTTGGCCTCCCAAAGTGCTGGGATTACAGGAGTGAGCCACTGCGCCCAGTTATATCTGAATGTCTTTGAGAAAGAGACTGCAAATGGGACTGGTGAAAGACTGCATGTCAGCAAGAGAGTGAGACAGTGTGAAAGGCTTAGGTGCTCTGCCTGACTGGCTCAGTTTATCTCCCAGGCTGTAATTGATTACTTACCTGTCTGTCCCCACCACAATATCAGCAGCCCCTTGAAAGGTAGACGTAGGGCCCAGGCCAGGTGAGGTGGCTCACATCTGTAATCCCAGCATTTGGGGAGACTGACATGGGCAGATCACTTGAGGTCAGGAGTTTGAGACTAGCCTGGCCAATATGGTGAAACCCTGTCTTTACTAAAAATATAAAAATTAGCCAGGTGTAGTAGCGCATGTTTGTAATCCCAGCTACTCAGGAGGCTGAGGCAAGAGAATCACTTAAACCTAGGAGGCAGAGGTTGCAGTGAGCTGAGATAGCACCACTGCACTCCAGCCTGGGCAACCGAGCAAGACTCTGTCTCAAAAAGAAAAATAAATAAATAAATAAATAAAGGTCCAATTCGGGGCTTTATCCCCAGGATTTAAAACAGTGGATGCCGGCCGGGCGCGGTGGCTCAAGCCTGTAATCCCAGCACTTTGGGAGGCCGAGACGGGCGGATCACGAGGTCAGGAGTTTGAGACCATCCTGGCTAACATGGTGAAACCCCGTCTCTACTGAAAATACAAAAGCTAGCCGGGCGAGGTGGTGGGCACCTGTAGTCCCAGCTACTGGGGAGGCTGAGGCAGGAGAATGGCGTAAACCCGGGAGGCGGAGCTTGCAGTGAGCTGAGATCCGGCCACTGCACTCCAGCCCGGGTGACAGAGCAGGACTCCGTCTCGAAAAAAAAAAAAAGAAAAAAAACAGTGGATGCCACATAATGAACCTTCAATAAATAATCATTCAAATGAATGAGCGAATGAGTGAATTACTTTGTGAGGGAGTGTCAGCCTCTGCCGAGGGTCAATGTGAAAGATCATGAGTGCGTGAGAGGAGGCAGACAAGGGATATAGGGAACCTATCCTAGGGACATCAGGGGGTTGCCGGTCTGAGGGATTTGCGCATCTCAAGAGAGGAGGAGGTTGCATGACCTGAGCTATGAAAACTTTTAGTTTGCCTTTGGCTCCGGTAAACTCAGGAAATGCCCGGGAAGGTGAATGAAAGTCATGTGGGGTCCAGCTCCAGCTGGCGGCTCACCCTGCTCCCCCCGCCCACAACCACATTCACAAGGGGAGCCAGCAGAGGGCCAGAGGCAGGGAGCTGAACCCCTCCAGCAGTCCGGGAGGTCTGGCAAGGTCCCCTCTACAGGCAGCTCCCAGAGCAAGGAGCCTCATCTATCCTGGGAGCTCCAGCAAGGCAGGACTCTAGAGAAGAGAACCGGGACAAACTGTTTTTAAAAGTTAACCAATCTTTTTTAAAAAAAATTATAATATACATATGTGTGTGTGTATATATTTTTTTATTTATTTTTTATTTTTATTTTTATTTTTTGAGACAGTCTCGCTCTGTCACCCAGGCTGGAGTGCAATGGCACGATCTTGACTCACTGCAACCTCCACCTCCTGGGTTCAAGCAATTCTCTGCCTCAGCCTCCCTAGTAGCTGAGATTACAGGTGCATACCACCATGCCTGGCTAATTTTTTTGTATTTTTAGTAGAGACGGGGTTTCACCATCTCGCCAGGTTGGTCTTGAACTCCTGACCTCGTGATCCAGCCACCTCGGCCTCCCAAAGTGCTGAGATTACAGGCGTGATCCACGGTGCCCGTTCTAATATATATATTTTAATGGAGACGAGATCTTGCTATGTTGCCCAGGCTGGCCTTGAACTGCTGAGTTCAAGCGATCCTCTCGACTCAACCTCCCACAGTGCTGGGATTACAGCCATGAGCCACCATGGCTGGCCCCAATTATTTTCTGATGTATCTTTGGGAGGAGACCATTCTTTTGCTTAAGAAGAAAAAGAAAAAAACAATTTTAAGTCGCTTTCATAGGCCTTATAGTTATGCAAAGATATGCCACTATCCCTTTGGGAGTGAGGGTGGAAAGAACTAGACTTGTCTGCATAACAGTGAGAAAGGAAGTTGCTTCTTAAGGCAGGGTCTACACTAGCTAGAGGGGACAACCAGGACCTGAGACTCAGACAGGGTCTCGCTCAGTAGCCTGTCGCCCAGGCTGCAGTGCAGTGGAGCGATCCTGGCTCACTGCTGCCTCAACTTCCTGAGCTCAAGCAATCCTCTGGCCTCAGCCTCCCGAGTAGCTGGGACCACAGGTGCACCCAGCCCATTTCCTTTCCTCTCAAGGTGCCTTACGAGAAGCAGAGGGCTTGAGATTCAGGTGAGGGATGGGCAGAGATCAGAGGCTGCCTGGCCTCCTAGTTTGGCCACAGTCTAGATGCTTAGGAGAGAAGTGCTTAAAGGTGAGGCAAACATGAGCCAGGTGGGCACGGAGCTATGGGGGAGCACCTACTGTACGCCAGACACTTGAACTCTAATGGTGAGGTCTGCGGGCACAGTTCCTCTATTGAAAAATAGAGACAGAGCAACTATGTTGCCAGGGCTGGCTTCAAACTCCTGAATTCAAGCGATCCTCCTGCCTCAGTCTCCTAGTAGCTAGAACTACAGGCACCTGTCATTGTGCCCGGCCATTCCACAGCTATTTACATAATTAACTGTTCAATTACAGTTCTGGTAAGTGTGCTGAAGAAATAACAGGTCCTAAATAATTAAATAACAGCTAGTATTACAAAGCAAGTGCTGCATGCCAGGCTTACACATACTGCTAACATGTCTACTTTTTGCAGCAACCTCTTGAAGGTGAGACTATCATTTGCCTGTTTCACTGAAAAGACAGTGAAGACCGAGGCCTTGTGTGATGGTGCTGAGAGCTGGGCCTATGACGTCCAGCCCTGTAGTCTGTGCTCTGAACCACTTCACTCTGTTTCTTTCTCCCTCCTCACAGTAGAGAAGTCATGTAAGAGGAGCTTGCAAGTCCGGAGGGCTTCCTGGAGGAAGTGAGCTGAGAATAATATAAAATTAACCAGACCAAAGGGCATTCCAGGAAGAGGGAATGGTACCTGAAACTGCCCAGGAGTAGCAGGGAGCCAGGAGGCGTGGGTCATGGCAATAATCTATGTATAAAGAGCTATGGGAAGCTATAGGAAAATTGAAGGGAGTGGCTGACACAGTCAGATTTGTGTTGTATCACTCCACAGGTTGCGCAGAGAACAAATGAGGGAGCAGAAGGAAGGGGTGCTCCTATCCACTGCACGGTACTGCGCAGAAGACAGGGGAGCCAGGCATTCCCTGAGGGGTGAAAAGCAAGCAGTAGAGCTGGGTAGTGGACTAGAACTTAGAAGCCTGGCCTGGAGCCTGGGTGGGGCGAAAGAAGCGGAGCCTGAATGGGGTGTTGTATAGGGGGTGTGTGTAGGGGTGTGTGTATAGGCTTGGGCGGGGTCCCTGGAGTGGGCTGACCGGGTCGGCGGCGGGTCTCCAGGTGGGCGGGGCCCTTGGCCACCTCCCCCGCCGGCCACACCTCTCTCCGGCTCGAGATGGTCCAGGAGGGGCGGGCCCGAGGGGGCGTGGCATGAGGTGGGCGGGCCCGAGGGCGGGAGGGGTGGGCCCGAGCAGGAGGGGCGGGTCCGAGGGGCGGGGCAGGAGGTGGGCCGCCAGCGGCCACGCCGCCGTCGCTGGTACATTCCTTGCTCCCGGCTGAGGAGCGCTTGGGCTGTCTGCGGACCCCGCCGGGTGCAGGGGTCGCGGCCGGCTGGAGCTGTGAGTGAGGCGGCAGAGGAGCCAGGTGAGGAGGAGGCAGGCGAGCAGGACCCTGTGCAGGGCGCGGAGTCACGCAGGCTCGAGGTGAGCCGGAACCCTTGCGGGCCCGGGCTGCGCTCCCAGCCGCCAGGGGGCGAGTGGCGGCGGGGTTGCGGGGACTGCCCCTCCCGGCGCAGGGGACCTGGGCGTCCGCCGGGCGGCAGGGGGTGGAGGGGGCAGTAAATCAGTAACCCGCAGTGCACAGAGGGCCTTTTGTCCCGCTCCGTCCAAAGAGCACCCTGGCCGCGGAGCTGGTTACTCATTGCCCACCGAGGCGGGGGCAGGCTGGCCCTGTGCAGCTACCCTCGGGACCCATTGATTCGCACCTCCCCCCAGGCTGGCCCGGCAAGGGTGGGGGAGGACAAGCGCGCTTGTCCCTGCGGCTGTCTTCGCGCCGGCGGCAGAGATGAGGGAGCTGAGGCCCCGAAAGTTTCAGTCACTTAGCGCCCGGGGGCCTCCACCGCAAGTGCGGGAGGCTGGAGGAGAACCCAGGACTGTCTGATGCCTAAGGCAGGCCCTCCGTTCCCACGTGTGGGATGGTCGGTCAGCGGCTACGGGTGACTCGACTACGGACTCTGATATCAGGGCAGCCTGGGGTAGGAATAAAATCCCCGGGCCTCCCCACCCACTCCCAGCCCAAGCTGTGTACCCAAAGAGCTGCCCTCCCTGCCAAGCCGAGCTTGGTAGGGAGTTTTACCAAGGAGGATCCGACCGGATTTGAGAGTTGAAGTGGGCTCAGAGACAGCAGTATCTGAGTCAAGTAGAGAAGAAGAATGGGGGGCACAGAGGGATGGGCAAGAGAGCATATGTGACCAGTTTTGAAAGCCAATGGCTTCAGCGCTCCTGAAGGGACAGACGGTGTGACCAAAGAGACAGGCAGCCGAAGAGAGGGAGCCCTAGGATGCTGAGCTGAATCCTGCTGGGCACAGGTAGCCATTAAGGGCTTACAAGCTGGGGGCATGACATGGCAGACTTGTAGTTTTTAAAAACTCTGCTGGAAGATGAAGGTTGAAGAGCCCAGGGAGAGAATGTTTCCAAAGGCCCATGCAAGAGATGGCCATGACCTGCCCTGAGTCGGGGCAGGGGAAGCCAGATGGACTGGAAGTGGAGTGGCAGTGACCAAGGGTAAGGAGGTGTGATAGGCTTCCCACACAGGGTAGATCCAAAGACACCAGTGCCACCCATAGGCCCCTAGGACTGCAGTGGTCACCGTATTCCTTTGTCCCAGCTGAGACTCAGTTCTGAGTGTTCTATTTTGGGGAACAGAGGCATCCTTGATAGCATTTGGAAGAGGATAGCCAGCTGGGGTGTGTGTACATCACAGCCTGACAGTAACATCACCCGAACCAGAGGTGACTGGCTGAGGGCAGACCCAGGGCAACAGGTGAACAGTTCTAGGGCCGAGCACAGGGAGAAGAACATTCCAACACTCTGTGGGCCCAGTGCCGATGCACGTTGTCTCTTTTATCCTCAAAACAGTCCTATGAGGATAACAACCCAGTGACAGAGACAAGGAATTACAAGTTGATGAGAGTCGGGATTTGAAGTTGGCTCTGGTGGATGGATAATTAGGGTCTGTATTCTTTACAAAACCGTGTGTACCTCAGATGGTTGGTGCATAACAAGCAGAGGTATTCAGGGATGCGGTCCTGCTTGCCACGGAAGGAGCTGCCTTGTCAGTTGTGAGCGCCCAGCTCTGGAAATGTCAGTAATGCTATAAGGAGTGGGGATTGGATCAGATAACATCCAGATGCTGAAGTTTGGCCTTGTATCATTTTTCACTTTGTTTTTTGGCTCTTCGGCAATCAATTCATTTATTCAGCAAAAAATAAATTACGTGTGCTGGGAGCATGCAGAAGATAGTCTCCGTTCTCTGCTTCCCTCCAAGAAAAGAATCCCAAAACTGCTTTCTGTGAACGTGTGCCAGGGTCCCAGCAGGACTCAAGGAGAGCAGGAAGCCCAGCCCAGATCCCTTGCACAACCTACTGTAGGAAGGCCTCAGGCTTTGGCTACAGCAGAGCTGGTTCCAGTCTGCACTGCCACAGCCTGGCTAGGGACTTGGACGCATCTACTGGCCACTTCCTGTCTCAGTTTCCTCATCTGCAAAATAAGGGAAAAGCCCCCGCAAAGGTGCACGTGTAGCAGGAGCTCTTTTCCTTCCCTATTTTAGGAAGGCAGTTGGTGGGAAGTCCAGCCTGGGTGCCTGAGAGCTGTGGGAAGGAGATGCGGCTGCTGTTGGCCCTGTTGGGGTTCCTGCTGAGTGTGCCTGGGCCTCCAGTCTTGTCCTTGGAGGCCTCTGAGGAAGTGGAGCTGGGTATGGCTTCTGAGGTGGGAGAGGGTGGCAGGGGTGGGAAGAGTGGGCACCAGGAGGGGGCTGCTGGGCTGAGCAAAGCTGGAAAGGATCCTTGCCCAGGCCCTGAGAAAGTGGCAGCAGGGCAGGGCTCAACCACTGAGACTCAGTCAGTGCCTGGCTTCCAGCAAGCATCCATCTATCTCTGTGTCTGCGAGAGAGGACTGGCCTTGCAGGGTGCAGGGCCCTAAGCTGGGCTGCAGAGCTGGTGGTGAGCTCCTTGCCTGGGTGTGTGTGCGCGCGCGTGTGTGTGTGTTCTGTGCACTGGATGCGTGACCTAGGAGGTCCAGGCAGCATGTATGGTATATGCATTATGAGGGTGATATGCCCCAGTGCAGCATGACCCTGTTTGTGGCACCAATAGCATGTGCCATGTGTGTGTGTGTGTCCGTGTGTGTGTGTGTGTGTGTGTCTTGGCCAGGCTGTCATGTGCACTAATATGCTGGTGTGCCGTGACATGACCAAGGAGGTGTGGCATTTGCCCTGCTGTGATGCGCCTCGCAGCATGTGGCTGTTGCGGTGAGGTCAAGGCAGGCGGGGCTCCTCCAGCATGCGTCGCAAAGGTGGCTTTTTGTGCCCCCGTGCCATGTTTGGCGTGTCTCTGGTTTACGCCAGGAGAGGGCTGCCCTCAGGATGAGGGCTTGCCGGGGTCTGTGCACCATCTGCGTTCTGCGCCCACAGAGCCCTGGCCTGGCTCCCAGCATGGAGCAGCAAGAGCAGCGAGCTGACAGTACTGCCCGTCTGCGGCAGGCTGTGCGGCTGTGCCTGTGGCGGGCTGGCCGGTGCGTGGCCACTGGTACAAAAGAGGGCAGTCGCCTGGCACCTGCTGGCCGTGTACGGCGGGCTGGAGGGGGCCGCCTTAGAGGATTGCAGCCTTCCTACCTGAGATGCTGGCCGCGCCGCTACCTCTGGCCTGGGCACCGGGGAGGCCTCCGTGATGTCCTGGCAAACTCACTCTTTGATTGATACGGGATGGTAAGAGAACTCTAGCAGTTCAGGGGATGGCGCCCTGGGGGGAGGGAGAGGACCTGCCCCCCTCTTAGACCTCAGATGCCCTTCCTCTGTCCTTGATGATACGACTCGCTTGACCCATCCGAGCATACGATGAAGACCCCAAGCCCATAGGACTTTCTCTGCATATGGGCACATTTACCCCCAGCAAGGGTGAGTATAAGTCTTCAAGGACTTGTGCTCCCCGGCTGCTCATTTGAATCACTGAGAAGAGGTCTTGTGTGTGGGAACACAACCGGTCGATTCTAAGGGCCTTGCTCCATCCCTCCAGCACCCTACTGGACACACCAGCGCATGGAGAAGAAACTGCATTGCAGTTACCGGCTGGACCACCGCTCAGTTTCCGCTGGTCCAGCCTGGCAGGCAAACCCCACGCCACCACCAACTTTCCGCTGGCTTAAGGGGATGCGACAGGGCCTTTCATGGGGAGAACCGCATTGGAGGCATTTTCGGGTGGTCTCTGGGGTTCGAGACCGGGGTTCTGCTGCTCCTCATTTCTCACTCCTTCCTCAGTCCCCTCATGCCCTACAAGCACACCTATAAAATCCATTGAATGAGGAAAGCATTGCCGGCCCCCAGGAAGGAGCCTGGGACTATGGACCTGGCATTCTGGTTCCTCTTCTGGTACTCTCTGGCAAGCTGACTACCTCGCAGCCTCAGCAAATCCACTTTTGGGAAAGTGGAGAAGAATCACTGGACTGGTTGGTCTCAATAAGCCTTAGCCATCTCATCATCTTAATGAGACCCTGCAGGGTTGGTCCATGCTATCAGTCAAGGCAACTGAGTCTCAGAGAGGCAAGGGGCTGGCTCAGAGTGGTCACAGCCAGGGAGAGGGAGAGCTGAAATTCAAAAGGCTCAAACCCAAGGCTTTAAGCACTCTGGGGGAGCCTTCTTCCTTTGTCCATAAGTCCTTGGCCTGACCTGATGTTCTCGGGGCTATAGAACTTGAGAAGGCCTGTGGCAGGTGAGGATCTAGCCCCCTTGGTGCTCTGGCCCCTTGGTGAACATGTCTGGTCGATCCCGGGACACTCCTTCTGCCTGCGCTGCGCCACCCAGCACTGGAGTCTTGTGATGGGAGCGTGGGTGCCCTCGGACCGCGGCACATTACACCTGCCTGGTGGAGAACGCTGTGGGGCGCATCGCTATAACTACCTGCTGGGATGTTGCTGGGTGAGTGCGGGGCCTGGGAAAGGGGAGGCCTGACCCATCCTGGGCTCAAGTCTGTGCCCTCTGGTGGGGTCTAGTCTGGCAGGGCCAGGATGGACTCAGATGAATCAGCAGCTCGGTGACCCAGGTGGTCAGGAAAGCACAGGGGTGTAATGTGGGGCTGGAGGGCAGGCGGTCTGCCAAGAGAGAAAAACAAGAAGGACATCCAGGCAGAGGGGTGATCCTGAGCTGCATGCCTGAGTATAATTGAATGCCATGGCACTTGCAGGCCAGCGTATTCGGAGTGTGGCTTTTATATGGGGAGCCAGGTGGTGGAGTTTTGAGTGGCTAGGCTGGAAAATGTCTGCCCCGAAGCAATGGGGAGCCAGGGAAGCGTTGAAAACAGCGGTAAGCAGGAGACAGGACAGAGAAGCGCAGAAGGTCCTTCCCTTGAACATTGAGGAAGGCTGGAGGGAGGCAAACGGTGCTTCTATGGGTGGCCAGTGATGAGGGTTGACTACCCTTGCCTGGTCCCCAGAGCGTCCCCGGCCACCGGCCCATCCTGCAGGGCTGGGCCTCCCGGCCCAACCCCACAGCCAGTGGTGGGCAGTGACGTGGAGTGCTGTGCAAGGGTACAGCGGATGCCCCAGCCCCACATCCAGTGGCTGACGCACATCGCTCATCAACGGCAGCGCTTCGGGCGGCTTCCCCTATGTGGCAAGTCCTAAAGGTGCACCGTGCTCCAGCCTGGGCCCCACTCTTCTCCACCCAGGGATTGGGGGCTCCCCAGCTTCCCTGGACCACATGTGGCCCAGGCCCCTGCTGTGACCCAGAGGTATGTCCCCCTCCCCAGACTGCAGACATCATAGCTCAGAGGTGGAGGTCCTGACCTGCGGAACGTGTCAGCCGAGGACGCAGGCGAAGTACACACCCTGCCTCGCAGGCAATTCTATCGGCCTCTCCTACCAGTCTGCCTGGCTCACGGTGCTGTCAGGTAAGCACCTGTAGGGCCAGAATATGCTGCGAGATGCCCCTCTGGGCAGCCACTGGGGGCTGTGGCCTGTTGGGTTGGTCAGTCATCTGTTGGCTTGTGGGGATCTGGCCTGGGGGGCAGCTGTGTGGATTCGTGAGTTTGAAGCTGTAATGCAGCCCTCTGCTGCCTGTCCGTATGTGGCCGTCCATGTGACCCTTTGGCTGAGCTATGGGACTGGGCATAACTACAGCTTCCTCTGTGTGTGTCACCATGTATGTTGGGAGCTGGGAGGGACTGAGTTAGGGCACATGGGGCGGCCAGTCTTACCACTAACCAGTTTGTCTGTCTGTATATGTTCATGTGCGAGGGCAGAGGAGGACCTCACATGGACCGCAGCAACGCCCGAGGCCAGGTATACGGACGTCATCCTGTACGCGTCGGGCTCCCTGGCCTTGGCTGTGCTCCTGCTGCTGGCCGGGCTATATCGAGGGCAGGCGCTCCACGGCCGGCACCCCCGCCCGCCCGCCACTGTGCAGAAGCTCTCCCGCTTCCCTCTGGCCCGACAGGTACTGGGCGCATCCCCCACCTCGCGTGTGGCAGCCTGACTCTAGCAGGCAGAACCAAGTCTCCCACTTTGCAGTTCTCCCTGGAGTCAGGCTCTTCCGGCAAGTCAAGCTCATCCCTGGTGCGAGGCGTACGTCTCTCCTCCAGCGGCCCCGCCTTGCTCGCCGGCCTCGTGAGTCTAGACCTACCTCTCGACCCACTGTGGGAGTTCCCCCGGGACAGGTGCGCTGAGCTGTGGGGGGGCAGGGACGCAGGCGCCAGGTTGCAGCCTGCCCTCAGCAGGAGTGACTCGGAGGTCTGAGGCATGGACTTTCTCCATCTCCAGGCTGGTGCTTGGGAAGCCCCTGGGCGAGGGCTGCTTTGGGCAGGTAGTACGTGCAGAGGCCTTTGGCATGCACCCTGCCCGGCCTGACCAAGCCAGTACTGTGGCCGTCAAGATGCTCAAAGGTGAGTGTGGCCCGGTGTGGTGGCTCACACCTGTAATGCCAGCACTTTGGGAGACCGAGGTGGGAGGATCGCTTGAATCCAGGAATTCGAGGCCAACCTGGGCAACATGGCGAGACTTCATGTCTACAAAAAAAAAAAATAAGAAAATTAGTTGGGTGTGGTGGTGTGTGCCTTTAGTCCCAGTTACTAGGAAGGCTGAGGCAAGAGGATCCCTTGAACCCAGGAGTTGGAGGTTGCAGTGAGCCATGATCACGCCACTGTATTCCAAATTGGGCAACAGAGTGAAACCCTATCTGAAAAAAAAAAAAAGAAATAAAAATAAAAGGTGAATGTGGCAGCCTGGAGGAGGTGCTATGGCATTGGGACTGATAGAAGGGGATCACAGTGTTACCAGGTGAGCCCTGGAGCTGGGAGAGGCTGTGGGATCCCACCCTTAAACCTGCGGTTCAGCTCTGCTCCTGACCCTGGCAAGTGACTTCTGAGCCTCAGTTTTCCCTCATGTCATATGGGGTAAATAACAGTCCCTACTCTCAGCCCAGGGATTGTGGAAAGTGCCTGGCTCGTAGTCAGGGCTCACTAAATCGTCCCCATTGGGGTGACGATGATGAGAAGAATTTGGTGTGACAGGCTTGATATCCTCTGTCAGCGTCAGTCTGTGTCGGCCTTGACTTCACCTCTTGTCAGCCTCCCAGGTCCTCCACCCCCTTCCCTGTGGTTCCCCCACTTCCCTGTGGTTCCCCCCCTCCCCTGTGGTTCCCCACTTCCCTGTGGTTCCCCCCCTTCACTGTGGTTCCCCCTCTTCCCTGTGGTCCACCCCCTTCCTTGTGGTTCCCCCCCTTCCCTGTGGTTCCCCCCAGACACACCCTCAGCCTCCCTTGGACCCTCCCTAGGTCTACCCCCCGAGTCCACTGCTCTAGGAGGACAGCCCTTCTGCTTGCACCCAGTCCCAGTCCCAGCCCCCAGGGTGCTCTTGCCAGGCACACTCCCGTACCCTGCCCATCAGGACCTCTCGTTGCAGTTCCCCAGCGCCCCCTGCAAGAATGGCCTCAACTGCTCTTCTGCTCCTCCCCTCCTCTCTACGCAGCTGGGGCCACCTGGTGCTCCCTGGGAGGCAGGGATTGAGAAATGTGCATTGTGACATTGGCGTGTGTGGGTGGGGAGTGTTATATCATTGGCCCAGGGCCACGGGTCAGCCCCAGGGGCCCAGCCAGAGAAGCCAGAGCAGCCTTCTTCCCAAGCTCCCTGGCTGCGCCCTGCCTGCCGCCGGCTCCCTGAATTCCCAGGCCAGTTGGACGCCAGGCCCTGGTCAAACAGACACCAGGGTGCCAGCCTGCTTTCCGCACCCAGAAGCTCTGACCCCATGTAGGGACTACCGCTAACCCCTCCAGAGGCAGCTTCCTTCCTGCTCTGAGCTCTTCCCCTCTCTCTTGTTTCCTGGACCTGCCCGCTGGAAGGCCTGCCTCTTAGATCCTTGATATGGTTGCATCCTTGCAACTGCTGTGACAGGTAGGGTGTGACCCACTGCTCTGTTTCCCACAGATGACCCTGAGGTTCAGAGACACTAGGAGACTTTTTCAAGGCCACACAGCCTAGCAAGGATTCAGCCCTAGACCTACGTAGCCCTGGTCCAGTGCTCCTCGTCCTGCCCCTGCCTCTGCATGCTCCCTCATGTAGTTGGAGGGCAGCCTCTTCACCCGATCTCTGCCCTTACAGACAATGCCTCTGACAAGGACCTGGCTGACCTGGTCTCGGAGATGGAGGTGATGAAGCTGATTGGCCGACACAAGAACATCATCAACCTGCTGGGTGTCTGCACCCAGGAAGGTGGGGCCAAGGCGGGGCTGGTTGCATGGGCCATCAGGGTACAGAGCCAAAGCTGTGGCAGTCTCTCCGAGCTCCCTCCACTCCCTCTGTAGGGCCCCTGTATGTCATCGTGGAGTGCGCTGCCAAGGGAAATCTGCGGGAGTTCCTGCGGGCCCGGCGCCCCCCAGGCCCCGACCTCAGCCCTGACGGTCTTCGGAGCAGTGAGGGGCCGCTCTCCTTTCCAGTCCTGGTCTCCTGCGCCTACCAGGTGGCCCGAGGCATGCAGTATCTGGAGTCCCGGAAGGTACGGGCGGTAGGGCTCTGGGCCCCTCTCAGTCTCTCCAGCTGCACTCTCTCAGGCCTGTGGCATTGAATGTCCCCAACTTCTTCCTTTCTGCTCTTTTTCATGACCCCACCTCAGTGTCCCCAGGCATTCACGCTTTCCTGCCTTCCCCACTTGTTCCTCACACTTCCCTAGAGGGGAGAGGGGAGAGGGGACACAGGAGAGGGCGTTTCCCATTTCTAAACCTTGACCTCCTCCTCTGTAAAGTGGGCGGAGGGCCCCTGCCCCTGGGCCTGCTGGGGGTGGTGTGTGCTTAGCTCAAGGTCAGGTGTCCTGATGCACCCAAGCCCCCAATCCCTGCAGTGTATCCACCGGGACCTGGCTGCCCGCAATGTGCTGGTGACGGAGGACAATGTGATGAAGATAGCTGACTTTGGGCTGGCCCGTGGCATCCACCACATTGACTACTATAAGAAAACCAGCAACGTGAGGGAGACAGGGCAGAACTGGATGGGAGTGGAGGGGGGCTGGGCCTGGGGGGCAGGCATGGGGACTTGTGGGACTCTGCACTGAGGCCCTCCCTCCCCTCCAGGGCCGCCTGCCTGTCAAATGGATGGCGCCCGAGGCCTTGTTTGACCGAGTGTACACACACCAGAGTGACGTGTGAGTCCTGCCAGCGGTCACTGTCCTACCCCACAAAAAGGGCAAGGCACTGCCCAAAGTCACATGGCCCCAGGAGTCATGTGCTCGAGGGCTCCTTCAGATTTGTTCTGGGATCCGAGTGGGACCAGACTCCAGGAGGAGCCCATTCCCTACCAGCTGGGGTGGGTCATGCTTGTGGGGTCCCCCGTCCTAGCCCCGGTCTTAGGGAGGGCGCTGGGCCACACTGAGCCCTGGCCCTGCCTCCAGGTGGTCTTTTGGGGTCCTGCTGTGGGAGATCTTCACCCTTGGGGGCTCCCCGTATCCTGGCATCCCGGTGGAGGAGCTGTTCTCACTGCTGCGGGAGGGACATCGGATGGACCGACCCCCACACTGCCCCCCAGAGCTGTGAGGCCTCATCCTGCCCTCGACCCCCACTTTCCAGTCCTCCTCCTCTGCCCTGACCATGGCCTCAGGGTTTGTGCCGGCCAGAAGGACAACACTAACAACAGCTCCTCCTCCTCCTCTCCTCCTCCTCCTCTCCTCCTCGTCCTCTTCCTCTCCTCCTCCTCCTCTCCCTCCTCCTCCTCCCTCCCCCCTCCTCTCTCCCCTCCTCCTCCTCTTCCTCTCCTGCCTGCCTCCCTCCTCCCTCTCCTCCTCTCCTCCTTCCTCCCTCCTCCTCCTCCTCTCCTCTCCTCCTCTCTCCTCCTCTCCCTCCTCCTCTCCTCCTCTCCTCCTCCTCTCCCCTCCCTCCTCCTCTCCCTCCCTCCTCCTCACCTCTCTCCTACGCCCTCCTTCTCCCCTCCTCTCCTCCTCTCCGTCTCCTCTCCTCTCCTCTCCTCCTCCTCTCCTCCTCCTCTCCTCCTCCTCCTCCTCCCTCTCCTCCTCCTCTCCTCCTCCTCCTCCTCTTTCTCCTCCTTCTCCTCCTCGTCTTCCTCTTCCTGCTCTTCAGCCTAGTGGAGCGTCCTGGCCTGGCTTCCACTGATGACCCCGCCTATCCCTCATCAAACTCCCCACCCAGAGAACCCCCAGTCCTCCCCTTCCTCCTGAAGGCCTGAGGCTCCCTATGACCTTCCGGCCCACCTCTCCCAGGTACGGGCTGATGCGTGAGTGCTGGCATGCGGCACCCTCCCAGAGGCCCACCTTCAAGCAGCTGGTGGAGGCGCTGGACAAGGTCTTACTGGCCGTCTCTGAGGAGGTACAGCCCCCTCCCACCCACCACCTCCCTCTGCCTGCTCCCCTCCAGGCCTCATCTGGCCTGACCACGTGGACATGCACCCCATCCCATCCTGGGCGCTGCAGAGGCTGACCAGCTCCGTTCCCCACAGTACCTCGACCTCCGCCTGACTTTTGGACCCTATTCCCCTGCTGGTGGGGACACCAGCAGCACCTGCTCCTCCAGCGACTCCGTCTTCAGCCATGACCCCCTGCCATTGGGATCCAGCTCCTTCCCCTTTGGGTCTGGGGTGCAGACATGAGCAAGGCTCAAGGCTGTGCAGGCACATAGACTGGTGGCCTTGGGCCTTGGGGCTCAGCCACAGCCTGGCACAGTGCTTGACCTTGGCAGTACGGGTTCCCTGGCCCAGAGTGCTGTCCCAGGTCTCTGGTTCTGCTTTGGGTAGGTCCCTTCTTGGTCCTGGAGTTCGTAAAGGCTTCCTGCTCTGGCCTTGGGTTCCAACCTACAGCTCAACTCAAATCTCAAGGCCGTGCCCTTGCCCTTGGAGCTGCAGTGCCTGTGTCCTGATGGGCCGAATGTCAGGGTTCTGCTCGGCCTCTTGGACCTTGGCGCTCAGCCTCCATCTCGGGTTTGGCTGAGCCTGGCTGGAGAGCTGCTATGCTAAATCTCCTGCCTCCCAATACCAGCAGGAGGTTCAGGGCCTCTGAACCCCCTTTCCCCACACCTCCCCCTGCTGCTGCTTGCCCCAGCATCTTGATGGGAGCATTGGCCCCGGAGCCCAGAGAAGCTGGAAGCCTGCCCAAAACAGGAGCAAATGGCGTTTTATAAATTATTTTTTTGAAATAAAGTTCTGTATGCCTAGGTCTTCCCTGAGCAACATGGAGGGGAGTGGGATGGAGGGATCCCCCAGGAGAGAGTTCTGCCTGCAGGACACAGACTGAGGGCACTGGACCGGGCTGTGGGCTCTGCCACCTCCCCTGCCCCGGGAGTCAGTGTGTGCCTGTCTTGGTCCGCCGGTCCCACCAGCACCATCTTGTGTCTGCAACGGTGTGAATGAATGTTAATGGGCTGAGTCCGCATTGCACCATCCCCGGTGGGACTCCTGTGCCCTCTGCACATGTGTGTGTGCATGTGTGCCCTGCAGCTGTCCCCAGGGGAGCAGGCAGCCCCCCTCCCCCATCTGCTCAGCATTAACCAAGCTGACCGTTAACACAGCGTGAAAATCTGAAAGCCAGCCTTAGGCCATGGCCTGCTCCCACGCTCTGCCTGCTCAGGCTGGGGGCTTGTGGGGGCCATGCCTGCCCTACCCTGGCCAATCTCCCAGGCAGCAGCTGGTTGCTGCCCGCCTGGGCTGCAGCTGCCCCTGCCTGCCTGGTCTTCCACTGGGGAGCCGTCACAGCCCTGTACTCAGAGCCCCTCCGAGGGAGCAGCTTCTCAGGGCTCTGAGCCTGGAGCCTTCCCTGGCCCCATCCTGGCATGTACTGCTACTCTCCAGCCCCTGAGCCTTGAGTGGGCCATGGGGAGCCTAGGCATGGTGTCTGACACAGCGCTCGGCACTCTCCTGCCTTTTCCCACAGGCCTCAGGCTGGGACAGAACTGCCCAACCAGGACAGCCTTTATGGAGGCCACTGGGATTGCCCCCATCTGCCCCCAGGGAGTGGTGGCTGAAAACACATACGCGGTCAGAGGGGTCAGATAGAGGAATTGGAGGCTGGGGCCTCCTTGGAAGACTGAGCAGTGCTCATGATTGTTTATCCTTATTCTGCGGCTCCTCACACCTCTCCCCATAGCCTCTCCGGCTGACAGTCTCCCAAACAGAACTCATCTTCCCCCCAGAGCAGTACCTCCTCCAGGGCAGGATCCAGGGAGTCACCTGACCACTTCCCTCAAGAACCTTGTTCCAGACCGGGCGTGGTGACTCAGGCCTGTAATCCCAGCAGTTTGGAAGGCCGAGGCGGACGCATCACCTGAGGTTAGGAATTCGAGACCAGCCTGGACAACATGGTGAAGCCCTGTCCTACTAAAAATACAAAAATTAGCCTGGCGTAGTGGGATGCACTGTAGTCCCAGCTACTCAGGTGGCTGAGGCAGGAGAATCACTTGAATCCAGGAGGCGAGGGTTGCAGTGAACCAAGATCACGCCAGCCTGGGCTAGGGAGCAAGGCTGTGTCTCAAAAAAAAAAAAAAAAAAAAAAGAACCCTATTCCCTAAAGTGCTTCCAGGGTCCAGCCGTGGCTCCTGAGGCCAGCACTGCCACCTTTCTGATGATCACTGTCCTTGCCCATGAGTAGGGTGCGCCTGTCCCGCCTGCCTCCTGGGGCTTAGGGTTTAGGATGAAGCAAAGCACAGTGCAGATGCACATAGGCTTGGGGGAGGGCGTGAGGCGGCGGACCATGGGTTGGGCTGCAGTGCTTCCCTGGGAGCCAGTGCTGGGGCTTTTGTGTCCGAGTGCCCCCTCTCAGTCCTAGGTATCCAGCCTCCCTTTTGCTCCCTCCCCTGCAGGTGGCTCCAGAGGCAGCTTCCAAAGGCGGACTGCTCTCAAAGACCCCCACTAACTCCCCAAAGCCCCAGACCGACTTTCTTTTCCTTCCTTCCTCCTTCCCTCCCTCCCTCCCTTCCTTTCTTTCATTCTTTCTTTCGTTCGTTCTTTTTCTTTCTTTCTCTTTCTCTCTCTCTTCCGCTCTTTTCTTTTTCTCTTTCTCTCTGTCTTTCTCTTTTCCTTCCTTCCTTCCTTCCTTCTTTCCTTCCTTCCTCTCTCTCTCTTTCTTTCTCTCTCTCTTCTTTATTTCTTTCCTTCTTTCTTTCTTTCTTTTTTTTTTTTTTTGAGACAAGGTCTTGATCTATTGCCCAGATTGGAGTACAGTGACGCCATGATTATGGCTCTGCTGCCTCAAACTCCTGGGCTCAAGCAATCCTCCCACCTCAGCCTGCCAAGTGCATAGGACTACAGGTGCGTGCCACCACACATGGATAATTATTTTTTATTTTTTGTAGAGATGGGGTTTTGCTATGTTGTCCAAGCTTGTCTCAAACTCCTGGCCTGAAGCAATCCTCCCACCTTGGCCTCCCAAAGCTCCCAAACCCCGGACATTCTGACTGAGCCTCACTCTCCAATGTATAGCCTCCCATTGGGGGTCACTGTCCACTGACTGTGTCCACCTGTCCAGCCAATCACAGGAGAAGCAGATCCCTTGGACTTGCCCTTGGGAAGGAGAGGATTGGGAGATTAGAATCATGTGTGAGGACACTATTCTAAGAGGATGTGGAACAACAGCCCCATTTTCCAATTTCCCAGCATGAGCCTGCTGCAGTGCCAGGCTCAAGCAGCCATGCGCTCCCCCGCCACAGCCTTGCCAAATCAAGATGGTTCTTCCCACTTAATGGTGGAGAAACTGATGCCCAGGGTCACAAGAATGGGGCTCCAGGCTAGGCTGAACCCCAGGTTCCCAGAAGGCCATGTGCACATTGGAGACCAGACCCAGGTCACTCAGAGTGACAGGAGCAGCTGCTACCTGGTGGGTCCTGGGGACTGGGAGGGGCTCAGCTGCCCACCCTGCACCCCCTCCCTGCCAGCATCCCTGGCAGGCATACACTTTCTGGGGCCATTCCACATTCCTGATGTCCCATGTCAGAATGACACAGATACTGCTAATTCCCCGATTCGAGCTCTGATGCTCCAGCTCTCTGCCCTCCCCTTCCTGCTCCAGGCAGCATGGCAGCAGCTGGGGCTTGGCCTCCCTGGTCTGCCTGGGTTCTAGCCAGTGACAGGGGCCCATAGAAAAAGCACTGAGGCCAGGCCGGGCACGGTGGCTCATGCCTGTAATCCCAGCACTTTGGGAGGCTGAGGTGGGCGGATCACAAGGTCAGGAGATCAAGACTAGCCTGTCTAACATGGTGAAACCCCGTCTCTACTAAAAATACAAAAAATTTACCAGGCATGGTGGCGGGCGCCTGTAGTCCCAGCTACTGAGGAGGCTGAGGCAGGAGAATAGCGTGAACCTGGGAGGCAGAGCTTGCAGTGAGCAGAGATCATGCCACTGCACTCCAGCCTGGGCGACAGAGCAAGACTCCGTCTCAAAAAAAAGAAGGCCGGGCAAGGTGGCTCATGCCTGTAATCCCAGCATTTTGGGAGGCCGAGCCAGGCGGATCACCTAAGGTCAAGAGTTCAAGACCAGCCTGCCCAACATGGTGAAACCCTGTCTCTACTAAAAATACAAAAAATTAGCCGGGTGTGGTGGCGTGCGCCTGTAATCCCAGCTACTTGAGAGGCTGAAGCAGGAGAATCGCTTGAATCTGGGAGGCGGAGGTTGCAGTGAGCCGAGATCGAGCCACTGCACTCCAGCCTGGGCAACACAGCAAAACTCTGTCTCAAAAAAAAAAGGAAAGTAAAAGCACTGAGCCCACCTCTGGACTCTGCCTTTTGCTGGCTGTGTGCATAAGGCTGGTGGCAGCAAGACAATGACTGACTTGGGAAGCCCTAGCGGAGGGACGGCGGCTGCTGGCTGAGGAATCAGCACCTGGGAGGGAGGGGGAGGCACACGGTGGAGGGGAGGAGCTGCAGGCTGAGTAGCCTCCATTTGAAATGCTTGGGACCAGAAGTGTTTCAGATTTCAGATTTTTTCAGAGTTTGTAATGTTTGCATATACACAATGAGATGTCTTAGAAACGGGACCTACATCTAAGCACAAAATTCATGTTTCACATACAAAATGTTTCAAATTCAAAATTTATGTTTCACATATACCTTGTATACATAACCTAAAGGTAATTTTATACAATATTTTAAATAATATTGAGCATGAAACAAAGTCTGAGTACATTGAACCATCAGCAAAGTAGGGGGCTGGGCGTGGCGGCTCACACCTGTAATCCCAGCACTTCAGGAGGCCAAAGCAGGTGAATGAATCACCTGAACTTAGGGGTTCAAGACCAGCCTGAGCAAAATGGTGAAACCCCATCTCTAAAAAAATACAAAAATTGGCCAGCCAGGCACAGGGGCTCACACCTGTAATCCCAGCACTTTGGTAGGCCGAGGCGGGTGGATCACCTGCAGTCAGGAGTTCGAGACCAACCCAGCCAACATGGCGAGACCCCATCTCTACTAAAAATACAAAAATTAGCTGGCCATGGTGGCACGTCCCTGTAATCCCAGCTACTTAGGAGGCTGAGGTGGAAGAATTGCTTAAACCCAGGAGGTGGAGGCTACAGTGAGCAGAGATCACACCATTGCACTCTAACCTGGGTGACAGAGACTCCATCTCAAAAACAAAACAAAACAAAAACAAAAACAAAAGTTAGCCAAGCGTGGTGGTGGTTGCCTGTAATTCCAGCTACTTGGGAGGCTGAGGCAGGAAAATTGCTTGAGCCAGGAGGTTGCAGTGAGCCAAGATTGTGCCACTGCACTCAGCCTGGGCGACAGAATGAGACCTTGTCTCAAAAAAAAAAAAAAGCCCGGTGCAGTAGCTCATGCCTATGATCCCAGCACTTTGGGAGGCTGAGACGGGAGGATTGCTTGAGCCCAGGAGTTCGAGACCAGCCTGGGCAACATGGCAAAATCCCATCTCCACAAAAAATAAAAAAGTAGCCGGGTGTGGTCGTGCACACTTGTAGTCTCAGCTACTTGGGAGGCCGAGGCAGGAGGATCACTTGAGCCCAGGAGTTCGAGGCTGCAGTGAGCTATGATTGCTCCACTGCACTCCAGCCTGGGCAACAGAACAAGACGGTCTCAAAAAAAAAAAGAAACAAAAAGCAAATATGTCAGGTGTGGAATTTTCCACTGTGGCATCATGTCAGTGCTCAAAAAGTTTCAGATTTTGGACCATTTCAGGTTTCAGATTTTTGAATTAGGGTTGCTCAACCTGTAGGACCAAAGTTACCCTTTCTGAGCCTCGTTTTTCCAACCAGTCACATAGGAATGGCGACACCCACCTCAGAGCGCGGTTTCTAAGTGCTCTGTAAACAACAGCTGTCGCCGCACAGAGATCAGGAAAGAATGGCTTCCGGGGGGAATGGCTTCCAGGGGTAGGTTACTGCGTGGGTGCCATGATCTCATTTCCTTCTCCTGGCAGCCCTTCCACAAAGGCTTTCTTGCCCCATTTTCCAGATGTGGACACTGAGGCTCTGAAGGTGGAAGTGACTGGCCCAGGGTCACACGGGGGAAAGTGAGAAAGTCGGTGCTCAGGGCCAGGTGCCCTGCCTGTCCCACTGCAGAGCCCACTCCCACACCCTAGTCAGCCCAGTAGTTCCGAGGATCAGGAGAGGCTCTGGATGTGCATGAAGCAGGGGATGTCTGTGACTGAGATGTGCACACACAGGGGTGGATGGACAGACACCACACCCAAGCACAGAGGTGCCTGTCTCAGTGCTCCTACCTCCAGCCCCATGGCATTCAGTCCCTGCCCCTTCAGGGCCCTCCCACAGGCCACTCCTTCCAGGGGACACTCTTCCTACCACCTCCCATGTGGCCGAGACCCACTTGCCCTTCAGATGTCACTCAAGCCTCAATTCTTGGGCAGCCTCCTCAGGTCCTCCATTCCAGGTCGGCTTCCAGGCTGGGCCCCATTCCCAGGCTCTGGCAGCTGTCTCTGTAGCAGAGGGATGCTCTGAACAGTCTCCTTTTCCCAGACTGTGAGCACCACGATGCAAGCTTTGGTTGTGTTTTGTTTGTGTTTGTGTTTGTGTTTTTGGAGACAGTTTCGCTCGTCACCCAGGCTGGAGTGCAATGCTGCGATCTCGGCTCACTGCAACCTCCACCCCCTGGGTTCAAGCAATTCTCCTGCATCAGCCTCCCGAGTAGCTGGGATTACAGGCATGCACCACCATGCCTGAGAGACAGGGTTTCTTCACATTGGTGAGGCTGGTCTCAAACTCACAATCTCAGGTGATCTGCCCATCTCAGTCTCCCAAAGTGCTGAGATCATAGGCGTGAGCCACCATGCCGGGCTTGGTTGCATTTTTTAAATCAGTAGCTCCAAAGCTGTAGCGTATGTCAGAGTTATCTAGTGGGCTTGAATGCTGGACACCCTCCCCCCAGGAATTTTGTATTTAGTGGGTCTGGGGTGGAGCCTGGGAATTTGCATTGCTACCCAGATGCTGCTGGTCTGGGGAGGGAGTCAGGGTCACGCTTTGAGAACCATAGTTTAGTTTAGTTTAGTTTAGTTTTGTTTTTTGAGACGGAGTCTCGCTCTGTCACCCAGGCTGGAGTGCAGTGGCTCGATCTCGGCTCACTGCAAGCTCCGCCCCCTGGGTTCACGCCATTCTCCTTCCTCTGCTTCTTGAGCAGCTGGGACTACAGGCGCCCGCCACCACGCCCGGCTAATTTTTTGTTATTTTTAGTAGAGACGGAGTTTCACTTTGTTAGCCAGGAGGGTCTCGATCTCCTGACCTCGTGATCCGCCCACCTCAGCCTCCCAAAGTGCTGGGATTACAGGTGTGAGCCACCACGCCCGGCCTAGTTTTGTTTTTTGAGATACAGTCTCAGATTCTCTCGCCTCAGCCTCCTGAGTAGCTGGGATTACACTACCATGCACTACCGTGCCCAGATAATTTTTGTATTTTTAGTAGAGACAGGGCTTCACTATGTTGGCCAGGCTGGTCTAGAACTCCTGTCCTCAAGTAATCTGCCTGCCTCAGCCTTAGTTTTGTTTTCTTTTGAGACAGAGTCTCTTGTTGCCTAGGCTGGAGTGCAATGGTTCAATCTCAGCTCACTGAAACCTCTGCCTCCTGGTTTCAAGCAATTCTCCTGCCTCAGCCTCCCAAGTAGCTGGGATTACAGGTGTGTGCCACCATGTCTGGCTAATTTTTTTTTTTTTTTTTTGAGACAGAGTCTCCCTCTGTCGCCCAGGCTGGAGTGCAATGGCCCAATCTCGGCTCACTGCAACCTCCGCCTCCCAGGTTCAAGCGATTCTCCTGCCTCAGCCTCCCGAGTAGCTGGGATTACAGGCTCATGCCACCACGCATGGCTAATTTTTTGCATTTTTAGTAGAGACAGGGTTTCACCATGTTAGCCAGGATGGTCTGAATCTCCTGACCTTGTGATCCACCCGCCTCGGCCTCCCAAAGTGCTGGGATTACAGGCGTGAGCCACCGTGCCCGGCCAAATTTTGTATTTTTAGTAGCGATGGGGTTTCACCATGTTGGCCAGGCTGGTCTCGAACTCCTGACCTCAGGTGATCCGCCCCCCTCAGCCTCCCAAAGTGCTGGGATTACAGGCATGAGCCACCTCGCCTAGCCAAGAACCATAGTTTTAAAGAGTCAATACATGTATATGGTTTCAACAATTAAAAAACAATTAGAAGGGTACAGAAAGGTTTTCAATGAAAAGCAACTCCCCCACGCCCTGCTCCCACTATCTCCCTCCCCAGCAGAAACCGCCATCATTTCCGGAGTCTCCTTGCACGGTCCCCATCACATGCTCTGTGGCCCTCAATCCAGTTCAGCTGTTACCAGTCTTGCTCCTCCCTGCAAAATCCCCACCCAGGTCAACGTCAGGCAGAAATGGGGTGCAGCAAAGTGTTTGTTGAATGAAGGGAAGAAGAAGACCCATTCCCAGGTACAGGCACAGTCAGGTGTGTACACTCTGCCCCACACTGCCCACCCCTTCTCACACTCCCTGGACCCTAACTGGCCCCCCGCCACCCCTCCACCTGCTGTAGGATTTGGCCTAATCCTGGAGTATGAGTGTGGGGCAGCTGCGGCTCCCTCTTGGGGGAGAGGGCTCCCCTCTACAGGAAATCTCCTTTTTAATCTGTTGCTATCGAAATTTGACCTTCGTCGGCACCTGGGCCCCACGGCTGGGGCCTGTCCCTGAGAAGTGGCTGAGGAGGGGGCGTGAAATTGCCAACAGCTGAACTCACCCAGCTTTCCCCACATCCTCTCCAGCCCTGCCACTGCTCACATTCCACAGCGCCAGCCCTTTCCAGGGTCCCCAGTGCCAGCCTCACGTTCTCATGCTGGTACTCGGGGATGCAGCCTGACATGGCCTTATTGACCTCACCACCTGGCCTAAGGCATATGGCTGTGGGCTCCTTGCAGGTCTGGAGCCTCCAGGCCCCCCAGAGCCCTTCAGGACTCCTAAGTGGACTCATGGGGAACTGTCTCTGCCTTACACTGCTGAGTGGAAAATTCGAGGCACGGGCAGTGTGTGGCGTGTGCCTGCATCGGTGTGAACTGTGAACCTGAGTTTGCAGAAATGCAACAGCTTGGGGATGGCAGGCAGGCACAAGAGTTGGTTCCCTTCCCAGGAGGGGAAGTAGGTGGCTGGGGTAAGGGGAGGAAAAGACCTTACACTGTATATGCCTTTGTTTTCTTTGATTTTTGTACCTGGTACATGTATTACCTGTCACAAAGAGGAAAATGTTTCCAAAAGAGAAATGAAAAGAGGCCGGGCGCAGTGACTCACACCTGTAATCCCAGCACTTTGGGAGGCCAAGGCGGGCAGATCACGAGGTCAGGAGATTGAGACCATGTTGGCCAAAATGGTGAAACCCTGTCTATACTAAAAATACAAAAATTACATGGGTGTGGTGGCACGTGCCTGTAATCTCAGCTACTCAGGAGGCTGAGGCAGGAGAATCGCTTGAACCCAGGAGGCGGAGCTTTTAGTGAGCCGAGATCACACCACTGCACTCCGGCCTGGTGACAGAGCAAGACTCCGTCTCAAAAAAAAAAAAAAAAAAATTTTTTTTCAGGGGTGTGGGGAAAAAAAAAAAAAAAGCCTGGGCACAGTGGCTCACGCCTGTAATCCCAGTACTTTGGGAGGCTGAGGCGGGTGGACCACAAGGTCAGGAGATTGAGACCATCCTGGCTAACACGGTGAAACCCCGTCTCTACTAAAAATACAAAAAAGTAGCCAGGCGAGATGGCGGGCTCCTGTAGTCCCAGCTCCTCAGGAGGCTGAGGCAGGAGAATGGCATGAACCCGGGAGGTGGAGCTTGCAGTGAGCCAAGATGGCACCACTGCACTCCAGCCTGGGCGACAGAGCAAGACACCGTCTCAAAAAAAAAAAAAAAAAAAAAAGCTGGAGAACTCCAGGTGCTGGCAAGGAGATGAGAGGTTCTCCTGGACTGGGGGCTGAAGGTGTCCCAGCGAAGTCTAGGAGCATTCAGCTAAGTATATATACACATGCCCTATGACCTGGAAATGTTGCCCTGAACATATAACTGCCCCCTACACACACACACACACACACACACACACACACATCCTCCCACGTGACCATGTGGGGAAGGCAGGAGGAGGGGCTGGATGCAACCTGGGGTTCCTCACTGGAAGGTGAATCAGCAAAATGTGTGGAGGACCCGATGGACACAGAGCCACATGCGGGGAACTTAGAAATCTCGTGCTGAGAGGCAAGAGTAAGAAATGGAATGAGATCTAGGCCGGGCGCAGTGGCTCAAGCCTGTAATCCCAGCACTTTAGGAGGCCGAGACGGGCGGATCACGAGGTCAGGAGATCGAGACCATCCTGGCTAACACGGTGAAACCCTGTCTCTACTAAAAAATACAAAAAAACTAGCCGGGCGAGGTGGCGGGCGCCTGTAGTCCCAGCTACTTGGAAGGCTGAGGCAGGAGAATGGCGTAAACCCGGGAGGTGGAGCTTGCAGTGAGCTGAGATCCGGCCACTGCACTCCAGCCCGGGCGACAGAGTGAGACTCTGCCTCAAAAAAAAACAAAACAAAACAAAACAAAAAAGTAGCCGGGCGAGGTGGTGGGCCCCTGTAGTCCCAGCTGCTCAGGAGGCTGAGGCAGGAGNGTCTCTACTAAAAAATAACAAAAAACTAGCCGGGCGAGGTGGCGGGCGCCTGTAGTCCCAGCTACTTGGAAGGCTGAGGCAGGAGAATGGCGTAAACCCGGGAGGTGGAGCTTGCAGTGAGCTGAGATCCGGCCACTGCACTCCAGCCCGGGCGACAGAGTGAGACTCTGCCTCAAAAAAAAACAAAACAAAACAAAACAAAAAAGTAGCCGGGCGAGGTGGTGGGCCCCTGTAGTCCCAGCTGCTCAGGAGGCTGAGGCAGGAGAATGGCGTAAACCCAGGAGGCGGAGCTTGCAGTGAGCTGAGATCCGGCCACTGCACTCCAGCCTGGGCAACAGAGCAAGACTCCGTCTCAAAAAAAAAAAAAAAAAGAAATGGAATGAGATCTAAAGCACAAAGCCATTTGCACGAAATGATGACACAGAAAACACACATTTTCCAAGAACGCACACACAAAACTTAGCATGACTGTTCCGGGGGGCAGGGTGATAAGAATGGAGAATGTGGCCTGGCGTAGTGGCTCATGCCTGTAATCCCAGCACTTTGGGAGGCCAAGGCAGGCGGATCACAATGTCAGGCGATCAAGACCATTTTGGTTAACATGGTGAAACCCTGTCTCTACTAAAAATACAAAAATTAGCCAGGCGTGGTGGCGGGCGCCTGTAACCCCAGCTACTAGGGAGGCTGAGGCAGGAGAATTGCTTGAGCCCAGAAGGTGGAGGTTGCAGTGAGCCGTGATCATACCACTGTACTCCAGCCTGGGTGACAGAGCAAGACTCTGTCTCAAAAACAAAATAAAAATAAAAATAATAAAAGGGGGCCGGGCATGGTGGCTTACACCTGTAATCCCAGCACTTTGGGAGACTGAGATGAGTGGATCGCAAGGTCAGGAGTTAAAGACCAGCCTGGCCAAAATGGTGAAACCCCATCTCTACTAAAAATACAAAAAATTAGCCGAGTGTGGTGGTGGGTGCCTGTAGTCCCAGTTACTTGGGAGGCTGAGGCAGAGAATTGCTTGAACTTGGGAGGCCGAGGTTGCAGTGAGCTGAGATAGCACTACTACACTCTATCCTGGGCGACAGAGTGAGACTCCATCTCAAAAGAAAAAAAAAACCATAAAATAAATAAATAAATAATAAAAGGGGACGAGCTGATGGGGGCGAGAGGGTGAAGGAGGTGATGGAGAACCTGGAGATGGGAAAGGACGGAGAGCTGAGTGAACAGGTGGAGTCAATGTGTTTCAGGGGCTTGAGGAGGGACCACAGGGGGGTGGACAAGGCAGGTGATGATGAAAATGTCGTCAGACCAAAAAACTGTGCTTGACTGTGAAACAAACAACAGGAAGCCAGCAGCATCCCAATTTCACCATCCTTGTGCCTTTCATCCCAACTCTTCCCAGCCCCTTCCCCAACCATCCCTTGGCCTCGTCCTCTCCTTTCCTCCTCCATCTCTTTTTTTCTCTCTGGTCTCTCTGCCCTGTGACGGGTCTCCAAGCAGAAGGAAGAGTTGGAGGGGACATGGTGGGGTGTTGTTGCCACCTGCTGGCAGCCACAGGAAGTGCATACTCCGCTTCAGCCTGGTGCGTGATGCAGGCCTGAGCTGGGGACCTTGCAGGGCTGCCCCTGTCTAGCCCAGAGTCTTCCCCTGCTGGTGGTGTTCAAGTGATTCCTGAAGGACCTTGTGGCTCTAGGCGCTGTGTTTTTCAGAACGATGCTGATAAGCCGCTCTCCACCTTCCTCAGGGGAATCCCTGATGGACAAAACCATAATTGCCCCTGCTCAAACCCTTCCCCACCCTCAAGCAGTGGTCCGAGCTCCTTAACACACACAGGAGACCTTCAGCATCTGGCCTTGGCCTCAGGCACAGCACCTTATTCTTATTAGTTTCAGTGCCTTTTCCCCAGTGCGTGGACCCTTTGCACCTGCCCTCTTTTCCTAGAGCAGTCTCCCCGCTTCTGGTTTTCCAAATTCCTCCTCCTCTTTCAGGTCTCCAATTCCCCACCTCCCTGGAAGAGAGCTTCCAGCAACTCCACATTAAGCAGGGAGGAGGAGCATCTCAAGCCATGGGAACAGCATGTGCAAAGGCCCAAGATGCTTCAAGGGGATGGAAGAGGGCCAAAGGCCTGAGAGGGTGACGGAGTTGGCAGGGCTGTGGCAACAGGTACCATGGTCCTGGGTGATGGGTTGAGTCCCTGGTGAACAGTGGAAGGTCAAGGTTTTCAGTGGCAGCAGACATGGTCAGATATGTGTTTGGAAGGGCCCACATAAGGCTGCCAAGTGCAAAAGGCACTGACAAGGCAAAAGTGGGTTTGGGGGGAATAGGTTGGGGCTGCATAGGAGAGAGATGATGGGGGCTTGGATCCTTGAGCCCCCCACTTCCTGTTGGCTGAGTCCTGAGCAGGGGCTCCCAGTCCTGTCTCCAGCCTTTCTGGGCTACACAGGGGCAGCCCTGCAAGATGCCAGCCTAATTCCTCTGCCTGACCTCCCTGAGGGGACCCTAGTGTACCCTGGTGTGCTCCACACCGGCTCTGGCTGCCTCCTCTGATACCCCGGCCACACATGCATACTTCTTATACTCTTGTGTTAGGCACCCACATGCCTGCCTCACTGAGCCAGCCCCTATGGCCTGTGGGAGCTGCCCTCCCATTCTATAGAGGAGGAAGCTTAGCCTCACAATTGGGAAGTAAGCTGAGAGTGGTAGGGAGGGGATTTGAACCTTGATCTGTCTGCCCTCCCCACCATACTAGGCGGCCTAACAGTTACAGGCAGGGCTCTGTCACATCCAGTGACTATATGACTTTGGGTGGACAGCTTTACCTTTCTCAGCCTCATTGTACTCTTCTGCAAAACAGGGACAATCATAGTAATCGGCCCAGTGAGGTTTGTGAAGAGTAGGTAGAATGGATCCCCACAAGGCTCCAGCACAGCACCGGGCACACAGCAGGCACTCATAAATGGTTGCTTTTTACATGAATACTCTCTCGGGAACTGAACACGCTCGCCGGGGAAATGCACTTCACGCTCCTGAGTCAGGGAGAAAACAAAAGGAGCTCCAGAAGGACCAAGAAGGGAGGATAAATTAGGGAGAATGGCTCGGGGCAGGTCTGGGCTAAGTCACTCTGAGTTCCAAGCACAGAGCAGGTGTCCAGGGCGCCAGCTGTGAGGAGCCTTGAATGCCACATTGAGAAGTCAACAAAAGTTCTAGAGCCAGAGAAGGCACCACCGCCTAAGCCCAGGGGTAGGCTGCTCACTCCCCCAAAGCACTGTAGGCAGTGGAAGAGGGTGCTGGCAGCAGGGGCCCATCTCAGTGTTCCTTGAACTCCACAGCCTAGCACCTGTGGTCCCAGCTACTAGGCAGGCTGAGGCATGAGACTCACTTGAACCTGGGAGGTTGCAGTGGAGCCAAGATCACACCACCGCACTCCAGCCTGGGCAACAGAGCTAGACCTTGTCTCAAACAACAATAACAATAACAAAACACTCCACAGTCCAGATGCGCTTTCCTGGGTCTGAGAACCTTCCCCTATGCAATTCCCCAGCTAGTCATACGGTGGCGACAGTGCACCATGAGCGCTCTGCTTCTCCCTCCCTTTCAGCCAAAGCAAAAGCCAAACACCAATGTTTTCCAGATGCCTCTAAGAGATGGAGGGAGATTTAGGGAGAGATCTAAGGAGTCTCCTTACAACCTCCCTAAGAGGTAGAGTCCATTCGTATTCCCTGCCTACAGATGGAAATGATGACTCACAGAAGTCAACTCATACCCTCAGGATCACCCAACCAGGTTTTGTTTTTGTTTTTGTGTGTGAGATAAGAGTCTAGCTCTGTCACCCAGGCTGGAGTACAGTGGTGCAATCTCAGATCACTGCAACCTCTGCCTCTGGGGTTCATGCAATTATCTTGCCTCAGCTTAGTGAGTAGCAGCTGGGATTACAGGCGCGCACCACCATGCCCAGCTAACTTTTGTATTTTTAGTAGAGATGGGGTTTCACCATCTTGGCCAGGCTGGTCCTTAACTCCTGGCCTCAAAAGATCCGCTGGCCTTGGCCTCCCAAAGTGTTGGGATTACAGGTGTGAGCCACCGCATGTGGCCTCCAGCCAAGTTTTGAACCCTGGTCTGTGCGTCTCTCAGGACAGCTGCAGCAGCTGCCTGTCCTAGGCCATCAGTTCTGGTTCAGCCTCTCGCCCCCATCACTGGGCAGTGCTGCCTTTGCTGAACTGACAGATCAGAGGTCTGCCCTGGGAGTGGACAAGGGCAAAGACTTTCACTTTTGCTTTCTACCTCTGAAGTTTAGGTCATTTACATAGCTTTTGCACTGGGGGGGGGTGCTGGGATAGTTCCTATCGCTGGGGAAGAGCTGATCTGAGGGATGAGGCCTCAGTGTTCCCACAGTTTCCCTCCTCTATCCCAGCCAAGGCTCCCAAGACTGAATTCCCAGGCCCTCCTAGCTTCTCAAGAGGAAGAGAGCTAACTTTGAAGGAGCACTTCCTCTGTGCCACGTACTATACCAGACATCCTTTCTACATTCATTCGGTACATAGTAATAAAGCACACACTGTGTGCCTGTCACAATAGACAGCACTACAAGCTCTTGCATGCAGCAATAAAGGAATATTTATTAATGGTAACTTGTGTGCTGGGCGAGGTGGCTCACGCCTGTAATCCCAACACTTTGAGAGGCTGAGGCGGGCGGATCACGTGAAGTCAGGAGTTTGAGACCAGACTGGCCAACATGGCGAAACCCCATCTCTACTAAAAATACAAAAAAAATTATCCAGGCTTGGTGGCACACACCTGTAATCCCAGCTAGCTACTAGGGAGGCTGAGGGAGGAGAATCGCTTGAACCCGGGAGGCGGAGGTTGCAGTGAGCCAAGATGGAGCCACTGCCACTGCACTCCAGCCTGGGTGATGAAGTGAGACTTTCTAAAAAAAAAAAAAAGTAATGTTGGCCAGACGTGGTGTCTCATACCTGTAACCCCAGCACTTTGGGAGACCAAGGTGGGTAGATCACTTGAGGTTAGGAGTTCAAGACCAGCCTGGCCAACATGGTGAAACCCCATCTCTACTAAAAATACAAAAATTAGTGGAGTGTGGTGGTGCACATCTATACTTCCAGGAACTAGGGGCACTGAGGCAGGAGAATTGCTTGAACCCGGAAGGTGGAGGTTGCAGTGAGCCGAGATCAGGTCACTGCCCTCCAGCCTGGGCTACAGAGCGAGACTTTGTCTCAAAAAAAAAAAAAAAAAGAGAGAGAAATTCCGTGGCGGTGACTCACGCCTGTAATCCCAACACCACTTTGGGAGGCCGAGGTAGGCGAATCACAAGGTCAGGAGTTCGAGACCAGCCTGGCCAACATGGTGGAACCCCCGTCTCTACTAAAAAAATACAAAAATTAGCCAGGCATGGTGGCATGCGCCAGTAATTCCAGCTACTCGGGAGGCTGAGGCAGGAGAATCGCTTGAAACCGGGAAGCGAAGGTTGCAGTGAGCCGATTTCATGCCACTACACTCCAGCCTGGGCGACAGAGCAAGACTTCATCTGAAAAAAAAATGTATATCTATATATAAATATATAGATATTTACTATAAATAAGCACACAGCTTAATACATATTTATTGAATGAGTGACTTACGTTGAGCCTGAGTTATCTGTGAGATTCCCAGGTACTGAATTTGGGGCTGTGGGACAAATCTAGGCTAGATTGAGGCTCCAGCATTGCTGGCATCTAGGGAATGCACGTGCCGAGTGGATGACGATCCCTCTTGGAAACTGGGTGAATGATAAGCAAAGTGGGCCTAGGATGGGGCACTGCGACATCTCTGTTTGCCAGGCAGGGAAAAGGGGAGACTGCCCATGACATGGAGGCATAGAGAAGGGTTTGTGAGAATAAGGAGGGATCAGGCAGGAGTGGGATGGCCTGGAAACCTGGTTGGTTCAAATGGGGTAAAGAGTCAAATGCGCCGGGCGCGGTGGCTCACGCCTGTAATCCCAGCACTTTGGGAGGCCGAGACGGGTGGATCATGAGGTCAGCAGATCAAGACCATCCTGGCCAACACGGTGAAACCCCGTCTCTACTAAAACTACAAAAAAAATTAGCCGGGCGTAGTGGCGGGCGCCTGTAGTCCCAGCTACTCGGGAGGCTGAGGCAGGAGAATGGCGTGAATCCGGGAGGCAGAGTTTGCAGTGAGCCGAGATCGCGCCACTGTACTCCAGCCCGGGCGACTGAGCGAGACTCTGTCTCAAAAAAAAAAAAAAAAAAGAGTCAAATGCTTCTCAGAATAAAGCAGCAAAGATCGTGAAACGTCACAGGATTTGGCTACAGCGGCACTGCTGGTGATCTGAAGCCAGAGTGCAGTGGGATCAGGAGGAAGATGAGGAAGAGGGGACAGGACAGTGGAGGGGAGGAGAGGCAGAGCCTGGTTGCAGGGGAGTTGAGAATTTTCTCGGTCGTTTGTGGGCTGCTGGGAAGGAGCAAGAAGACAGGAAAGGGTTGGCGCTCCCCAGGCGAGAGAGGAGAAAGGGACACAAAAACCCATGGAAGATTGCAATAGGGCGGGACTCAAAGCCCACGAGGAGGTCCGGCCCAGTTGTTCTGTGTCTCGTTCTCCAAGCGCTGCGGCAGGGCTGGTGATGAATTCAGATAAACAGGCACAAAGGTCCAGTGGGGTCGCTAGCAAGATCTGGGACACGCTGAACGTTAACAGAAATTGGCTGCCCTTTGCCGGAGCAGCCCTGCGCACAAAGATTATCTTTTCTGAGGCTCCACCGCGGCAGAGCCCTTCGCGCGGCCCACGGCAGTAGCCGCCGCTGATTGGCCCGCGGCAGCCACCTGACCGAACGGACCAATCGGAGGCGTTCTCCCAGGAATGCGGCCCGCGTGTGGTCGGGGGCGGAAGCCGGACTTGAGTGCGGCGGGGCCCAGCGGCTGTGCTGGCCACGTGCACCCGGCTGGGTTCCGCGGGCGCCGAACTGGGAGTCTGGGCCGGGTCTCCCACTACCCTGTTCCGCCGGCCGAGGGGTTGGGGAGGCCGTCTGTCCCAAACGCCGGGACCCTATGTCCTTCTGATAATTCCCCCTTTTTCTCTCGCTGGCTTCTGGGGCCATGTCCTTTTTACCCTCTCTGGTCCAAAGTAGTGTTTTAGGAGATCTGAAAGCAAGCAGAACCAAGTTGAAATTACTTGCTCCGCCGGGTGCGGTGGCTCACGCCTGCAATCTCAGCACTTTAGGAGATCTAGGCGGGCGGATTGCTTTAGCTCAGGAGTTTGAGACCAGCCTGGGCAACATGGTGAAACCGCGTCTCTACTAAAAAATACAAAAGTTAGGTCGGGCGCGGTGACTCAAGCCTGTAATCCCAGCACTTTGGGAGGCCGAGGCGGGCGGATCACGAGGTCAGGAGATCCAGACCATCCTGGATACACGGTGAAACCCCGTATCTACTAAAAAATACAAAAAACTAGCCGGGCGAGGTGGTGGGCGCCTGTAGTGCCAGCTACTTGGGAGGCTGAGGCAGGAGAATGGCGTGGACCCGGGAGGCAGAGCTTGCAGTGAGCCGAGATCCAGCCACTGCACTCCAGCCTGGGTGACAGAGCGAGACTCCGTCTCAAAAAACAAAAAAACCCACAAAAGTTAGCCGGCCGTGGTGGTGCGTGCCTTTAGTCCCAGCTACCCTGGAGGCCGAGGTGGGAGGATCACTTGAGCCTGGGCGTTCGAGGGTGCAGTGAGCGGTGATGGCGCCACCGCACTCCAGCCTGAGCGACAGACTCGTCTCAAACAAACAAACAAACAAACAAAAACTAGCCGGGATGGCTACTCCGGTGACTGAGGTGGGAGGATCACTTGAGCAAGAGGGTGCAGGCTGTAGTGAGCCGAGATCACGCCACAGCGCTCAAGCCTGGGCGAAAAGTGAGACCTTGCCTCAAAATAAATAAGTAAAAAAATGCCGAGCATGGTGGCTCACGCCTGTAATCCCAGCACCGTGGGAGGCAAAGGCGGGCAGATTGCTTGAGCTCAGGAGTTTGAGGCCAGCTTGAGCAACGTGGCAAAACCTGTCTCTACTAAAAAATACAAAATTAGCAGAGCATGGCGGCGTGTGCCTGTGGTCCCAGCTACTCGGGAGGCTGAGGTAGGAGGATCGCATGAGCCCAGAAGGCAGAGACAGCAGTGAGCTGAGATCACACCACTGCACTCCAGCCTGGGTGACAGGGCAAGACCCTGTTTAAAGAAAAAAGAAAGAAAGAAAATTACTTGCTTACCATGTGACCTAGGACAAGTGTTTAACTTCACTGAACCTAAGGTACCTCTTCTGGAAAATGGGACTACTAATACCTACCTCAGTATCTTTGTGAAGATTGTAAAGTCTCCTACCTGGCACACTTTGAGCTCCAAAACACGTTGGTAACAATTTTATGATTGTGGATAATCCTACCCTAGAGGAACTCACAATCTCATCACACACAGCCTTGTACTAAGGCTTTTCTTCCTACTCCCCTTACTAGAATGTACACTGCTTGTTAACAAGGGCGTAACCATATGCCTTTTAGTCTTCCAATCCCACAAGCCCTTCACTTGGTGTAACAAGGGGAAATTTGAGCTATACAGGAACAGTAGTAGGACAGGACGTGAAACCATGGGATTTACATCAGGAAAAGCACCAGCACTGAGGTGGGAATGTTTATAACACAACAGGTATGTACTGAAACGCGTCTTGCTAGAAGGCTGCCATGCACCAACTCTGTGTGAACCTCGCTAAAATAATAATCATGATTACAACAATTGGAGGACTTGCCAGGTGCCAGACACTGTTCTAAGCTTACATATTATCTGTCAACAATCCCACTTTAGGCCGGCCATGGTGGTTCACACCTGCAATCCCAGCACATTGGGAGGCCGAGGCGGGTCAATCACCAGCCTGGCCAACACGGCTAAACCTCGTCTCCACTAAAATACAAAATTAGCTAGGCATGGTGGTGCATGCCTATAATCCCAGCTACTCAGGAGGCTGAGGCAGGAGAATCCTTTGAACCTGAGAGGTGGAGGTTGCGGTGAGATTGTGCCACTGCACTCCAGCCTGGGCAACAAAGCAAGACTTCATTTCAACAAAAGAAAAGAAGAAAAAAAAGAAAATCCCACTTTACAGAGTGATCACAGAGGCACAGATAAGTTCTCTATAACTTGCCCAAGGTCACTATTAAGTGGCAGAGCTGGGGTTCACATCAGGCCATCTGGGCCAGCATCTGCGCTCATAACTTCACAGCGTGCTGCCTCTCCAACACCAGCTCAGGCAGTGGGCACTCTAAAGACCCACCACGGCCAGGCACGGTGGTTCATGCCTGTAATCCCAACACTTCGGGAGACCAAGGCAGGTGGTTCATGAGGTCAGGAAATCGAGACCATCCTGGCCAACATGGTGAAACCCCGTCTCTACTAAAATACGAAAATTAGCTGGGTGCGGTGTGGTGGCACATGCCTGTAGTCCCAGCTGCAGGGGAGGCTGAGGCAGGAGAATCGCTTGAGGTTGCAGTGAGCTGTGATCATGCCACAGCACTCCAGACTAGGTGACAGAGTGAGACTCCGTCTCAAAAAATAAAAAATAAAATAAAAGACCCACCACACAGAATTATGGAGAGTGCTAGGTTGACAGGGCAAGGACGTCTGCATCCGAGAACAGAAGGAGGCCAGTGTGGCCAAGGGTGGAGAGTGAGGGGAACCCGGTAGGTGATGAGCCTGGATTTGCAGGTAGGAACAGAGTTTACAAGTCTCCTAGGGTGGGGTCAGTACATGGGAAGCATGTGGCTGGGTGTTCAAGGGGTTTCTGAGCTTTCGTTGCCACAGGCCAGTGATGCAGGAGGCAGAAGCGCCCTCTGTCTTTCTGTGGCTTAGCTTCAGTTCTGTCTGTGCGCAGCCCAGAGGCCCAGGGTTCATCTTAGCCCTAAGTTCCCCAGCTGCCCCTGGGCTTTCTCCCTGGGCATGCCACCACCCAGACTGGAAATGCCACCGCCATGAGTACCATCCCTCAACTCCTCATTATTACATGGTTCAGCCGGGCACGGTGGCTCACGCCTGTAATCCCAGCACTTTAGGAGGCCGAGGCAGGTGGATCATGAGGTCAGGAGATCGAGACCATCCTGGCTAACACAGTGAAACCCTATCTCTACTAAAGATACAAGAAGCCAGGCGAGGTGGCGGGCGCCTGTAGTCCCAGCTACTTGGGAGGCTGAGACAGGAGAATGGCGTAAACCCAGGAGGCAGAGCTTGCAGTGAGCCAAGATCGCACCACTGTACTCCAGCCTGGGCAACAGAGCAAGACTCCGTCTCAAAAAAAACAAAACAGGCCGGGCGCGGTGGCTCAAGCCTGTAATCCCAGCATNCTAGCCGGGATGGCTACTCCGGTGACTGAGGTGGGAGGATCACTTGAGCAAGAGGGTGCAGGCTGTAGTGAGCCGAGATCACGCCACAGCGCTCAAGCCTGGGCGAAAAAGTGAGACCTTGCCTCAAAAATAAATAAGTAAAAAAATGCCGAGCATGGTGGCTCACGCCTGTAATCCCAGCACCGTGGGAGGCAAAGGCGGGCAGATTGCTTGAGCTCAGGAGTTTGAGGCCAGCTTGAGCAACGTGGCAAAACCTGTCTCTACTAAAAAATACAAAAATTAGCAGAGCATGGCGGCGTGTGCCTGTGGTCCCAGCTACTCGGGAGGCTGAGGTAGGAGGATCGCATGAGCCCAGAAGGCAGAGACAGCAGTGAGCTGAGATCACACCACTGCACTCCAGCCTGGGTGACAGGGCAAGACCCTGTTTAAAGAAAAAAGAAAGAAAGAAAAATTACTTGCTTACCATGTGACCTAGGACAAGTGTTTAACTTCACTGAACCTAAGGTACCTCTTCTGGAAAATGGGACTACTAATACCTACCTCAGTATCTTTGTGAAGATTGTAAAGTCTCCTACCTGGCACACTTTGAGCTCCAAAACACGTTGGTAACAATTTTTATGATTGTGGATAATCCTACCCTAGAGGAACTCACAATCTCATCACACACAGCCTTGTACTAAGGCTTTTTCTTCCTACTCCCCCTTACTAGAATGTACACTGCTTGTTAACAAGGGCGTAACCATATGCCTTTTTAGTCTTCCAATCCCACAAGCCCTTCACTTGGTGTAACAAGGGGAAATTTGAGCTATACAGGAACAGTAGTAGGACAGGACGTGAAACCATGGGATTTACATCAGGAAAAGCACCAGCACTGAGGTGGGAATGTTTATAACACAACAGGTATGTACTGAAACGCGTCTTGCTAGAAGGCTGCCATGCACCAACTCTGTGTGAACCTCGCTAAAATAATAATCATGATTACAACAATTGGAGGACTTGCCAGGTGCCAGACACTGTTCTAAGCTTACATATTATCTGTCAACAATCCCACTTTAGGCCGGCCATGGTGGTTCACACCTGCAATCCCAGCACATTGGGAGGCCGAGGCGGGTCAATCACCAGCCTGGCCAACACGGCTAAACCTCGTCTCCACTAAAAATACAAAAATTAGCTAGGCATGGTGGTGCATGCCTATAATCCCAGCTACTCAGGAGGCTGAGGCAGGAGAATCCTTTGAACCTGAGAGGTGGAGGTTGCGGTGAGATTGTGCCACTGCACTCCAGCCTGGGCAACAAAGCAAGACTTCATTTCAACAAAAGAAAAAGAAGAAAAAAAAGAAAATCCCACTTTACAGAGTGATCACAGAGGCACAGATAAGTTCTCTATAACTTGCCCAAGGTCACTATTAAGTGGCAGAGCTGGGGGTTCACATCAGGCCATCTGGGCCAGCATCTGCGCTCATAACTTCACAGCGTGCTGCCTCTCCAACACCAGCTCAGGCAGTGGGCACTCTAAAGACCCACCACGGCCAGGCACGGTGGTTCATGCCTGTAATCCCAACACTTCGGGAGACCAAGGCAGGTGGTTCATGAGGTCAGGAAATCGAGACCATCCTGGCCAACATGGTGAAACCCCGTCTCTACTAAAAATACGAAAATTAGCTGGGTGCGGTGTGGTGGCACATGCCTGTAGTCCCAGCTGCAGGGGAGGCTGAGGCAGGAGAATCGCTTGAGGTTGCAGTGAGCTGTGATCATGCCACAGCACTCCAGACTAGGTGACAGAGTGAGACTCCGTCTCAAAAAATAAAAAATAAAAATAAAAAGACCCACCACACAGAATTATGGAGAGTGCTAGGTTGACAGGGCAAGGACGTCTGCATCCGAGAACAGAAGGAGGCCAGTGTGGCCAAGGGTGGAGAGTGAGGGGAACCCGGTAGGTGATGAGCCTGGATTTGCAGGTAGGAACAGAGTTTACAAGTCTCCTAGGGTGGGGTCAGTACATGGGAAGCATGTGGCTGGGTGTTCAAGGGGTTTCTGAGCTTTCGTTGCCACAGGCCAGTGATGCAGGAGGCAGAAGCGCCCTCTGTCTTTCTGTGGCTTAGCTTCAGTTCTGTCTGTGCGCAGCCCAGAGGCCCAGGGTTCATCTTAGCCCTAAGTTCCCCAGCTGCCCCCTGGGCTTTCTCCCTGGGCATGCCACCACCCAGACTGGAAATGCCACCGCCATGAGTACCATCCCTCAACTCCTCATTATTACATGGTTCAGCCGGGCACGGTGGCTCACGCCTGTAATCCCAGCACTTTAGGAGGCCGAGGCAGGTGGATCATGAGGTCAGGAGATCGAGACCATCCTGGCTAACACAGTGAAACCCTATCTCTACTAAAGATACAAGAAGCCAGGCGAGGTGGCGGGCGCCTGTAGTCCCAGCTACTTGGGAGGCTGAGACAGGAGAATGGCGTAAACCCAGGAGGCAGAGCTTGCAGTGAGCCAAGATCGCACCACTGTACTCCAGCCTGGGCAACAGAGCAAGACTCCGTCTCAAAAAAAACAAAACAGGCCGGGCGCGGTGGCTCAAGCCTGTAATCCCAGCATTTTGGGAGGCCGAGACGGGCGGATCACAAGGTCAGGAGATCGAGACCATCCTGGCTACTATGGTGAAACCTCGTCTCTACTAAAAAATACAAAAAAACTAGCTGGGCGAGGTGGTGGGCGCCTGTAGTCCCAGCTACTCGGGAGGCTGAAGCAGGAGAATGGCGTAAACCCGGGTGGCGGAGCTAGCAGTGAGCTGAGATCTGGCCACTGCACTCCAGCCTGGGTGACAGAGCGAGACTCCGTCTCAAAAAACAAAACAAAACAAAACAAACAAAAGTACATGATTCATTAATACAGCCAATTAGGCCTTCTGCCACCAGCCTCATTCCTCCTTGAAATATCCAATCCCTGTACTTCCGGTTTTGATTCTGGAGATGCCATATCACTTAAGGCCTCTGCAATTTTCCTCCAGAGCACTTGATATCAACTCTAGATCTACCAACTGACTATCCAGGGGAGGGGCCTGGGATTGTTGTCTGGGAGAGGGGAAGATCAGGTCTGTTGCTGACTGTCCAGCCTCAGGTTGTCCTCCCATTGTTCCTCTCTTATACTTTTCTGGAAATGCCCATCTGTCTGGGATGCTCATTCTCAGATGTCCTTGGTTTTCTCACTGCCTCTCACCCCTCCGAAGTCTTCAGGTCTCATTGCCTCTGTGATGACCCCGGAAGTACTCTCTCTCACCTAGTTCTTTCTCCAGATCTTCAAACTACATGCGTGTCCAACCACTAGCATGACATCTGCCCCTGATGTCCCTCAAAGCTCTCCAAACCTCACAAGCTGGAGCACCAGCACCTGCCTTACTTGAACATGCTTGGCTAAGGCTGAGCATGTTTCCAGGTGGCTCATGCCTAGAATCCCAGCATTTTGGGAGGCCAAGGCAAGCAAATGACTTCAGGTCAGGGACTGGAAACCAGCCTGGCCAACATAGTGAAACTCCGTCTCTACAAAAAATACAAATAAATAAATAAATAGCCAGGCATGGTGATGCAGCGACTCAGGTGGCTGAGGCAGGTGAATCACTTGAACCCAGGAGGCAGAAGTTGCAGTGAACCAAGATCACACCATGGCACTCTAGCCTGGGTGACAGAGTGAGACTCCGTTTCAAAAAAATTAATTAATTAATTATTATTATTATTTTTTTTTTTTTGAGGCCGAGTCTCGCTCTGTCGCTGGGACTGGAGTGCAGTGGCCAGATCTCAGCTCACTGCAAGCTCCGCCTCCCGAGTTTACGCCATTCTCCTGCCTCAGCCTCCCGAGTAGCTGGGACTACAGGCGCCCGCCACCTCGCCCGGCTAGTTTTGTATTTTAGTAGAGACGGGGTTTCACCGTGTTAGCCAGGATGGTCTCGATCTCCTGACCTCGTGATCCGCCCGTCTCGGCCTCCCAAAGTGCTGGGATTACAGGCTTGAGCCACCGCGCCCGGCCAATTAATTTTTAAAAATACCCAGGCATGGTGGCTAACGCTTGTAATCCTACCACTTTGGGAGGCTGAGGCAGGCGGATCACCTGAGGTCAGCAGTTCAAGACCAGCCTGGCCAACATGGTGAAACCTCTTCTCTACTACAAATACAAAAACTAGCCAGGTGTGGCTGGGCATCGTGGCTTACATCTATAATCCTAACACTCCAGGAGGTCCAGGCGGGTGGATTGCCTGAGTTCAGGAGTTCAAGATCAGCCTGGGCAACATGATGAAATCCTGTCTCTACTAAAATACAAAAAAATTACTCAGGCATGGTGGTGTGTGCCTGTAATCCCAGCTACTCAGGAGGTTGAGGCAGGAGAATTGCTTGAACCCAGGAGGCGGAGGTTGCAGTGAGCTGAGATCATGCCACTGCAGCCCAGCCTAAGCGACAGAGCAAGACTCTGTCTCAAAAAAAAAAAAAGAGGTTGGGGACGTTCTAGATTTAAGAGACTTAAGAGATATAAGGACTGGCCAGGCGTGGTGGCTCATGCCTATAATACCAGCACTTTGGGAGGCCAAGGCAGGTGGATCACTTGAGGTCAGGAGTTCAAGAACAGCCTGGCCAACAGGGCGAAACCTCGTCTCCACTAAAAATACAAAAGTTAGCCGGGCGTGCTGGCACGCACCTGTAATCCCAACTACTCGGGAGGCTGAGGCAGGAGAATCGCTTGAACCTAGGAGGCAGAGGTTGCAATCAGCCCAGATTGTGCCACTGCACTCCACTTTGGACAACAAGAGCAAAACTCCATCTCAAAAAAAAAAAAAAAAAATACAAGGATCAGTGTATGATTCATCTAGAAAAGACATTTTAGGGAAATTTGAATATGGAAAAGGCATTAGGTTGAAGCAAATTATTGTTAGGTGGTATAGTGGTTATGTAGAAAACTGTCCTCCTTTTTGGAGAAGTTTACTAAGTGTTGTAGGTGAGAAGTATAAGGATTTCTGTAACGCAATTTGAAATGGCTTAGAAAAAAGTCTACCAAGCAAACATGCAAAATGTTAACACATATTGAGTCCCGGTGGTATTGTTTTTCTTTTCCTTGTTTTTTTTTGAGATGGAGTTTCACTCTTGTTGCCCAGGCTGGAGTGCAATGGCGCGATCTCGGCTCACAGCAACCTCTGCCTTCCGGGTTCAAGCTAGTTCAAGCGATTCTTCTGCCTCAGCCTCTTGAGTACCTGGGATTACAGGCATGCACCACCATGCCCAGGTAATTTTTTTTTTTTTTGAGAGGAAGTCTTGCTCTGTCGCCCAGACTGGAGAGCAGTGGCGCGATCTCGGCTCACTGCAAGCTCCGCCTCCCGGGCTCATGCCATTCTCCTGCCTCAGCCTCCCCAGCATCTGGAACTACAGGCAACTGCCACCGTGCGCGGCTAATTTTTTGTATTTTTAGTAGAGAAGGGGTTTCACCATCGTGTCGATCTCCTGACCTCGTGATCCGCCCACCTCCGCCTCCCAAAGTGGTGGGATTACAGGCGTGACCCACCGCGCCCGGCCTAATTTTGTATTTTTAGTAGAGATGGGATTTCTCCATGTTGGTCAGGCTAGTCGCGAACTCCCAACCTCAGGTGATCTGCCCGCCTAGGCCTCCCAAAGTGCTGGGATTACAGGCGTGTCACTGCCCCGGTCATTCTTTTTCTTTTTCTTTTTTCTTTTTTTTTGAGATGGAGTTTCACTCTGTCCCCCAGGCTGGAGTGCAGTGGCATGATCTTGGCTCACTGCAACCTCTACCTCCCCAGGTTCAAGCAATTCTCCTGCCTCAGCCTCCGGAGTAGGTGGGATTACAGGTGCATGCCACCACACCTGGCTAATGTTTGTTTTTTTCTTTGTTTGGGATGGAGTTTTGCTCTGTCGCCCAGGCTGGAGTGCAGTGGCATAATCTCAGCTCACTGCAACCTCCACCTCCTGGGTTAAAGTGATCCTCCTGCCTCAGCCTCCCCAGGAATTCGAATTATAGGGGCAGACCACCACATCCAGCTAATTTCTATATTTTTAGTAGAGACAAGATTTCACCATGTGGGCCAGGTTGGTCTTGAACCCCCAATCTCAGGTTATCCGCCTGCCTTGGCCTACCAAAGTGCAGGGATTACAGGCGTGAGCCACTGAGCTTGGCCAATTTTTGTATTTTTATTAGAGATGGGGTTTCGTCATGTTGGCCAGGCTAGTCTCGAATTCTTGGCCTTAGGTGATCCCACCAGAAGTATTGGGATTACAGGAGTGAGCCCACCGGGCCCGGTCTTTTCTGTATGTGTTTAAGATATCGCCAGGCGTGGTGGAAGGCCTAGGTGGGCGGATCACTTGAGATCAGCAGTTCGAGAGCAGCCTGGGCAACATGGTGAAACTCTGCTTCTACTAAAAATACAAAAATTAGCCGGGTGTGGTGGTACACACCTGTAATCCCAGCTAATCGGGAGGCTGAGGCAGGAGAATCACTTGAACCTGGGAGGAGGAGGTTGCAGTGAGCGGAGATTGCGCCACTGCACTCCAGCCTGGGCGACAGACTGAGACTCCATCTCAACAAAAATAGTATATCTGTAAAAAAAAAAAAAAAAAAAAAAAA
>NW_016812367.1:1474320-1476003 GCF_001698545.2 Rhinopithecus bieti | reverse complement strand
TAAAAATACAAAAATTAGCTGGGTGTGGTGGTGTGCACCTGTAGTACTAGTTGCTTGGGAGGCTGAAGCAAGGGAATCACTTGAACCTGGGAGGCGGAGGTTGCAGTGAGCCAAGATTGCCCTACTGCATTCCAGCCTGGTGGCAAAGCGAGACTCCATCTCAAAAAAAAAAAAAAAAAAAAAACCAAAAAAATAAACAAAAAAAAAAAGACTGAACAATTGAACAATTAGCTGGATGTGGTGGCACGTGCCTGTAATCCCAGTTACTTCAGAGGCTGAGGCAGGAGAATTGTTTGAACCCGGGAGGCAGAGACTGCAGTGAGCTGAGGTCACACCATTGCACTCCAGCCTGGGCAGTAGAAACTCTGTTTCAAAAAAGGAAAAAACAAAAAAACTGAACATATTTCCTACCCTTGCCCCAGCTCCATTTTTCATCTGGTACCCCTTCTCCCCAGAATCCCCCTTGACCCAGCCTCTGGTACCACCCCCAACTTCAGCCCATGATTGGGCCTAACCAGTAGGCACCCTCCACCTGTGATTGGAGGGATCTGGGCTGGAACCCCAAGGTTATTCAGCTGTCCTCAGCTTCTTTGAGCCTGCAGCCCCTCCCTTCTACCTCAGCTAACGATCTATTTCTCACCTCTCCAAGAAAACAGAGGCACTGGCTGGGACCTCCTTCAGTTTCCTTCCCTTCCCACATAAAACACAGCTGAGGCCCCAATATACCTTTCCTTCCAGTGTCAGAGGTTGAGGCATTCCTCATCTGGTCCATGGCCCATGCCTTCACCAGTGATTCCATCCACACACCCTGCACCTTCTTTGCCTCAGTGGTCTCTTGGTCTTGTACCTTCAACCTTCCCTCTCAATTGGCCTCTTCCCAACAGCACTGTACTCATTCAATAATGTGTTCATTCAATTCACAAATATTTATTGAGCACCTACTCTGCACCAGGTCTTGCTCTAGGCATCGGGAACAAAGCAGTGAAGAAGTCCTCACCTCCTGGTGTTTCCATTATAGACAACCAGAAAGACACAGTTATGAATAATAATAAGAACAAAAATCAAGCAATCATAAAATGGGTCTATAGATCAATGGAGTAGGATTGAGAATCCAAAAATAAACCTGTGCTTTTGTGGTCATGGGTGCCAAGACCATTCAAATGGAGAAAGAATAGTCCTTTCAACAAATCATGCTAGGACAAGTGGATATCCACATGCAAAAGAACGAAGTTGAACCCCTCCCTTACACCATAAATTAATTCAAAATGGATCAAAGTCTTAAATGTAAGGACTAAAACTGTAAAACTCTTGGCAAAAAACATAAGGGTAAATCTTCATGATTGGGGATTGGTCAGTAGTTTCTTAGCTATGATTCCGAAAGCACAAGCAAGAAAGAAAAAATAGGTGGCACTTCAGGAGGCCAAGGCAGGTGGATTACTTGAAGCCCAGAAGTTTGAGATCAGCCTGGGGAACATGGTGAAACCTTGTCTCTACAAAAAAATATAAAACTTAGCCAGGCATGGTGGCACACACCTGTATTAGGGAGGCTGAGGTGGAGGGGATCACTTGGGCCTTGGAGATCGGGGATGCAATGACCCCAGATCATGTCACTGTACTCCAGCCGGGGCGACAGAACAAAGTGAGAGCCTATCTTAAAAAAAAAAAAAAAAAAAAAAAAAAAAA
>NW_016812367.1:1464109-1473753 GCF_001698545.2 Rhinopithecus bieti | reverse complement strand
TCTCAAAAAAAAAAAAAAAAAAAAAAAAAAAAAAAAAAAACCCCCAACGGGGGAAAAAAATTTTTTAAATTTACATCTCTCAAAAAAAAAAAAAAAGAAAAGATAACCCACAAAGTGGGATAAAATATTTGTAAATTTCATATCTGATAAAGGACATATCCAGAATACATGAAGAATTCTGACAACTCAACAATAAAGACGGCAGGGTGCAGTGGCTCACACCTGTAATCCCAGCACTGTGGGAGGCTGAGGCAGGTAGATCACATGAGGTCAGGAGTTCGAGACCAGCCTGGCCAACATGGTGAAACCCCGCCTCTGCTAAAAATACAAAAATTAGCCAGGCGTGATTAGCACCTGTAATCCCAGCTGCTCAGGAGGCTGAGACAGGAGAAGTTGCAGTGAGCCAAGATCATGATACTGCACTCCAGCCTGAACAACACAGTGAGACTCTGAAACAAAACAAAACACAACAATAAAGACAAATTACTCGATTTTTAAAAAATGGGCAAAGGATCTAAATAGATATTTCTCCAAAGAAGATTATAAATGGCCAATAGGTACAAAATATAAAAATTAGCCGGGAGTAGTGGCTTGTGCCTGTAGTCCCAGCTACTCAGGAAGCTGAGGCAGGAGGATCATCTGAGTCTGGGAGATGGAAGTTGCAGTGAGCCAAGATCGCACCACTGCACGTCAGCCTGGGTGACAGAGTGAGACCCTGTCTCAAAAAAACACCAAAAAGGCCAGGCGCGGTGGCTCAAGCCTGTAATCCCGGCACTTTGGGAGGCCGAGATGGGCGGATCACAAGGTCAGGAGATCGAGACCATCCTGGCTAACATGGTGAAACCCCGTCTCTACTGAAAATACAAAAAACTAGCCGGGCGCAGTGGCGGGCGCCTGTAGTCCCAGCTACTTGGGAGGCTGAGGCAGGAGAATGGCGTAAATCCGGGAGGCGGAGCTTGCAGTGAGCTGAGATCCGGCCACTGCACTCCAGCCTGGGCGACAGAGCAAGACTCCGTCTCAAAAAAAAAAGGAAAAAAAAAAAAACACCAAAAACCAAAACCACTGGATTGTACTCTTTGTGAATTTTATGGTATGAGAATTATATCTCAACAAAAACAAAATAAATAAATAAACAGGAAAAACATCAGGTAATTTTGGAGAGTGCTAATAGCTCCAAGGCGATTCAACAGGAAGATGTGCTAGAGTGACCTGGGATCTGATAGGGGATCCTAGAGCCAGGGGAGAGGCCAAAGAATACCTGTTTGAGGAGGGACTCCAGCTGATTGACAGGAGGAGTCCTGGGGTGGCAGAGGGAACAGCAAACCCAGGCCCTGTGATAAGAGAGGCCAACTATACAGGACCTCTGGAAAAAGCCCTTTCACGCTATCCCCCACTCACAACTGCTGCCTTTGATCTACAAAGCCCTGTCTTCCAATCTCGGTTTTGCTTAAAGTTTTGCCTGAGAGATATGAAGATTTTCCAGATTGTTCTGAGTATGGCTGGAGTTAGAAGCAAGTTCCCAGACCTCACCTTCCATTTGTCCTCGGTGGGCCTAAGAAATCACATCTCTTCGGTCTTACTTCTGCCAGTTTCTCACTAAGAAGGGAAAAGCCACATCTCACCCAAGTGAATCTCTCTGGGAGGCAGCGGGGGTAGTGGGGGGTGGGGGCGTGTGCCTCAGAGACTGGGTGCTGGGGAGCCTGCAGAGCTTCCCAGGCCTTACCCAACAAACTCGGGCTAGGCTCCGATCTTGTCTGTCTGTCCTGGAATTAGAATCCAGCAGGAGATGGCTGTCACAGGGATGCATACTAACACTGGTTTACTTCTTTCTTTTTTTTTTTTCTGAGACGAAGTTTTGCTCTTGTTACCCAGGCTGGAGTACAATGGTGTCATGTCGGCTCACTGCAACCTCCGCCTCCTGGGTTCAAGCCATTGTTCTGCCTCAGTCTCCCGGGTAGCTGGGATTACAGGCGTGTGCCACCATGCTGGGCTAATTTTTTGTATTTTTAGTAGAGATAGGGTTTCACCATGTTGGCCAGGCTGGTCTCGAACTCCTGACCTCAGGTAATCCACCCACCTCGGTCTCCCAAAGTGCTGGGATTACAGGCGTGAGCCACCACTTTTGGCCTAATACTGGTTTTCATGAGAAACGAAGTCAGATCTTTTCTGACTGTTGGCTGAGGGCCTCTTTTTTTTTTTGATACAAAGTCTCACTCTGTTGCCCAGGCTGGAGTGCAGTGGTGTGATCCTGGCTCATGCAACCTCAGACTCCCGGGTTCAAGCAATTTCCATGCCTTAGCCTCCCAAGTAGCTGGGATTACAAATGTATACCACTATGGCTGGCTAATTTTTGTATTTTTAGTGGAGATGGGGTTTCACCATGTGGTCCTGCTGGTCTCAAACTCCTGACCTTTTGTGATCCACCCACCTAGACCTCCTAAAGTGCTGGGATTACAGGCGTGAGCTACCACATCCAGCCTGGCTGAGGGACTTGATGATGGGGCCTGTCTTTGCCATTTCAGACACATTTTCTATAAATCTAGCTAGCTGAATCTACAGCTCTGGAGGGTTTTTTTTTTTTTTTTTTTTTTGAGAGAGAGTCTCACTCTGTCACCAGGCTGGAGTGCAGTGGCGCAATCTCAGCTCACTACAACCTCCATCTCCCAGGTTTAAGCGATTCTCCTGCCTCAGCCTCCCAAGTAGCTGGGATTACAGGCATGTACCAGCACGCCCAGCTAATTTTTATATTTTTAGTAGAGATGAGGTTTCACTATGTTGGCCAGGAGGGTCTCAATCTCTTGACCTCGTGATCTGCCCGCCTTAGTCTCCCAAAGTGCTGGGATTATAGGAGTGAGCCACTATGCCTGGTCTTTTTTTTTTTTTGAGACAGAGTATCACTCTCTCACTCAGGCTGGAGTGCAGTGGCACAGTCTCGGCTCACTGCAACCTCCACCTCCCAGATTCAAGCGATTCTCCTCCCTCAGCCTCCTGAGTAGCTGGGACTACAGGTGCACACCACCATGCCCAGCTAATTTTCGTATTTTTAGTAGAGATGGGGTTTCACCATATTGGCCAGGCTGGTCTTGAACTCCTGACCTCCTGATCCGCCCGCCCCAGCCTCCCAAAGGGCTGGGATTATAGGCGTGAGCCACCGCACCCAGCCCATATTTCTTATTTCTTTACCTCTTATTCACTCTTCATCCCACAACAAACCTGAAACATTTCCTACCAGTTCACCAAAGCTTTACCCAGAGTCTTTATTTTTAATTAAAAAAGTTAAATAAAAATAGAAACGGGGTCTTGCTTAGTTGCCCAGGCTGGTCTCAAACTTCTAGGTTCAAGGGACCTGCCCACCTCCGCCTCCCAAAGTGCTGGGATTAGAGGCATGCACCACCACACCCAGCCTACCCAGAATCTTATCTTGCTTTTATTCACCTGACCCTCTTTTAATATTTATTTATTTATTTATTTATTTTTGAGCTAGGGTGTCCTCTGTCGCCCAGGCTATAATGCAGTGGTGTGGTCTTAGCTCACTGCAACCTCTACCACCTGGGCTCAAGTGATTCTCCCACTTCAGCCTCCGGAGCAGCTGGGACTACAGACACACGCACCACACCCAGCTAATTTTTTGTAGAGACGAGGTTTTGTTGCCCAGTCTGGTCTTTAACTCCTGGCCTCAAATGATCCACCCGCCTCGGCCTCCCGAAGTGCTGGGATTATAGGCTTGAGCCACCATACCCAGTCCTTTTAGTATTTATTGAGCAACTACTGGGTACAAACTCTTTGTCATTCCTCCACTAGCAAGAGCAGTGCTTTCACAAGCTGCTTTTCAGCCTTTGTTTTCATCTGTAAAATAGGATACTATCTTCTCTTTGAGGGAAAACAAGGGGTAGGTGTGGGTGGGTGAGCTATAAACCCTAATTCTCACCCAGGAGGAGGTGCAGCCACTTTTCTGGCCACTGGCTGGAGACCTTCCCCTTTCCCCATACTCCTCCTCCCACTCCCTGATCCAAGCACTGCCAGAACCCAGCATTCTCTCACTTTCTCTTCCTCTGTTTTGAATCAGTATGTTCAGAAGTGCTTGGCTTGATGCTGGGAGTGCATCCAACAAAATCAGATGCCTAGAGAAGGAGCAGGATTGGGGTGAGAGAGAGAAGACATAACTGGGTTGAGGAACCTGAGGGCATCCTGAAGGAGGTGCTCAGTGGGCAGCTGCTTTGTGTTGGGCCCAGGGCCAGGTTATACGTACTTTGAATATTTTATCTTCATAACTATCTCATTTGTGAGGCTCAAAGAGCATAAAGGACATTCCTGGTAAGTGGCCTAGCTGCAGTTTGAATTTGTATCCATCTGACTCCAGGTCACGTAAGCTTTTTTTTTTTTTTTTTGAGATGGAGTCTTGCCCTGTAGCCCAGGCTGGAGTGCAATGGCGGGATCTCAGCTCAATGCAACCTACACCCCCCAGGTTCAAGCCATTCTCCTGCCTCAGCCTCCCTAGTAGCTGGGATTACAGGCACGCGCCACCACGCCCGGCTAATCTTTTGTATCTTTAGTAGAGACGGGGTTTCACCGTGTTGGCCAGGCTGGTCTTGAACCCCTGATCTCATGATCCGCCCTTCTCAGCCTCCCAAAGTGCTGGGATTACAGGCGTGAGCCATTAAGCCCGGTCATAAACTCTCTTATACTTTTATTTATTTATTTATTGGAGCCAGAGTCTCACTCTGTCACCCAGGCTGGAGTGCAATGGCATGAACATGGCTCACTGCAGCCTCCACATCCTGGGCTCAAGTGATCCTCCCACCTCAGCCTGCCAAGTAGCTGGGACTATGGGTGCGAATCATACACCACCACGCCAGGATAATTTTTTTTTTTTTTTGAGATAGTTTCGCCTTGTGGTCCAGGCTGGAGTGAAATGGCACGATCTCAGCTCACTGCAACCTCAGCCTCTTGGGCTCAAGTGATTCTCCTGCCTCAGCTGGGGTTTCACCATGTTGGTCAGGCTGTTCTCAAACTCCTGACCTCATGTGTGACCCACCCGCCTTGGCCTCCCAAAGTGCTGGGATTACAGATGTGAGCCACAGCGCCTGGCCTACATTTTGTATTTTTTGTAGAGACAGGGTTTAGCCATATTGCCCAGGCTGGTCTTGAACTCCTGGTCTCAAGTCCCAGCCTCCCAAAGTGCTGGGACTAAAGGCGTGCACCACCATACCTGGCCTCTTAAGCTTTTTAAAGCATTCTCTGGCACCAAAGGCTGTTTGTTCCTCAAACATCTTGAATCCTTTTTGGGAGGATTTGAGTTTTGTACAACTCATTTGGTCCGTTATTGAAACCACAATTCTGTCTGATGGAGACACAGGCTTGGAGAGGAGAGGAGGGGATAGATAGGCATCATGAAATGTTTCTGGAGCACTCACTCTGAGCCTCACAGTCTGGGCTTGGTCACTGGAGGTCAGAGAGTATATACCCTTAGTCTTGTTGGAAGTGGCTCTCCAACTGGATGAGACCAGATTTAGAAGCCATTAGTTACTACTGGGACTCATTCAGGGAAAAATGGCTGCCTGTAGGGGTGGGAAGACTTCCGGAAGGAGGAGTCTTCTAAACAGAATGAATGGAGTTTGCCCATGGGAAAAGGCAGAGTGACAGACATGAGCATAGGCTGGACAGGATGTGGCTTGTTCTGGCACTGGGCAGTTGGGGGAAGTGAGAGCAGGAGGGCAGGGATTAGTGGTCACCATATGAAACTTCAGAAGGAGGTTTAAGAAGAAGAAAACTTAAAGGTGGATGCTTGAGTCCTTCGGGCTGGGGCTGGGGGTACAGGCTCAGGTTATCGACAGAACCTGGTATTCGGGGCAGGAAGGAGACTTTGCTGGTGGGCTGCCTGGTCTCAGATGTGGCCAGGCCTTTCTTGATCTTAAGTTGAAAACTGATTCAATTCTGGGGAAATCCGTGGGTGGGGAGAGGAAGGAAACAGCTCCTAGACCCATCAGAAGGCATGGTTCTGGTGTTCTCCAGCTACGTTCAGGATTAATTACGAAAGGCCTCCATGCCTCTCCCAAGACTTAACTGTTTAGTCAGAAGGCAGATGCTGTTCCTGTTCAGTGGGAACAAGGAGCTGGAACTAGGATGGGAGTTTGTCTCTGGTCAAGTCATGCTTCCTTTCTGGAAGATGGAGATAACAATAATGCCCATCTCAGAGGAATAAATGAGTATCTTGCAGGGTAGCTGGAACAAAGGAGGATAAGCTACAACTGTTATTGTAACAACAGGCAGAGCCCTTGCTGGAGTTGTGTTTCTAGGGGAGGAACCAAGTGTCTTCTGGACACAGAAGAGTGAGCTTTCTACTGCTCAGATGCAATCATGTCATTATTCTCCCTCCTCCCTCACCTTCCATGGCTGCTTACTGCCTTCCAGATAAAGCTTAAACTCTTTAACTCGACCAACCAAGCCCTGCAGGGTGAGGCCCCTGTGTCTGCCCCATCCTTGGTTGAGCCTCTTTCTGCACTCACCACCTCCGCCCCCGGCACATGCACTGGCCTTGGTGTGGTCAGTTCCTCTGAAGCCTGGTGTTTCTCTGGACGGCTGGAATCTCTGCCTCTTCCCCTTCTTGCCTGGCTATTCCTGCATATCCTCCAGGACTCTCTCTGGATGTTGCTTCCTCAAGGATACCCCTGAGTTGGTTTCAAGGGCCTTCTCAGCTTCTCCAGCACCCTTGGCTTCTCTCTCAGTACTCAGTTCTCTGCCTTGTTATTACCTGTCTGCTTTTTCCACAAGGCTGTGACAGGGAGCCCCCAAAATATTCATGGAATTAATGAATGAAAAGGGGCAGTTCTAAGAAAAAAGAGGTCGCTGTACATTGGCCAAATGTCCCAAGGTATCTATTATATCTCACCAGTTTACAGATGAGGAAACTGAGCCTAAGGTAGAGTCCGTCTGCCTGTCATTCAAATTCCTGGGCACCTGTGTGTGAGCACCATGCCGGGCTCTTCACAGGCAGTATTTGTAGGCTGGACAGGACGAGAGCAAGCATGTGAGACCCATCACACCAGGTGAGAGTTAAGGTGCTGACACCTTGCGTGAGGGCTTAGTCTCTTGGGCCTCAATTCTTCGTAGGGCCGGTGAAGGGTCATAGGAACGACTGTATGTGAAGTGCCTAGGATAGTGTCCAGTACATAGTACAGACCCAGCAAGTGTTTACTGATTCTTATCTCGGTCCTAAGGATGGGGGTCACAGGCCCAGAAGAGGTCCCTGAATTGAGACAACCAGCCAGAGGAAAGCTGAGTGTACATCCCAGGCCCCCAACCTACAGGGACACAGTCCTCTCCCTTCTGCCCCCACAAGGAGTCAGTATCCTTGTGACAATCTATGGTGCTGTGGTTCTTCTCAACCTAGTGCTGGCACACATGAGATGCTTGGCTAGGGCCTGCTGGATGGGGAGGCTGGAGACGGGTCTGCTGTGGTTGAGGCCTCTGTGGCCAAGCTTTATTCTAAGAGGAAGGGACGGTCCTCAGGGGTTACCCCAGAGAAGTCTGAGAGGTTTTCCCTGGGGTCCTGGTCTTCTCCCCTAGACCTGTCAGCAAGCAGTTCATCCCCAGCAGCCAATCTCCTCTTGGCCTTCACTCTTCCAGAGGGCAGTGTTGTTCAGAGGTGAGCTTTGGAAGAAACTGTTGTCTCAACCCTATTTTCACACCTTACCACCTTTATTTAACTATCTTTTCCCGAGGCCAGGATCTCATCTTTTGTTTCCCCAGCACTCAGCACACTGCCTGGAATGCAGGAAATGGTTGCTGAATAAAGCGATGAATTACATTTCAGCACTCATCAAGTGCTCAGCCTATAACTAAGTCTAAGTGTAGGCTGCTAACACTTAGACCTTTACCTTACAGGATCTTCGCAGCCAGTGCTGTGCATTGGAAGTTGCAGATGGGGAAACTGAGGCTCAGGGCTGTTAAGTGACTTGTTTAAGGCAGCTCTCAGGCCCTGAGGATGGTTAGTGGCAAAGTAAAGGACTGGGAGCATTGATGAATTGGGGCAATTGGCAGAGGAGTAATTGTCAGTCAAAATGATTGGCTCAAATTATTAGGTGTGAAGAAGGAACCAGTCAGAGCTTCCCTGTTGAGTCGAATTGCCCAGTTGGGATGAGCAGGGTGAGTGACCCTGGCAGAACAAAGGGCTGGCCCTTGTAGGTATAGACTGGACTTTTCTCTGGTTGGTCCCAGCACATAGACAACTGCCAACCTGACTTTGCACCTGGGAATCTTCAGGGTACCTCAGACTCTTCAACAGAAGGAGCCTCCCTGAGGTCACGGCTCTCTCATCACTCCCGTTCCAGTGGGCGCTTTCCTTTTAACAAAGCCCACTCGCTGTCTTGGCGAGGTCTGCATCCGGCACTGGCAGACATGTGCTAAGGGCCTGTTGACTTGGGAGCCTCCATCACTGGACTGTGGGCCTTGGAGAGCAAAAGGGTAAGGGCATCTCGAGCTCCACGCCCGCTGGGCCAGTCGCTGGGTGAAGGAAAGATGGAGTTTAGCTGGCCAGCACTGATGTCACACAGGGCAACGCCAAAAGTGGCCTTTCTCCCAGGTGGGCTCAAAGTTAACAGAAGGCAGTGAGTAAACAGTCCATTGGGGCAATAACTATGCACATTTACTAAGCCATGGGAAGAACACTAGTCACGTGGCCCTCGAGGGCGGCGCCCTCAGCTTGAGATGGAGTTAACTCCAAATCTAATCACAGAAGGCTTTCTGGAGGAGGCGGAATTTTTATGGCGGCCGGATCCGGCTCTCTCTGAACAGCGAGAAGGCGCTTAGCGCCCTAGGGACCAGGTAACTCCTGAGGTGAGCTTCTTGGTGGGGATCAAGCCCAGGGGCCGACGGAGTCCGGGCTGGGGGAAGGGTCCGAGGAGCTGGAGTCGCGAGTTCAGGCCCAGCTCGGGCTCCCTGTCCTGCCCTTCCGCTGTCTTGGGGGATTGGACGCCACGCGGCCGCGCTAGGGTCGGTGCTGCGGGCCCGGTGCAGGATGCAGGCCGTGAGGCCCCAGGCCGAGAGCTGCGCCAGCCGGCTTGTCCCGGCCAGCCGGGCGGTCCCGTGTGCCGGCGCAGTTCCGCTGGGGTCCAGATGCCCGGCCCTCAGGGGCGAGGCGCGCGCTCCCCGGGGAACCGGCTGCGGAGCAGTCGGCCCGCGCTGGGCGGCGGTGGCACGAGAGGGCCATCTGCCTGGGTGCCGAGAACTGCAACGTCCGCGGTGCGAGGCGCGGCCCGTCCCGGCCCCCAGCCCGGCGCGCACGCACATACCCACGCCGGCCGGCGCCCGCTGCCCGAGCCCCCGTGCCAGGCCCAGACCCTGACTAGGCGCGGGAGGCGGTGCAGGGACTAGAGAACCCCCTCCCCGGGCGTTCCCCTCGCCCCGCCCGAGGCTGCGAGGACCCTTGGGCTCGGGGGTGGTGAGGGAGCTTCGTCCCGGCTGGGGCCGCGCTGGGGACTCGGCCTCCCTGGGCGGGGGCCGCACGGCTGCAGGCCGAGGTGCGGGTCCGCTGTCAGGCTGCAGCCCGGCTCCGTGCGGGGGTGGGCTCAGCGCTGGGGTCGCCTGGCTTCGTTCTCGCGCGGAGGCCGCGGCCGGGCGAGCAGTGCCCGGGCGGGTAACCCGAC
>NW_016812367.1:1455304-1463164 GCF_001698545.2 Rhinopithecus bieti | reverse complement strand
GGCGGCGGCGGAATAGGCCGGGGCAGGTCGCGCTCGCTGCCTTCTCCCTTGAAGAGAGACGCGGGGGGAGGGGGGTGCGGCGAGCGGCCCCGCTCTCTCCCCACCGCTCCGCTCGCACCCCAGTGTAATGAGGGTCACCCCCTCCCCCCAGCTGGCCCGGGAGGGGGCGCGGGGCACGGTAACTAGTGCGCTGGGGTGGGCGGCGGGCAGGCGCGAGGAGGAGGGAGGGAGGAGGTGGCCGGGCGGGGAAGATGGTGGTGGCCGTGAGGTGAGGGGCTCGGGGGAGGGCCGGGCGCGGTGCGGGGTTGGTGGCCGGCGGCGCTGCAGCCGCCGGCCCCCTCCCCCTCTTCCATCACTACCAGCCGGGCTCGGGCCTAGCTGGCCGGGCTGCCGCGAACTTCCTCCCGGCGCGGCCCGTGCCCCACCGTCCGCCCGCGAACACCTCGGCCTGCGCCTCCCCTCAGGTAGCAGGCTGCGGCGCGCGGGGCTGGCTGCCCTCCCGCAGCAAACTTTGCTTGCTGCTGAATATTGATGAGAGCGATCGGCTCGGCTGGGAGGTGCTGCCGCCGCTGCGGGAAGGAGCGCGGCCCGGGCAGGCGGCGGCGGCGTCGGCAGCAGCCATGTTTTTCAGGCTGTGGCAGCTGCTGCTGCCCTGACTGGGCTTCGCCGGCTGCCTCGGTTTCTCACTCTGCCGCGTCCCGGCCTCTGGGCCTTGCAGCTGCGGACCCCAGCAGGCCTGCATTCAGGAAGGCGAGCTCTGGGGTGCACCCGCCTCGGCCGGCTCGCCTGCGGCCTGCGCACTGCCGCTGCAAAGGCTCCGGCGCTGGCTGGGCGCAGGGTGCAGCGCTATTGTGACCGCTGCGCCCGAGCGAGCCAGGAAGGGGGGTACCTTTTTGTGCAGGGTCCAGGAGCCCCCCTCGGACCCCGCAGCCTATTTGCCTTTGAGAGATCCAGTTGCTCGACCCCTGGCGAGGGAGGGGGAGGACGATTCCTGTTTGAGAATTGGAAATTTTGACTGGCAGAGAGGGGTTTTAATTTTAGTTCAGCCCAAGTGTCCACCAGTCTGCAGAGGAGGAAAAAGAGACGGGCTGTTTCTATGTGGCAGAATCGGCCCAGCTTCGGGAAAATGGAGTTTTCAGAGGCTCACCGAGGCCATTTTTTCGTCTCCAGTCGGGGGAACTTTTTCTGGCCATAGAAGTGCAGCGGAGTGGCATACAGGCCACTAGGCCTTGAACTGGCTGCCATTTTGAAGAGTCGAGTCAGATGGCCTATTAACTCAGATTAATTGCTGTGCTTTTGGATTCCAGGTTGATGCCGGCCCAGGATGGATCAGACCTGTGAACTACCCAGAAGAAATTGTCTGCTGCCCTTTTCCAATCCAGTGAATTTAGATGCCCCTGAAGACAAGGACAGCCCTTTCGGTAATGATCAATCCAATTTTTCTGAGCCACTTAATGGGTGTACTATGCAGTTATCGACTGTCAGTGGAACATCCCAAAATGCTTATGGACAAGATTCTCCATCTTGTTACATTCCACTGCGGAGACTACAGGATTTGGCCTCCATGATCAATGTAGAGTATTTAAATGGGTCTGCTGATGGATCAGAATCCTTTCAAGGCCCTGAAAAAAGTGATTCAAGAGCTCAGACGCCAATTGTTTGCACTTCTTTGAGTCCTGGTGGTCCTACAGCACTTGCTATGAAACAGGAACTCTCTTGTAATAACTCCCCTGAACTCCAGGTAAAAGTAACAAAGACTATCAAGAATGGCTTTCTGCACTTTGAGAATTTTACTTGTGTGGACGATGCAGATGTAGATTCTGAAATGGACCCAGAACAGCCAGTCACAGAGGATGAGAGTATAGAGGAGATCTTTGAGGAAACTCAGACCAATGCCACCTGCAATTATGAGACTAAATCAGAGAATGGTGTAAAAGTGGCCATGGGAAGTGAACAAGACAGCACACCAGAGAGTAGACACGGTGCAGTCAAATCGCCATTCTTGCCATTAGCTCCTCAGACTGAAACACAGAAAAATAAGCAAAGAAATGAAGTGGACGGCAGCAATGAAAAAGCAGCCCTTCTCCCAGCCCCCTTTTCACTAGGAGATACAAACATTACAATAGAAGAGCAATTAAACTCAATAAATTTATCTTTTCAGGATGATCCAGATTCCAGTACCAGTACATTAGGAAACATGCTAGAATTACCTGGAACTTCATCATCATCTACTTCACAGGAATTGCCATTTGTAAGCAGTTTTTGGTACAACTTAAATATATACGTATATGTATATATACAGGCCACTTAAAGAGAAACTTGTAACACATTTGTTTTTGGTTGCTTATCAGTTCACAGCTGAAATCCTATTGCTAATCATAAGCTTTTGGGCAGAATTTTACTTTGATTTTTAAATTCATCTCTGGTATGAGTTTGGTTATTTTAAGCTTTTTCCAAATAACCATTGAGAGTAGGCTAATGCTTTTAAAGGCATTTGATTGAGTTCTGATTTAATTTCTCAAGATGGAGATAGACATATGATTAAGAAAAAAAAGAAAAGATGGGTTTTGGCCTGCCAGCACCATGAGTGCAGGTGAACCAATTTAGTGCTTGGAGTCCTGTTGCTGTATGCAGCAGATTATTTTTTTACTTGATGACTTGACTCTTACTTCAGGTTGAAGGGCATTTTGAACACAGATTAAAGTGACTAAGATGAGGTTTTTTTGGACGTTGTCAAAATCTAAATTAGGCTAGTTTTTCTGAACTACCTGTTGTGAAGGTATAGCATCGTGTGCTTTTGATAACTGCCACCATTGGCTCTTTTTTTTCTTTTTTTGAGATGGAGTCTCACTCTGTCACCCAGGCTAGAGTGCAGTGGTTGCTCACTGCAACCTATACCTCTTGGGTTCAAGCGATTCTCCTACTTCACCCTCCCGAGTAGCTGGGATTACTGGTATCCATCACCACGCCTGGCTAGTTTTTGTATCACCATTAGTTCTTGAACTTTTTCTAGTTTTCTTTTATTTTAACAGAACTGTAACTAAAAGTTTTATATTAATTTATTGTTTAGAGACTGGCCTTGCCATGTTGCCCAGGCTGGCGTCGGAACTCCTGGGCTCATTCAATCCTCCTGCATCAGCTAGAACTACAGTAGTTTCAGATTTTGAAGTGTATATATGTATGTGTGATACATATTCTGTGTGTATAGAAATGGAGAGTATCTTATTTGAGTTGCTGTTTTCAGTAATGTCAAGTATTGTTAGAGGGTGATAAATGATAACATTTGTTTTTATTTGAGCTTATGCAGAATTTCTTGACTTCTAGCTAAATGATCAGTTCACTTCTCTTAGCCTCAATTCTATTGCCTCTAAATTCCAAAAGTACTTGATTGTTATAAGATTCCTTCAGCTTTCAATATTAATATTTGATCATTGATTTTGTTTCTGCCCAAACACATTGTTTGGTTACTGCCGGTAATGTTACCAAAGATAAATTTTTTTTGGCCAAAAAATGTTTCAGAGATGATACCACATTAAGTTTCTATAAGAAAAACTTTTATGGTATGTTGTTATTCTGAGTTCATTAAACATTCACTTTACCTTATATCCCTGCTGTTCTTTAAAGTTACAGAGGGAGAATGTGGGTGTGTCACTTTTGTTTCTGTTGATTCTTAATTGTGCCTTAGTACTCCTTGGTTTCTTGGCAATTGCAGATTTTGAAAAATTTGCTTTAGTGGTTATCTTGAGTCTGAATTGTCCTAGGGTGGGTAGGCTGTTTTGAAAACTTAGTGGCAGCTCAGAAGTCCTTTTTCTTGGGTTCATGTTGAAATTTATTTTATATATATCGTTTTGTCTTTGTTTTTGCACATAAATTTAAATCTGACAATGGAGATAGATGTTTCTCTAGAAGCATACAAATAGAATTGTAAACCTGTTTCTCATCAAAGAGATGTTAGTGGAGTATTGGTTCTATTAAACAAACAAACAAAAAAAATGAAGGCCGAGTGTGGTGGCCCACGCCTGTAATCCCATCACTTTGGGAGGCTGAGGTGGGCAGATCACCTGAGGTCGGGAGTTTGAGACCAGCCTGGCCAACATGGTGAAACTCTATCTCTACAAAAATACAAAAATTAGCCAGGTGTGATGGTGGGCAACTGAAATCCCAGCTACTTGAGAGACTGAGGCATGAGAATCGCTTCAACCCGGGAGGCAGAGGTTGCAGTGAGCTGAGATTGCGCCATTGCACTCCATACTGGGCAACAAGAGCGAAACTGTCTCGAAAAAAAAAAAGACAGTAAAAAAACTGAAAATATTGGAGCCTTTAGATAGTAGCTTACATGTTTGAAATGGGAGTTAGCAAATGCATGAATGTAGAAGTTTTTTTTTCAGGGAGAAATTGAAATTGCTCAAAGACTTTATGAGCTTGAAGAAGCAAGTATGTAACTTTACTTATTTTTATTTTTTTGAGACAGAGTCTTGCTATCGCCCAGGCTGGAGTGTAGTGGTGCGATCTAGGCTCACTTCAACCGCCTCCTCCTGTGTTCAAGTGATTCTCCCGCCTCAGCCTCCCGAGTAGCTGGGACTACAGGTGTGCACCACCACACCCGACTACTTTTTGTATTTTTATTGGAGACGAGGTTTCACCATGTTGGCCAGGCTGGTCTCAAACTCCTGACCTCAGGTGATCCACCCACCTTGGCCTCCCAAAGTGCTGGGATTACAGCCGTGAGCCACTGTACCCATCCCCTAATTTATTTATTTCTTTATTTTTATTTTTATTTTTTTGAGACGGCCTCTCGCTCTGTCCACCAGGCTGGAGTGCAGTGGCGCTATCTCGGCTCACTGCAAGCTCCACCTCCCGGGTTCCCGCCATTCTCCTGCCTCAACCTCGCGAGTAGCTGGGACTACAGGCGCCCGCCACGGCGCCTGGCTTTTTTTTGTATTTTTAGTAGAGACGGGGTTTCACCATGGTCTCGATCTCCTGACCTTGTGATCCGCCCGCCTCGGCCTCCCAAAGTGCTGGGAATACAGGCGTGAGCCACCGCGCCCGGCCCCATCCCCTAATTTATTATTTTAGAATTTGGTTCAGAGTTGTGATTGAAATTTATTGCATTTATTTTGCCTTTCATATTTTAGACTGAGGACTTTTTTTTTTTTTTTGAGACGAAGTTTCACTCTTGTCACCCAGGCTGGAGTACAAGGCGTGATCTTGGCTCACTACAACCTCTGCCTTCTGGGTTCAAGTGATTCTCCTGCCTCAGCCTTCCCAGTAGCTGGGATTACAGGTGTGCACCACACACCCAGCTAATTTTTGTATTTTTAGTAGAGATGGGGTTTTACCATGTTGGCCAGGTGAACGCCTGACCTCAGGTGATCCACCCGCCTCAGCCTCGCAGAGTGCTGAGGTGTGAGCCATGGAGCCCGTTCTTAGACTGAGGACTTAAAAAGTGAGGTCAGGGTGGGCGTGGTGGCTCACACCTGTAATCCCAGCACTTTGGGAGGCTGAGGCGGGTAGATCACCTGAGATGAGGATTTCAAGACCAGCCTGGCCAACATGGCGAAACACCATCTCTACTAAAAATACAAAAAATTAGCTAGGCATACTGGCGGGAGCCTGTAATCTGAGCTACTCAGGAGGCTGAGGCAGGAGAATCGCTTGAACCCGGGAGGCTGAGGTTGCAGTGAGCCGAGATTGCCCCATTGCATTCCAGCCTGGGCGACAGGAGAGAAACTCCCTCTCAAGAAAAAAAAAAGCCATCCTGGCTAACATGGTGAAACCTCGTCTCTACGAAAAATACCAAAGCTAGCCGGGTATGGTGGCGGACGCCTGTAGTCCTAGCTACTCGGGAGGTTGAGGCAGGAGGATTACTTGAACCTGGGAGGTGGAGGTTACAGTGAGCTGAGATTGCGCCACTGCCTTCCAACCTGGCGAGAGGGAGACTCCGTCTCAAAAAAAAAAAAAAAAAAGCAGTCAATCTTAGAATGCAAAGTTAGGTAAGCAATAAGGCTTGAGAAAAGCGTAATTAAAAATAACTCTTCTAGGCCGGGCGCGGTGGCTCAAGCCTGTAATCCTAGCACTTTGGGAGGCCGAGACGGGCGGATCACGAGGTCAGGAGATCGAGACCATCCTGGCTAACACAGTGAAACCCTTTCTCTACTAAAAAAATACAAAAAACTAGCCGGGCGAGGTGGCGGGCGCCTGTAGTGCCAGCTACTCGGGAGGCTGAGGCAGGAGAATGGTGCAAACCCGGGAGGCGGAGCTTGCAGTGAGCTGAGATCCGGCCACTGCACTCCAGCCTGGGCGACAGAGTGAGACTCCGTCTCAAAAAAAAAAATAAATAAATAACTCTTCTATGTAGTCATATAATATTAACGTATTCAAGCTGTTCACAGTTGATTTAAGTTTATTGATGCAGTAGGTATAGTTACTATGCTGGGAATTTTAGAAAATCCGTAGCAAATTGCTGTTTGTCTCTTTTTGTCTGTAATCTTGGCTGGGTTTGGTGGCTAACACCTGTAATTCTAGCAAGTTGGGAAGCCAAGACAAAAGGATTGCTTAGGGCCCAGAGTTCGAGACTAGACTGGGCAAAATACTGAGATCCTGTCTCTACACTCAGTTGGATGTGGTGGTATTCCTGTAGTCCCAGCTACTCAGGAGGCTGAGGCAGTAGTAGGATCGCTTGAGCCCAGAAGTTTGAGACTGCAGTGAGCCATGATCACCCCACTGCATTCCAGCCTAGGCAGCAGAGCAAGATCCTATCAAAAAAAAAAAAAAAAAGGAGAAAATTCTCTTGGCAGTGGGTAAGAGTAGTTATTAGGGTTGTAGATTTCCTGTCTAGAATTAGAAAGAAGGGTCATATTTTCTGTTATTTTGTGTATCTACCTCTAAGTAGACTGTTTGCCTCTTGTCACGAATGAGTAGCCTCTTCAGTTTACCATCATGTGCTCTTATTTTCTCTGCATACAGTGAAGTGAAGTGATTGTCATTACAATTTGTAATTCTAACCTGGTACTTTAATTGGGTTGATAATTTCTTTTTTTTTTTTTTTTTTTTGAGACGGAGTCTCACTCTGTTGCCCAGGCTGGAGTGCAGTGGCCGGATCTCAGCTCACTGCAAGCTCCACCTCCCGGGTTTTACGCCATTCTCCTGCCTCAGCTTCCCGAGTAGCTGGGACTACAGGCGCCCGCCACATTGCCCGGATAGTTTTTTGTATTTTTTAGTAGAGACAGGGTTTCACCGTGTTAGCCAGGATGGTCTCGATCTCCTGACCTCGTGATCCGCCCATCTCGGCCTCCCAAATTGCTGGGATTACAGGCTTGAGCCACTGCACCCGGCCTTGGTTGATATTTTCTAATTCTTCCCAGTGTACAAAGGCTTTGTGCTTTGTTGTTACTGTTGTTGAGACAGGCTAGGTGCTTTGGATGTGGAGAATTAAATGAGCGTGGCGTTTTCGGAGGATACTTGTTGGAGATTGCTTGGGTAGGATGGATGTAGTCAGGTAATGGGGCCTAGAAATTCAGACTGAAGCATTTGGTGTTGATGTGAAGCATTTGGTGTTGAGAGATTTTAGCTGAGAAGTGATGTAAAATCTGTTTAGAAGACTTTGACTAGGGGAGATTAGAGGCAAGGTTAGGATGTAGGTGTCTGTTGCAATAGTAATTAAGACTTAAGAATTGGCCCAGTGGCATGTACTTGTAGTCCTAGCTACTCCGGAGGCCGAGGCAGGAGGATCGCTTGAGGCTGCAACGCGCTATGTATAATTGTGCCTGTGAATAGCCACTGCACTCCAGCCTTGGCAACATAACGAGATTCTCTTAAAAAAAAAAAAAACAAAAAAAAAAAAAAAAAAAAAAAAAAAAA
>NW_016812367.1:1449244-1454846 GCF_001698545.2 Rhinopithecus bieti | reverse complement strand
TTTTTTTTTTTTTTTTTTTTTTTAAGATGGGTTCTTGCTCTGTTGCCCAGGCTGGAGTGCAGTGGCGTGATCTCAGCTCACTGCAACCTCCCCGACCCGGGTTCAAGTGATTCTTGTGCCTCAGCCTCCCAAGTAGCTGGGATTGCAGGCGCCCTCCACCATGCCTGGCTAATTTTTGTATTTTTAGTGGAGACAAGGTTTCACCATGTTGGCCAGGCTGGTCTCGAACCCCTGACCTCAAGTGATCCACCTGCCTCAGCCTTTCAAAGTGCTGGAATTACAGGTGTGAGCCACCACGACCTGCATACCACTTTTTAAATAGTCCTTTTTTGAGTGCTTATTCTCTTTTTCTTCCTCTTTCTCTGCAGTCTCATCCGCTTTCATTGATTCTGCTGCTACTCCACTCTGTGATACTCTCTTCTGAACTGACTTCAAACCAAGAAATTCTAATTGTCAACTGAGCTGCTCCTCTACCTTGTGTCATATTCACCTAAAATGTAATATTACTTCCTTTTTTATTTTTCCTTTGGACAGGGTCTTTCTCTGTCACCCAGGCTGGAGTGCAGTGGTGCCATCTCCGCTCACTGCAATCTCTGCCTTCTGAGTTCAAGTGATTCTCCTGCCTCAGCCTCCTAAGCAGCTGGGACTACAGGCGCCCACCACCATGCCTGGCTAATTTTTGTATTTTTAGTAGAAACAGGGCTTTGCCATGTTGGCAATGCTGGTCTCAAACTCCTGACCTCAAGTGATCCGCTTGCCTCCGCCTCCCGAAGTGCTGGGATTACAGGCATGAGCCACTGAGCCCAGCCTATTATTTTCATTTTGAACCCATCTCTTTTATTGCCAAATACTTACTTACTTCTGTGTTCATAATGACGTCATTATCCTGTTCTTCTGAAAGCTGGAAACCTTGCAGTCACTTATTCATTTAAATGATTAAAATACAATTGAATACCTCTTGAGCCAGGCACTGCCGGTATAATAAAAACTAAAAAAATTTTAAAAAGGAAAGAGATAGTCTGCTTTTAAAGAACTTCACTGTGTGGCAAAAACTAGCGTAAACAATGACAATACAGAATACTAAGTGGTCTGGTAGGTGTTATGTATGCAATACTTTGGGAGTGTGAAGGAAGGCATGCCTAGAATAATCAGGGAGGACTTCACAGAGTGGTTATTTATAGTTTGAGCAGAGACATACCAGTAAGAGGGAATAGCATATGTAAGTGGCCAGAAATCCTTGGCTAGCTATCTGGGAAGAGTGGGGTTGTCAGGAGATAAAGATATATAGATAGGCTTATATGCCGTGCTGTATAGTTAAATGTTTTTACTATTACAAAATTTTACAGATGCCCTCAGATTCTCTATTTATTTTTCTATGACATCTTTATTGTTGGTCTTCATTTAGTCTTTCCTTCCAGTCTATCCTATATAAAATTACTTCCTACTTCCGAAGTGAGAAATATTGGGTCTCCACTTAAATTTATAACTTAAATGACGCACACCTCATTTTCTAAACAAATAAAGCCCAAATTCAGTGTCCTTTTTGATAGGATCCTGTCCTGACCTTTCCAAATCTTATGCTAGAGCCTTGTGTACCCTGAGTTCAGCCAAACTGGACTCTTAATGGTCCCTTGGTCCATACTCTCCCCTTGCTTATGCCTTTATTCTCCTGGTCTGATTCATCTTTGCATCTTAACAGCATGTATCATGGTGCCTTCTTTTTACTGGGGACATATCGAGTTAATGAATGAATCATGCTATTACAGAGGTACAGTTTGGGAAGGGGAGTGAGTACATTTTAGCTAGGAAGGTTATAAGTGGATTGTCAGCCTTCATCATTTTCAGTGGACCAGATTTCTAAAACTTTACAGGTTGGTTGGTTTTTCTTTTTTCGTTTCCTCATGTACTCAATTTCTAAGGCTTTTTGAGTTTGAGCTTCTTAATATCTCATGCATTAATTTTTTTCTCCATTCTCAACTTTCACTCTCCTAATTAAGGATAATAATTTTTTTTTTTTTGTAAGATGGTGTCTTGCTCTGTTGCACAGGTTGGAGGGCAGTGGTGCGATCTTGGCTCACTGCAATCTCCGTCTCCTGTGTTCAAGCGATTTTGCTGCCTCAGCCTCCTGAGTAGCTGGGATTACAGGTGGGGTTTCACCATGTTGGTTAGGCTGGTCTTGAACTGCTGACCTTGTGATCCGCCTGCCTCAGCCTCCCAAAGTGCTGGGATTACAGGCATGAGCCACTGCACCCGGCCAAGGATAATAAATTATAATGGTTTTAGGCTGGACATCTCTGAGTGCATACTGCACTATCTCTTTAGTGGAAGAAGTCCCTTAATGTCTCTGAAGGGACATTAAGTTCTCAGTTCTAAATTATGGCTAGTACCTGCCTCAGAGGGTTGTTGAGTCTACGACACAAGATATTTTTTTTTTTTTGAGACAGAGTCTCACTCTAGTGCCCAGGCAGGAGTGCAAAATGGCATGATCTTGGCTCACTGCAACCTCCACCTCCTGGGTTCAAGTTGATTCTCCTGCCCTAGCCTCCCAAGTAGCTTGGGTTATAGGCGTGCACCACCACACCGGGCTAATACTGTATTTTTAGTGGAGATGGGGTTTCGCCATGTTCCGCCAGGCTGGTCGAACTCCTGACCTCAGGTGATCGACCCACCTCGGCCTCCCAAAGTGCTAGGATTATACAGGCCTGAGCCATCCCTCCTGGCCATGACACAAGATAATTTATATGAAGTAATACAGTGCTAGTCCTGAAGTAGGTACGCTGTAAGTGATGCCTACTGCTGCATGCCAAGAGCCAAATGTACATTTGAAAGAGTTGTGAATTTCGAGAAAGATATTTTTGAGTTTTTTTTTCTTTCTGAGACAGGGTCTCACACTTTCGCCCAGGCTAGAGTGCAGTGGCGTGACCATGGCTCCTGGCTGGGCCGAGGTGATCCGCCGCCCTCAGCCTCCCAAGGTGTTGGGATTACGGGCATGAGCCCATTGCGTTTGGCTGAGTTTTGTTTTTTTCCTCTATTTTCCAAACTTATTTAATTAGTAAGATGAAGACATTAACTGCTGTTTACAGTTTCCATTTTTAATTAATAATCAGGAGCATTTGTATTTTTGTTTGATAATCAGAATAATTTAATTTGTGCAATAGGATCAATAGCTTTCTGTATTCCAACTGTTAAGTGGTGTAAGTTTATTACATTGTCGCTTTTTGCAGGTTGTCCTTTGTCCTAGATAGAAATGTTTAATTTCTTCTTCCTGGTTTTCAGGAGAGCCCATTGAAAGGAGATCCAATCTCTGAAATTTAGTGGTAGGATAATAACAATTGAACAGTTATTTCTGAATCTAATTTAAATAATCTCAATTGTAGCCTTTTAAAGCAATTCCTATGAACCTTTTTGAATTTAGAAAAGTCATACTTGGCCGGGCACGGTGGTTCACATCTATAATCCCAGCACTTTGGGAGGCTGAGGCAGGTGGATTATCTGAGGTCAGGAGTTCAAGACCAGCCTGGCCAACGTGGTGAAACCCTGTCTCTACTGAAAATACAAAAAAAATTAGCCGGGTGTGGTGGCACGTGCCTGTAGTTCCAGCTACTCAGGAGACTGAGGCAGGAGGATCACTTGAATCCGGGAGGCAGAGGTTGCAGTGAGCTGAGATTGTGCCACTGCACTCCAGTCTGGGTTACAGAGTGAGACTTCGTCTCAAAAAAAAGAAAAGGCAAACTTAGAAGTGGAATATAAAAATACCTTGATTTTTGTCACTTTTCATATGCTCCCTCATTTATACTCTTAATATTCTATTAGAAATTGTCTCTTCTCTCCACACACCCCTTTTTTTCCCTTTTGGTTAATATGTTAAGACATCTTTTCATAGAAACATGTAACAAGTTTTTTTTTTTTGAGGTCAGCATCTTGTTCTGTTGCTCAGGCTGGAGTACACAACTCACTGCACCCTAGACCTCCTGTGTTAAAGTGATTCTCCTACTTCAGCCTCATGAGTAGTTGGGACTACAGGGCCATGCCACCACACCTGGCTAGTTAAAGAAAAAATTATTTGGTAGAGACAGGGTCTTGCTATGTTGCCCAGGCTGGTCTTGAATTTCTGGCTTCAAGCAATTCTACTCTGCATTAGCCACCTCAGCTGCGAATATTTTCTTATTATGAAATTTTTGTTTAGATAAATGTTGATTCGCATGCAATTGTAACAAATTCCATATCCAGGCTGGGCGTGGTGGCTCACGTGTGTAATCCCAGCACTTTGGGAGGCTGAGGCAGATCACCTGAGGTCGGGAGTTCGAGACCAGCCTGACCAACATGGAGAAACCCCGTCTCAACTAAAAATACAAAACTAACTGGGCGTGGTGGCGCATGCCTGTAATCCCAGCTGCTCGGGAGGCTGAGGCAGGAGAATCACTTGAACGCGGGAGGTGGGGGTTGTGGTGAGCCAAGATGGTGCCATTGCACTCCGGCCTAGGCTACAAGAGCAAAACTCCATCTCAAAAAAGAAAAAAAAAACCCAAAATAAGGAAATTCCATGGCCTAGGCACAGTGACTCATGCCTGTAATCCCAGTGTTTTGGAAAGCTGAGGTTGGAGGATTGCTTGAGCCCAGGAGTTTGAGGCTACAGTGAAGTAGGATTGTGCCACTGCACTCTACCCTAGGTGACAGAGACCCTTTCTCTTACGAAAAAGAATAGAGAGGTCCCTTGTATATTTTGCCTGGTTTTGCAATGGTAGTATTTTGCAAAAAATATCTAATACCACAGAACCAGACTATTGATGTTGATGTAATTCACTGAATTTTTTTTTTTTTTTTTTGAGACGGAGTCTCCATCTGACACCCAGGCTGGAGTGCAGTGGCTCTATTTCGGCTCACTGCAGCCTCCACCTCCCAGGTTCAAGCAATTCTCCTGCCTCAGCCTCCCGAGTAGCTGGTACTACAGGCGCATGCTATGATACCCGGGGTGTTTCACCGTGTTAGCCAGGGCGATCTCAATCTCCTGACCTCGTAATCTGCCTGCCTTGGCCTCCCAAAGTGTTGGAATTACAGGCTTGAGCCACCGTGTCCAGCCAGTCTTACTAAGGCATTGATGTTCATATAATTTATCCATCTTATTCAGATGTCCTTAAGTTTTATTTTTTTCCTTAAAAGAAATGTGTATTTCTATCAGGACATATTCTGGATGTCCCCAGTTTTTACTGGTAGTCTTTCATTGTGTGTATATTAAGTTCTATATGTTTTTAGCACCTGTGTAGATTAGTATATCCACGACTGCAGTCAAGTTTCTAAATGTTTGCTGGGTGCAGTGGCTCATGCCTGTAATCCCAGCACTTTGGGAGGCTGACGCGGCTGGATCACCTGAGGTCGGTAGTTTGAGACCAGTCTGGCCAACATGGTGAAACCCCGTGTCTAACTAAAAATTAAAAAAAAAAAAAAATTAGCTGGGTGTGGTGGTTCATGCCTGTAATCCCAGCTACTCGGGAGGCTGAGGTTGGAGAATTGCTTGAATCCAGGAGGCAGAGGTTGCAGTGAGCTGAGATCACGCCGCTGCCCTCTAGCCTGGGTGACAGAATATGTCTCTGTCTCAAAAAAA
>NW_016812367.1:1419773-1449029 GCF_001698545.2 Rhinopithecus bieti | reverse complement strand
AAAAAAAAAAAAAAAAAAAAAAATGTCGCTAAAAAATTCTAATACCATAAGGATCCCTGCTGTTGCCAGCCCTTTTATAACTACATCCGTCATCTTCTAGGCAACCTTTCCATCTCTTTTTTGTATGTGACAGCGTCTTGCTCTGCTGCCCGGGCTGGAGTGCAGTAGTTGCATCTCAGCTCACTGCAACCTCTGCGTCCCAGGCTTAAGCTAAGGATCTTCCCACCTCAGCCTCCTGATTAGCTGGGACTACAGGCGCTTGCCACCATGGCCCGCTAATTTTTGTATGTTTTTGTAGAGATGGGGTTTTACCATGTTGCTCAAGCTGGTCTTAGAACTCATGAGCTCAAGCAGTCTGCCTGCCTTGGCCTCCCAAACTGCTGGGATTACAGGCAGGAGCCACCATGCCTGGCCTAGTCCCTCCATCTCTAGCCTTTGTCAGCTACTGATCTTTATTTTTCTGAAGTTTTGTCTTTTCAAAAATGTTGGATAAATATGAATCATACAGTATGCAGCCTTTTGGGATTGTCTTTTTTTCCCTTAGCATAATTTCCAGGGGATTCAGCCAAGCTGTTGACTGTATCAATACTTATTTATTTATTTATTTATTTATTTATTTATTTATTTTTTTGAGACGGAGTTTCACTCTTGTGGACCAGGCTGGAGTGCAGTGGCACGATCTTGGCTCACTGCAATCTCCGCCTCCCAGGTTCAAGCGATTCTCCTGCCTCAGCCTCCTGAGCAGCTGGGATTACAGGCCCCTGCCACCACACCCAGCTAATTTTCATATTTTTAGTAGAGACAGAGTTTCGCCATGTTGGCCAGGGTAGTCTTGAACTCCTGGCCTCAAGTGATCCACCTGCATTGGCCTCCCAAAGTGTTGGGATTACAGGTGTGAGCCACTGTGCCCGGCCCTAGTTTTTTCCTTTTTATCACTAAGTAATATTCCATGATACAAATATACCATGGTTTGCTTGACCATTTACCTGTTGGGGAACATCTGGGCCAATGCTACCTTTTGGTGATTAAGGTAAAAGTACTATTAACGTTCATTTATGGGGTTTTGTGTGACTATAAGTTTTCACTTCTCTGGGATAAATACCAGTAGAAAAATTGCAGGATTATATGGTAATGGCATGTTAAGTTTTTTTTTTTTTTTTTTTTTTTTTTTTTTTTTTTTTTTTGAGACGGAGTCTCGCTCTGTCGCCCAGGCTGGAGTGCAGTGGCCAGATCTCAGCTCACTGCAATCTCCGCCTTCCGGGTTTACGCCATTCTCCTGCCTCAGCCTCCTGAGTAGCGGGGACTACAGGCGCCTGCCACCTCGCCTGGCTAGTTTTTTGTATTTTTTAGTAGAGACGGGGTTTCACCGGGTTAGCCAGGATGGTCTCGATCTCCTGACCTTGTGATCCGCCCGTCTCGGCCTCCCAAAGTGCTGGAATTACAGGCTTGAGCCACCGCGCCCGGCCTTTTTTTTTTTTTCTTGAGAGGGAGTTTTGATCTTGTTGCCCGGGCTGGAGTGTAATGACGTGATCTTGGCTCACTCCAACCTCTGCCTCCTGGGTTCAAGTGATTGTCCTTCCTCAGCCTCCCATGTAGCTGGGATTATAGGCGTCCACCACCACGCCCAGCTCATTTTTGTATTTTTAGTAGAGATGGGGTTTCACCATGTTGGCCAGGCTGGTCCCGAACTCTTGACCCCAGGTGATCCACCCTCCTTGGCCTCCTGAAGTGCTGGGATTACAGGCATGAGCCACGTCGCATGGCCAATGTTCAGTTTTATAAGAAACTTCCAAGGTGTTTTCCATAGTGTCTGTACCATTTATATTCTCACTATCAGTATATGAGTGTTCCAGTTTCTTTTATTTTTTGTTTTTTTGAGACGGAGTCTCGCCCTGTCGCCCAGGCTGAAGTACAATGGCACGATCTCAGCTCACTGCAACCTCTGCTACCCGGCTTCAAGTGATTCTCCTGCCTCAGCCTCCCGAGTAGCTGGGATTACAGGCATGTGCCACCATGCTCGGCTAATTTTTTGTGTTTTTAGTAGAGATAGGGTTTCACCATGTTGGCCAGGCTGGTCTTGAACTCCTGACCTCAGGTAATCCACCCGCCTTGGCCTCCCAAAGTACTGGGATTTCAGGCATGAGCCACCGCACCTGACAGAGTGATTCAGTTTCTATGCATCCTCACCAGCATTTGGTGCTGTCACTACTTTAATTTTAGCCATTCGTGTAGGTAGTAATGTCTCATCTCATTGTGTTTTTTTTTTTTTTTGAGACGGAATGTTGCTCTTGTTGCCCAGGCTGGAGTGCAGTGGTGCCATCTCGGCTCACTGCAACCTCTACCTGCTGAGTTCAAGCAATTCTCGTGCCTCAGCCTCTGGAGTAGCTGGGATTGTAGGTGTGTGTCACCATGCCTGGCTAATTTTTGTATTTTTTTAGTACAGATGGGATTTCATCATATTGACCAGGCTGTTCTCGAAGTCCTGACCTCAGGTGATCCGCCCACCTCGGCCTCCCAAAGTGCTGGGATTACAGTTTTGTATGGTGGATTCCATACAGAGAGAGTTTTTGATTTATTCTAGATTAGTAGTCCCTAGCCTTTTTGGCACCAGGGACCAATTTCCTGGGAAACAGTTTTTCCACAGGCGGGAGTGGGATGGTTTGGGGATGAAACTTTTCCACCTTAGATTACAGGCATTAGTTAGAATCTCATAAGGAGCGCGCAACCTAGATCACTTGCATTCGCAGTTCACAGTAGGGTTCATGATCCTCTCAGAATCTAATGCCACCCGGATCTGACAGGAGTGGGATCTCAGGCAGTAATGCTCCCTTGTCTGCTGTTCACCTCCTGTTACGCAACCCAGTTCCTAACAGACTCAGGACCAGTACCAGTCTGCGGCCTGGGCATTGGGGACCCCTGTTCTAGATGACCCACATTCTTTTAAATGCCTGTATACAAACCATACTTTCTTTCTTTTTTCTTTGAGACACTCTCACTTATTGCCCAGGCTAGAGTGCAATTGCATGATCTTGGCACACTGCAACCTCTGCCTCCCAGGTTCAAGCGATTCTCCTGCCTCAGCCTCCCAAGTAGTTTGGACTACAGGCGCATCCCACAATGCCTGGCTAATTTTTTGTATTTGTATTTTTTTATTTTTATCTTATTTATTTATTTTTTGAGTCGGAGTCTCGCTCTGTCACCCAGGCTGGAATGCAATGGCATGATCTCGGCTTACTGCAACCTCTGCCTCCTGAGCTCAAGCGATTCTCTTGCCTCAGCATCCCATGTAGCTGGGATTACAGTCACTTGCCACCATAGCCAGCTTTTTTGTATTTTTAGTAGAGACAGAGTTTTGCCATGTTGTCCATGCTGGTCTCGAACTCCTGAGTTAAGGCAATCCACCGCCTTGGCCTCCCAAAGTGCTGGGATTACAGGTGTGAGCCACTGCACCCTCCCACAAACCATACTTTGAAAATGTTGCTTCCATTTTTAGATAATTTGTTAGGGAACCAATAAAATCATACGTACTTGTGATTTTCCCTTAGTAGATTGGAACAAATTTTAGTGTTTGTTGCTGTTATTAGGTGAAATTACTTTATTAATACCTCTAAAGTTCCTTTCACATCGCTAGTGACCTTATATGAAATACCATAATACTCTTTTAGCAATTGCTGGAAAGATAACATCTATTTTGGAGAATGAACAATTATATTTACATATTAAATTAAAAGTAATTACTGGTTATGTGATATTCCCTAACATACCAGAATGAGTCTGAAGGTAGTCTTTCTTTGAAAATTATGAGTCTTTATTTCCTGTGTTATCTCTGATTTCTCTTGATGCTGTAATTGGAGCTGTTGGGTCTCCCTGGTGAAAGTAGGTGATGTGCAAGTTGTGTCTGTACCCAGTGAAAATAACAGACATTAATGCCACACTAATTTGTCATTGGAATTTTACATTCAAAAGCATTTCTTTTCTTTTTAAAAATATGATTGTAAATTCATAATTTATAGTTGTATATACCAGAGGTATTTCTTTAACATTGTAGTTGGTTCAACTACAATGAAAATATGTTAAGTCTGTTTTTATAATTAGTATATTGGGGAACAGCACTTCCATCATGTCACAATATATTAAGAATTGCCAGCAGGACACAGTGGCTCACGTCTGTAATCCCAGCACTTTGAGGCCTAGGCGGGAGGATCACCTGAAGTCAGGAGTTGGAGACCAGCCTGGCCAACATGGCAAAACCTCTATCTACTAAAAATGCAAAAATTAGACAGGCGTGATGGTAGGTGCCTGTAGTCCCAGCTACTTGGGAGGCTGAGGCACAAGAATCCAAAATTGAACCCAGGAGACGGAGGTTGCAGTGAGCCGAGATTGTGCCATTTCTCTCCAGCCTGGACAACAGAGTGAGACTCAGTCTTTTTTTATTTTATTTTATTTTATTTTGAGATGGAGTTTCGCTCTATTTGCCCAAGCTGGAGTGCAATGGCATGATCTCAGCTCACTGCAACCTCTGCCTCCCGGGTTCAAGCGATTCACCTACCTCAGCCTCCTGACTAGCTGGGATTACAGGCATGTGCCACCACGCCTGGCTAATTTTTTTATTTTTAGTAGAGATGGTCAGGCTGGTCTCGAACTCCCAACCTCTGGTGATCGGCCCGCTCCGGCCTCCCAAAGTGCTGGGATTACAGGCATGAGCCACCGCACGTGTCCTTATTTATTTTTTATTTTTTGAGACAGGGTCTCACTCTTTTGCCTAGGCTGGAGTGTAGTGATGCAGTCACAACTCACTGCAGCCTCAACCTCCCAGTCTCAAGCAATCCCCACACCTCTGCCCCTCCGAGTAGGCTGGGACTATAGGTGTGTGCCACCATGCCCAGCTAACTTTTTCTTTCTTTTTTTTGAGACAGAGTTTCGCTCTGTTGCCCAGGCTGGAGTGCAGTGGCGTGATCTCAGCTCACTGAAAGCTCCGCCTCCCGAGTTCACACCATTCTCCTGCCTCAGCCTCCTGAGTAGCTGGGACTACAGGTGCCCGCCACCATGCCCGGCTGATTTTTTGTATTTTAGTAGAGACAGGATTTCACCATGTTAGCCAGGATGGTCTCGGTCTTCTGACCTCGTGATCCATCTGCCTCGGCCTCCTAAAATGCTGGGGTAACAGGCATGATGAGCCTCTGCACCCGGCCATGCCCAGCTAATTTTTATATATTTTTTTGTAGGAATGGGATCGCACTATGTTCCCTCGGCTAGTCTTTAACTCTTAGTTTCAAGTGGTCCTCCTGCCTCGGCCTCCCAAAGTGTTGGGATTACAGGCGTGAGCCACTGTGCCCAGCCAGGTTGTGTGTGTATGTATATATGTAGGTCTGTATGTTTGTATATGCTTTTATTTATTTATTTATTTTTATTTTTATTTTTTGAGACAGAGTCTCACTCTGTCCCCCAGGCTGGAGTGCAGTGGCCCGATCTTGGCTCACTGCAAGCTCCGCCTTGCAGGTTCACGCCATTCTCCTGCCTCAGCCTCCCGAGTAGCTGAGACTACAGGCGCCCGCCACCACGCCCAGCTACTTTTTTTGTATTTTTAGTAGAGACAGGGTTTCACTGTGTTAGCCAGGATGGTCTCGATCTTCTGACCTCGTGATCCGCCTGCCTCGACCTCCCAAACTGCTGGGATTACAGGCATGAGCCACCGTGCGCAGCCTATATTTATTTTTTTGGAACAGAGTCTCACTCCCTCATCCAGGCCAGAATACAGTGGCATGATCTGAGCTCACTGCAACTTCTGCCTCCTGGGTTCAAGCGATTTTTTTTTTTTTGAAACAGAGTCTCGCTCTGTTGCCAGGCTCACTGCAAGTTCCGGCTCCCGGGTTCACGCCATTCTCCTGCCTCAGCCTCCCGAGTAACTGGACTACAGGTGCCCACCAGCAAGCCTGGCTAATTTTTTGTATTTTTAGTTAACGATGGGGTTTCACCATGTTATCCAGGATGGTCTCCATCTCCCGACCTCGTGATCCGCCCGCCTCGGCTTCCCAAAGTGCTGGGATTACAGGCGTGAGCCACCGCGCCCGGCCTTTTCTTTTTTTTTTTCCAAGTGATTCTTGGGCCTCAGCCTCCTGATACAGGAGTGTGCCCTCAACGCCTGGCTAATTTTTGTATTTTTAGTAGAGACAGGTTTCACCACATTGGACAGGCTGGTCTCAAACTCCTGGCCTCAAGTGATCCACACTCCTCAACCTCCCAAAGTGCTGGGATAGCAGCTGTGAGCCCCCATGGCCTGCCCAGGTTTTATATTTATTTATTTTTTCTTTTAAATTTTGTGTTTATTTAGGTTTTGTATGTAAAGTGCTTTTCTAACAGAGCTTTGGGGTAGAAGTGTTAGGGCAGGTAATTAAACCACTGAAATTCTTTGGAGGAGAAGATAATTATTAGAGTTGTAAGTGAAGTCTTGGTAGGTACCTTATCAATTTCATAGTAATGTCTGTGGAATTATTATTTTTTGCTTTTTTTAAAAAATTATTTCTTGAGAATTAATTGCTGATGGTGGAATATGATTTTATATATAGTTGGCTCTTGATGTACTTGTTTCTGGATGGCTTTCCAAAAGGATTTTACCATTTTACACATAGTTCTAAATAGTGTATGAATTTAGCATTTGCCCTACAAGATAACACTGATGGTTTTCTTTTTTTTTATTAAGTGGGTGCAAAATGGCTACTATAGGGATTGCTTTAACTGGTGCAGTTTTATTGTTGATAGATGATTTCTGCTTGTTTACTGTTTGTATTTTTTTTCTAGGAGTTTGTGTCTATATTCTTTGCTGATGTATCTTTTTGATTTAATGTTTTTTGTTTTTTTTTTTTTGAGACGGAGTCTCCGGCTGTGGTTACGCCAGGCCCTGGAGTGCAGTGGTGCGATCTGCGGCTCACTGCAAGCTCCGGCGATCCCGGGTTCCGCGCGCATTCTCCGGGCGGCCTCAGCCTCCCGAGTAGTCTGGGACTACAGGGCACCCGCCAACCGCGCCCGGCTAGTTTTTGTATTTTTAGTAGAGACGGGGTTCACCGTGTTGCCAGGAGGGTCTCGATCTCCTGACTCGTGATCCGCCCTCCTCGGGCCTGCCAAGTGGCTTGGGATTACAGGCTTGAGCGCAGCCACGCCCGGCCGGATTTAATGTTTTTATACATATTAAACTTTCATCTCATTGGATATAAATATTTTCCCAATCTGGTTTTCATTTTAATTAATGATTTTCTGTAGTTGTATAATCAGTTTCATTTATTATATAGCTAGGTCTGTTTTCGAGTGATTTATTGATTCAAAGCTTATTGTGCTTCTAGATATTTGAAAACTAACTTTGGACTCCTGTAAAAATTTGAAGAACTCATATTTACTACAGTCTTATTGATTTAATAGGAGTTTTAATATCCAGTACTATGCTAATAATTTTATAGTGTTTTTACCACAATTTTATGAGAACATAAGTTTTTAGAGCTGTGAATGGAATGTTTTCTGCCATATTGGTTATCTCTTCTGCGTAACAGACCCCTAAGTGTAGCAGGTTAGAGGAGTAAACATTTATTATCTCACATTTTGTAAGGAATCATGGAGTGGCTTAGCTGGTGGTGCTGGCTCAGTCTCTCTAATGAATTTACAGTCAAGATGTCTGCCAGGGCTGCAGTCTCTGAAGGCTGTAGGATCCCTGTCCAAGATGGCTCACTCATATGGCTGCTAACTCTTTGTATGAGGCCTGTTCTTTCCCACTTGGACTTCTCCATAGGCCTGCTTACTTTATGGTAGCTGGCTTTTCCCGGAGTGAGTGATCCAAGAGAGAGGGACAGATCAAGCAGGAAGATGCAGTAACTTTTTATGATGTATTCTATTGACTGGCCACACATACCAAGCAGATAGGGTAGGGATTACACAAGGGCATGAATACCATCAGGCTGGGATAATTGGGGGCCAGCTTGGAATCTGGTTACCATATCCAACCAAATAAGAAATTAATAGTTTTAATTAAAGGAAAAGATTATATCAAATAGACATTCGTTTATCAGTTTTTACTTTTAAGCTGAGTCAATAGTTTTTCAAATTGAATTTTTGAATAGATATATGATTAAAAAATACATGAGAAGTTAACCAGCGAAGTGGCCTCTGTGCCATGTTTGCTCAGGTAACGCCTCCAATTCTTGTGCTCCCCTGGAGACCACCTTTTTTAAGGGAAAGGTAGTGGACTGTGCACACTTGGTCTTCCTTTTTCACATAATGGTATATGTTGAAATCTTTCCATTTTAGAGCATAGGTTTCCCTTTTTAATTTTATTATTATTATTTTTTTGAGACGGAGTCTCCCTCTGTTGCCCTGGTTGGAATGCAATGGCACAGTCTTGGCTCAGGGCAACCTCCTCCTCCTGGGTTCAAGCGATTCTCCTGCCTCAGCCACCTGAGTAGCTGGGATGATAGTCACCTGCCACTATGCCTGGCTAATTTTTGTATTTTTAGTAGAGACGAGATTTCATCACGCTGGCCAGGCTAGTCCTGAAATCCTGACCTCAGGTTATCCACCCACCTCAGCCTCCCAAAGTGCTGGGATTATAGGTGTGAGCCACCGCACCTGGCCTAATTTTTGTATTTTCAGTAGAAATTTTTGTATTTTGTATTTTTGTATTTCTCCATATTGGTCAGACTGGCTGAGCTTAGGTGAGCCACCAGGCCTGACCTAATTTTTGTATTTTTAGTAGAGATGGGATTTCACCACGTTGGCTAAGCTGGTCTCGAACTCCTGACCTCAGGTGATCTGCCTGCCTTGGCCTCTCAATGTGCTGGGATTATAGGCGTGAGCCACTGTCCCTGGCTTTATTTATTTATTTATTTTAACCTGGATAGTTTTCTTTTGCATGAATGTATAGACATTTTCCTATTCATACATTCTGAAAGTGAATAACTATATATATGCAATTTATTTTTATTTTTATTTATTTATTTGTTTATTTTTTGAGATGAGAGTCTCGCTCTGACACCGAGGCTAGAGTGCAATGACACAATCTCGGTTCACTGCAACCTCTGCCTCCTGGGTTAAGCAATTCTCCTCCCTTAGCCTCCTCAGTAGCTGAGATTATAGGTGTCCGCTAATTTTTGTATTTTGACAAAATTCACTGAGCTAATTTTAGTATTGTTGGTAGAGACAGGGTTTCACCATGTTGGCCAGGCTGGTCTTGAACAGGAGTTCATAACCTTAGGTGATGTGCCTGACTCACCCTCCCAAAGTGCTGGGATTACAGGTGTGAGCCACTGCATCTGGCCTGCATGGGGATTCTTAATGAAGATAATTATTGTAGTTGAGGGGGAAAAGGAATAATAAATATTTATTGGACCCTAAATACCTTTGAATATGGAATACCCTAGGTATTCTAGGGCATTTAGGGACTAAGAAAAATTCATTCCTCTGTACTCCTCCCTGGCTCTTTTTAGATTTTTTTTTTTTTTGAGACGGAATCTTGCTCTGTCTCCAGGCTGGAGTGCAGTGGCGCGATCTTGGCTCACCGCAACCTCTGCCTCCAGGGTTGAAGCGATTCTTCTGCCTCAGCCTCCTAAGTAGCTTGGGACTATAGGTGCATGCCACTACGTCCAGCTAATTTTTGTATTTTTTGTAGAGACGGGGTTTCACCATGTTGACCAGGATAGTGTCATTCTCTTGACTTCGTGATCTGTCTGCCTCAGGCTCCCAGTCTTGGGATTACAGGCGTGAGCCTCTGCCCAGCCTTTTTTAGATTTTTAAGGTAATTTTTGTTAAAGCATGAACTTAAAAAATCGAACTGGGCTGGGAGTGGTGGCTCATGCCTCTAGTCCCAGGACTTTCGGTGGCAGAGGCAAGTGGATTGCTTGAGCCCAGGAGTTCAAGACCTGCCTTGGCAATAATATCAAGACCCCCTCTTCATTAAAAACAGTCAAGCTAATATCTTTCTTAATACTGTTTTACATAAGAATTTTTTGTAGTATGTCACGTTTTAATGTATATTGGTTACATAGTTGCAAATTTAAAAGCATACTGGCCGCGCGCATTGGCTCTTACCTGTAATCCCAGCACTTTGGGAGGCTGAGGCGGGCAGATCTTCTGAGGTTAGGAGTTAGAGACCAGCCTGGCCAACATGGTGAAACCCTGTCTCAGGCTGAGGCAGGAGAATTGCTTGAGCCCAGGAGGCAGAGGTTGCTGTGAGCCGAGATCGTACCACTGCATTCCAGCCTGGAGGACAGAGCGAGACTCCATCTCTAAATAAATAAATAAATAAACAATAAATAAAGAAACGTGTACTAACTGCATTTTAAAAATGAAAGTATAGCCCAGGTACGGTGGCTCACAACTGTAATCTTAGCACTTTTGGAGGCTGAGGTGGATGGATCACCTGAGGTTGGGAGTTTGAGACTAGCCTGACCAACATAGTGAACCCTGTCTCTACTAAAAATACAAAATTAGCTGCTGTGGTGGCACATGCCTATAATCCCAGCTACTCAGGAGGCTGAGGCAGGAGAATTGCTTGAACCTGAGAGGCGGAGGTTGCGATGAGCTGAGATCGTGCTGTTGCACTCCAGCCTGGGCAACAAGAGCGAAACTTCGTCTCCAAGAAAAAAAAAATCAAAATATAATTCGCTTAAGATAAAATTCATGTTTGTAATCCCAACACTTTGGGAGGTAGAGGTGGGCAGATCACTTGAGGTGAAGGACTTTGAGACCAGCCTGGCCAACATGGTGAAACCCCGTCTCTACTAAAAATACAAAAATTAGCCTGGTGTGGTGGCACATGCCTGTAATCCACCTACTCAGGATGCTGAATCTGTACTACAGCCCTGGGCTACAGGGTGAAGCTGTGTCTCAAAAATAAAAAATAAAATGCAGCCACTTAAAGGGTATAGAGTTGAACAACTGTTACCATTGTCTAATTCCAGAACCTTTCATCACCCCAAAAGAAAACACATTCCCAACAGTCATTTCCCATTCAGTCTCCTCTAGCCCCTCACAACCATGAATCTAATTCATGTCTCTATGTATTTGCCCATTCTAGGCATTTTGTATAAATGCAGTCATATAATTTGTGGCCTTTCGTGTCTGACTTCTTTAACTTAGCATAATGTGTGTGTGTGTGTGTGTTTTTTGTTTTTGTTTTGAGATGCTCTGTCGCCCAGGCTGGAGTGCAGTGGCACGATCTCGGCTCACTGCAAGCTCTGCCTCCCGGGTTCATGCCATTCTCCTGCCTCAGCCTCCCAAGTAGCTGGGACTACAGGCGCCCGACCCCATGCCCGGCTAATTTTTTGTATTTTTAGTAGAGACGGGATTTCACCGTGTTAGCCAGGATGGTCTCGATCTCCTGACCTCGTGATCCGCCCACCTCGGCCTCCCAAAGTGCTGGGATTACAGGCGTGAGCCACTGCTCCAGGCTGTCAATTTAGCATAATGTTTTAAGGCTCATTGATGTTGTTGTATGTATGCATACTTCATTTCATTTTACTGCTGAATATTGCTTTGTATTGATACCACTTTTTGTTTGCCTCTTCATCAGTTGACAGATATTTTGTTTCTTCCACTTTGTGGCTGTTACAGGCAATGCTACTGTGAACATTTGTATTAAAGTTTTAGTGTGAATGTATGTTTTCAGTTCTCTTGGGAAAATACCTAGAAGTGGTATTGTTGGGTCATATGGTAATTCTATGTTTAGCATTTTGAGGAACACCCAGACTGTTTTACACAGTGGTTGCACTGTTTTACAGTCCTCCTACTTCAGCCTATGTGGGTTCCAATTTCTTTTTCTTTTTTTTCTTTTTTTTTGAGACGGAGTCTCACGCTGTCCCCCAGGCTGGAGTGCAGTGGCCGGATCTCAGCTCACTGCAAGCTCCGCCTCCCGGGTTCACGCCATTCTCCTGCCTCAGCCTCCCGAGTAGCTGGGACTACAGGTGCTGGCTATCTTTTTTTTTTTTGAGAACGGAGTCTCCCTCTGTAACCCAGGCTGGAGTGCAGTGGCATGATCTTGGCTCACTGCAACCTCCACCTCTCGGTTCAAGCAATTCTCCTGCCTCAGCCTCCCAAGTAGCTTGGACTACAGGCGCCCGCCACTATGCCTGGCTAATGTTTGTATTTTTGGTAGCGACAGGGTTTCACCATGTTGGCCAGGTTGGTCTTGGATTCCTGACCTCAGGTGATTTGCCCGCCTCGGCCTCCCAAAGTGCTGGGATTACAGGCATGAACCACTGCGTCCGGCTGTGGGTTCTAAATTCTTAATATTCTCATCAACATTTGTTACTGTCTTTTTAATTTTAGCCTGTAATTCCAGCTACTAGGGAGACTGAGGTGGTAGCATTGCTTGAGCCCAGGAAGCTGAGGCTGCAGTGAGCCAAGATTGCACCACTGCACTCCAGGCTAGATGATGGAGTGAGACTTCATCTCAAAAAAAAAAAAAGTAATGGCAAAACAGGAATTATTTTGCACCAACCTAAATATTTAGGTCTTTTTTTTTTTTGAGACGGAGTCTCGCTCTGTCGCCCGGGCTGGAGTGCAGTGGCCAGATCTCAGCTCACTGCAAGCTCCGCCTCCTGGGTTTCCGCCATTCTCCTGCCTCAGCCTCCCGAGTAGCTGGGACTACAGGCGCCCGCCACGTCGCCCGGCTAGTTTTTTTTTTGTATTTTAGTAGAGACGGGGTTTCACCATGTTAGCCAGAATGGTCTCGATCTCCTGACCTCGTGATCCGCCCGTCTCGGCCTCCCAAAGTGCTGGGATTACAGGCTTGAGCCACCGCGCCCGGCCTTATTTAGGTCTTTAATACCTTTGAAAAAATTTTTATGTATAGTTTTTAGCGTATGTGTGTGTGTGTATATATATGTATGAGATGGAGTCTCACTCTGTCATCCGGGCAGGAGTGCAGTAGTGCCATCTTGCCTTTCCGCAGCCTCCACCTCCTGGGTTCAAGTAATTCTTGTACCTCAGCCTCCCAAGTTGCTGGGATTACAGGTGCTCACCACCATGCCCAGATTTTTTGTCTTAATTCATGAAAGATGAATTCAGTCTGCAGTTGTTGTTTTCCCTTTTCTTTCCTGTTTTTTTTGTTTGTTTGTTTTTGAGACAAAGTCTTACTCGGTGCTCAGGCTGGAGTGCAGTGGCGGGATCTTAGCTCACTGTAACCTGTGTCCCTGGTTCAAGTGATTCTGGTGTCTCAGCTTCCCAAGTAGCTAGGATTACAGGTGTGTGACACCACACCTGGTTAATTTTTGTATTTTTAGTAGAGATAGGGTTTCAACGTATTGGTTAGGCTGGTCTCAAAACTCTTGACCTCAGGTGAACCGGCCACCTAAGCTTTCCAAAGTGCTGAGATTACATACATGAGCCACCAAGTCTGGCCTAAGTCTGAATTTTTTTTTTTTTTTTGAGATGGAGTTTCCCTCTTGTTGCCCAGGCTGGAGTGCAATGGTGCAATCTCGGCTCACTGCAACCTCCGCCTCCCAGGTTCAAGCAATTCAGCTTCAGCCTCCCGAGTAGCTGGGATTACAGGCATGTACCTCCACGCCTGACTGATTTTGTATTTTTATTAGAGACGGGGTTTCTCCATGTTGAGGCTGGTCTCCAACTCCTGACCTCAGGTGATCCGCCTGCCTCAGCCTCCCAAAGTGCTGGGATTATGGGTGTGAGCCACTGTGCCCAGCCGAATTTTTTTTTTTTTTAATGGATTCTCGCTCTGTGGCCCAGGCTGGAATGCAGTGGTGTGATCTTAGCTCTCTTCAACCTCTGCCTCCTGGCTCAAGCGATTCTTCTGCCTCAGCTTCCTGAGTACCTGGGACCACAAGCGTGCACCACCATGCCTGAATAATATTTTTGTATTTCTGTAGAGATGGAGTTTCACCATGTTGGCCAGGCTGATCTCAAACTCCTGACCTCAGGTGATGTGCCCACCTCCGCCTTCCCAAGTGCTGGGATTACAAGCATGAGCCACTGCACCTGGCTAAGTCTACAGTGTTCTTGTGATGTCTTTGTCTGTTGTTGGTATCAGGGTAATACTGTCTTCAAGATTACCCTTGAATGAGCTTTACTTCATTTTTTATGTGATTTTTTTCTTTTAATTTTTCTTTTTTGTTGTTGTTTTGTTTTTGAGACAGAGTCTCACTCTGTCATACAGACTGGAATCCATGTTCTAGGCTCGCTGCAGCCTCTACCTCCCAGGTTTAAGACACTCTCCTGCGTCAGCCTCTTGAGTAGCTGGGATTACAGGCACGTGCCACCACGCCCGGCTGATTTTTTTGTATTTTTAGTAGTAACGGGCTTTCACCATGTTGGCCAGGCGGGTCTCGATCTCCTGACTTCAAGTGACCTACCTTCCTTAACCTCCCAAAGTGTTGGAATTACAGGCGTGAGCCACTGTGCCTGGCCTGCAATTACTTTTTAAGTTCTCTATTAAAAGATATTTTATCAAGGACTTTTTTTTGTAATTTTGCGTTTTGAAAATTGCTAACGTTAACTGGGACAGTACTTTCATTTATTTATTTGTCACTCAGTTGTTTTTTTGAGTTGCCCACTATGTCCCAGGCACTGGTAAGATAGGAATATCATTGTCCCTGAGGCAGGGTAAGATGTGCTTCGTTGAGAGGAGCATGATCTAGGATTATAAGGACTGAAATAGCTGCTGCTTTGGGAGAATAAAAAGTTGAGTATGGGCCAGGCATGGTGCTGATGCCTGTAATCCCAGCACTTTAGGAGACTGAGGTGGGAGTCTAGCTTGAGCCCAGTAGTTTGAGACAAGCCTGGCGAACATGTGGAGATCTGGCCTCTACAAAAAAAAAATAAATTAGCTGGGTGGAGTGGCATGTGCCTGTGGTCCCAGCTACTTGGGTGGTTGAGGTGGGAAGATCACCTGAGCTCAGGAGTTCCAGGCTGCAGTGAGCTATGATTATGCACTCCAGACTGCGTGACAGAGTGAGATGCTGTCTCAAAAAAAAAAATTAGTGTGGCATGATTCAGTGTGGCATGATTAGGCTGGGAGGGTGGGGGAGGAAGGGATAACATTGGAGGGGTAGGCAAGGTATAGATAGACCTTTCCCTATGTTCTCCTATTTTTTTTATTAATATTTTTTTCTGAATAGAGGTGGGGTCTCACTATTTTGCCCAGGCTGGGTCTCAAACTCCTGGGCTCAAGCAATCTTTCCATCTAGGCCTCTATTTTTTGTGTAAACAATTGAAATTATATTTTTTTCTACCTGAATTTTTCCTGTGAACATTGGGTTTTGTGTCTATGAACCTGTTTTCTGTTTCTTTCTTTCTTTCTTTCTTTTTTTTTTTTTGAGATAGAGTCCAGCCTGGAGTGCTGTGGCACAATCTTGGCACACTTGCAACCTCTGCCTCCCGGGTTCAAGTGATTATCTAACTTCCTCCACGCCTGGCTAATATTTGTATTTTTAGTAGAGATGGGGTTTCACCATGTTGGCCAGCCAGGTTAGTCTCGAATTCTTGGTTTCAACAGATCTACCCGCCTCAACCTGCCAACGTGCTAAGATTGGCAGGTGTGAGCCACTGTTCCAGGCACTTGTTTCTATTTCTTAATTTTGACTGCTACTCAGTGAGAAAAAGCACAGATTAAATCTAATTGAGGCTGGGTGCTGTGGCTCACTCCTGTAATTTCAGCACTTTGGGAGGCTGAGGTGGGCAGATCACCTGAGGTCCAGAGTTCGAGACTAGTCTGGCCAACATGGGGAACCCTAATCTGTACTAAAAACAAAAATTAGCTGGGCGTGGTGGCTCATGGCTGTAGTCCCAGCTACTTGGGAGGCCGAGGCATGAGAATTGCTTCAGCCTGGGAGGCGGAGGTTGCAGTGAGCTGAGACCATGACACTACGCGCCAGGTTGGGCAAGAGAGTGAGACTCGGTCTTAAATTAAAAAAAAAAAAATCTAGTTGAAAAATGTCATCGGGTCTTTCCAAATTTTTACTGGGAATTTGTTAAAATTAATCAGGCTGGAAGTCATTATAGTTTTATTGTTTGTTTGTTTGTTTGTTTTTTTTTTTTTTGANGCGGAGGTTGCAGTGAGCTGAGACCATGACACTACGCGCCAGGTTGGGCAAGAGAGTGAGACTCGGTCTTAAATTAAAAAAAAAAAAATCTAGTTGAAAATGTCATCGGGTCTTTCCAAATTTTACTGGGAATTTGTTAAAATTAATCAGGCTGGAAGTCATTATAGTTTTATTGTTTGTTTGTTTGTTTGTTTGTTTTTTTTTTTTTTGAGACGGAGTCTCGCTCTGTCGCCCAGGCTGGAGTGCAGTGGCCAGATCTCAGCTCACTGCAAGCTCCGCCCCCCGGGTTTACGCCATTCTCCGGCCTCAGCCTCCCGAGTAGCTGGGACTACAGGCGCCCGCCACCTCGCCCGGCTCGTTTTTTTTGTATTTTTTAGTAGAGACGGGGTTTCACCGTGTTAGCCAGGATGGTCTCGATCTCCTGACCTCGTGATCCGCCCGTCTCGGCCTCCCAAAGTGCTGGGATTACAGGCTTGAGCCACCGCGCCCGGCCGTTTGTTTGTTTTTTTGAGATGGGGGGTCTCACTCTGTCACCCAGGCTAGAGTTCAGTGGCAGGATCTTGGCTCACTGCAACCTCCGCATCCCAGATTCAAGCGATCCTCTCACCTCTGCCTCCTAAGTAGCTGGAACCACAGCCGTGTGTCACTATGCCTGGCTAATTTTTGTATTTAGTAGAGACAGGGTTTCACTCTGTTGGCCAGGCTGGTCTCAAACTTCTGAGCTCAAGCGAACTGCCAGCCTTGGCCTCCCAAAGTGCTGGGATTACAGGCATGAGTCACCTTACCTTGCCCATTATAGCTTTTTTGAGGCTGGGTCTTACTCTGTTGTGCAGGCTGGACTGCAGTGGTGCAATCTCAGCTCACTGCCTCCTGGGCTTAAGCAGTCCCCCATTTCAGCCTCCTGAGTAGCTGGCACAGGCGCTACCTCGCCCATCTAATTTTTGATTTTTTTAGAGATAGGGTTTTGCCGTGTTTGCCCAGGCTGATCTAGAATTCATGAGCTCAAGTGATCTACCTACCTCGCCCTCTCAATATGCTGGGATTACAGGCATGAGCCACTATGCTCAGCCATACTTGGCTAATTTAAAGAAAAATTTTTCTGGAGACAGGGTCTCCCTATGTTGTCCAGGTTGGTCTCGAGCTCCTGGGATTATTGCTGGCCTTCAAAAGTAAATGTGAAACAATTAGTTAATGTCCCCCTCAGTTGACAAATAATGCCAAAAGTGATAAAGATGAATGAAATGTCTTTTTTTTGAGACAGAGTTTCATTCTGTTGCCCACTCTGGAGTGCAGTGGCGTGATCTTGGCTCATTGCAACCTCCACCTACTGGGTTCAAGTGATACTGCTGCCTCAGCCTTCTGACTAGCTGGGACAGCAGGCACGCATCACCATGCCTGGCTAATTTTTGTGTTTTTAGTAGAGACGGGGTTTCACTGTGTTGGCCAGGCTGGTCTCGAACTCCTGACCTCAGGATCTACCCTCCTTGGCCCACCAAAGTGCTGGGATTATAGTCATGAGCCACTGCACCTGGCCGTGAAATGTCTTAAATAGAAAGGTAGCTTGGGATTGTAGAAAGAATGTAGGCTTTGGAGTTGGACAGGCCTCCCTTTGAGACCATACTTGAGTCCCATGCTTGCCTTAGACAAAGAACCTCTCAACCTTAGTTTTTAATCTATACGGTGTTTTGATAATAAATTCCTAGTTCCGTACATGGCACATGGTAGGTGTCTGCTGCTATCCATAATTTTCTTAGTATATTCAGTGCCACATGCCAGGCAGCCAGGATCTGTACTAAGCACCTAATAAGTATTATCTCATTTAATCCTCAAAAGAACCCCATCTGAGTTGCTAGACACAGCCATTATTTCAGGGTTACACATTAGGAAATTGAAGCTTAGAGAGATTTAAGTGGTTGGCCAAGTGACGGTGCTGGTATTCCAACTAAAGGCCATCTGCTTTCAGAGCATTTACTTTGTTAGGCTACCTCTTCTGTTGCAAAGTACTAAGAACACAACTACATACTGTATTTTTAGTGGATTCTTGTCTTTTCGTAAATGGAAGGTTAAAATGAGAGGTATTTTTTTTGTTTGTGAGACATGGTCTCGCTCTGATGAGAGGTAGAAATTTGAGTACTTGTATTTCTGGTCTGCATAAAATTTGGCCTAAAACATCAATAGAAAGGCAAGTGTCATCTGCAAATCTGTCCCATCCTGTTCTTCACAGGAAAATGTAACCTTTTTTTTTTTTTTTACTTTGAGATGGAGTCTAGCTCTGTTGCCCAGGCTGGAGTGCAATGGTGTGGTTTCGGCTCACTGCAGCCTCTCCCTCCCGGGTTCATGCTATTCTCTTGCCTAAGCCTCCTGAGTAGCTGGGATTCCAGATGCCTGCCACCATGCCCGGCTAATTTTTGTATTTTTAGTAGAGACGGGGTTTTACCATGTTGGCCAGGCTGGTCTTTAACTCCTAACCTCAGGTGATCGCCTGCCTTGGCCTCCCAAAGTGCTGGGATCCCACAGTGGCTTGAGCCACTGCACCTGACCGGAAAATGTAACGTCTATCTAGTATGAGGATTTATTTCCTTGTCTGACTTCTGAGTTGTAATCGTTTATTAACAATCACGTTGTAAGTTTATGAAGTAATAAAACGTTCTTTCTGTATATTGTACTGGAAATGAATGCTTCATTCAAAAAATAGTTTTATCTTGGGAAGGTAGCCACTTTTTAAAAATTGAGGTAAAACGGCCGGGCACGGTGGCTCACGCCTATAATTCCAGCACTTTGGGAGGCCAAGGGCATGGTGGCAGGCGCCTGTAATCCCAGCTACTCAGGAAGCTGAGGCAAGACAATCGCTTGAACCTGGGAGATGGAGGTTTCAGTGAGCCAAGATCCTGCCGTTGCATGAAAAGCCTGGGTGAAAAGAGCGAAACTCCGTCTCATTAAAAAAAAAAAAAAAAAAAGTAAAATTTAAATAACTTAAGGCTGATTATATTGGCTTACACCTGTACTTCCAGCATTTTGGGAGACTAAGGCAGGAGGATCATTTGAACTCAGAAGTTTGAGACCAGCCTGGTCAACATAGGGAGACCTCATCTGTACAAAAAATAAAAAAAAAATATAAAAATTTAAAAATTAAATGTTACAGTTCACCATTGTAACCATTTTATTTTATCCTATTTATTTTGAGACAGGGTCATGTTTTGTCACCCAGGCTGGAGTGCAGTGGTAGGATCACAGCTCACTGCAGCCTCCGCCTTCCAGGTTCAAGTGATTCTTCTGCCTCAGCCTCTGTAGTTGGGATTACAGGCGCCCGCCACCGCACCCTGCTAATTTTTGTATTTTTATTAGAGACAAGGTTTCACTATGTTTGCCAGACTGGTCTTTTTTTTTTTTTTGAGACCGAGTCTCACTCTGTTGCCCAGGCTGGAGTGCAGTGGCCGGATCTCAGCTCACTGCAAGCTCCGCCTCCCGGGTTCACGCCATTCTCCTGCCTCAGCCTCCCGAGTAGCTGGGACTACAGGCTCCCGCCACCTCGCCCGGCTAGTTTTTTGTATTTTTTTTAGTAGAGATGGGGTTTCACCATGTTAGCCAGGATGGTCTCGATCTCCTGACCTCGTGATCCGCCCGTCTCGGCCTCCCAAAGTGCTGGGATTACAGGCTTGAGCCACCGCGCCCGGCCGCCAGACTGGTCTTGAACTCCTGAGCTCAAGTGAACTGCCCATCTCGGTCTCCCAAAATGAGCCACTGTGCCCGTCCCTTAGTCTACTTTAAAATTCGATTTGCCTTTTTTTTTTAAATTGTAAGAATTCCTTATATATTTTGGATATTAAATCCTTAACTAGGGATATGATTCGCAAATTTTTTTCCCCCATTGTGTTTCTGTAGGCTCTTTCACATTCTTTCTCTTCCCTTTTTGAGACAAGGTCTTATTCTGTTGCCCAGGCTGGAGTACAATGGTGTAATCATAGCTTACTGCAGCCTCCCACCTCAGCCTCCTAAGTAACCAGGCCTACAGGTGTATAGCACCATGCCTGGCAAATCGCTGTTGTTACAGTGATAGGCTCCCACTATGTTGCCCAGGCTGGGCTCAAGCAATCTTCTAGCCTTCTAGCCTTGGCCTCCCAAAGTGGTGGGATTATGGGCATGATCCACTGCTCCCAGCATACATTCTTGACAATTTTCTTTGATTCAGAAAGTTTACTTTTAGGGCTGGGCATGGTGGCTCATGCCTATAATCCCAGCAGTGTGGGAGGCCAAGGTGGGTGGATCTCTTGAGCTCAGGAGTTCAAGACCACCCTGAGCAACATGGCAAAACCGTATCTCTATAGAAAATACAAAAATTAGCCAGGCGTGGTGGCATGCACCTGTAGTCTGAGCTACTGGGGAGGCTATGACAGGAGGATCACTTGAATTGGACTGGAGGCTGTAGTGAGCGAAAATGGTACCACTTCACTCCGGCCTGGGTAACAGAGTGACATGCTGTCTCAAAAAAAAAAAAGTTTTCGTTTTTTGGGGCAGGGGATTTTAACTTTACCTATTTTTTTGTTGTTGTTGCTCAGTTTTGTTGTTCAATCTGTGAATCCTTTGCCAGATCTGAAGTTATGAACCCTTATCCCTAAATTTTCTTATAAAAGTTTTGTAGTTTTAGCTCTTATATTTAGGCCATTGATACATTTTGAGTTACTCCCCCCCCCCCCCCCCCGAGATGGAGTCTCATTCTGTCACCCAGGTTGTAGTGGCCCCATCTCAGCTCACTGACATGGCTACTTCCTAGGTTCAAGCAATTCTCTTGCCTCAGCCTCCTGGGTAGCTGGGATTATAGTCGTGTGCCACCATGCCCAGCTAATTGTTTTGTGTAATTTTAGTAGAGGCGGGGTTTCAGCATTTTGGCCAGGGTGGTCTTGAACACCTGACCTCAAGTCATCTGCCCACCTCGGCCTCCCAAAGTGCTGGGATTACAGGCGTGACCCAGTATGCCAGACCTTGAGTTACTTTTTATATATTGAATGAGGCCAAAGTTTATTAGGTGATCCAGTTTTCTCAGTACCATGTGTTGAAGAGACTATTGTTCTTTTTCCATTGCGTTCAAAATAGACTATAATTTTTAAACATTCCTTTGAAATACTGTTCTTTTTCCATTGACTGTTGTTTTCTCCTTGTCAAAAATTCATTGAATATAATATGGCCGGGTGTGGTGGCTCACGCCTGTAGTCCCAGCACTTTGGGAGGCTGAGGTGGGGATCACCTGAGGTCAGGAGTTTGAGAACAGCCTGGCCAACATAGTGAAACTCATTTCTACTAAAAATACAAAATTAGCCGGGTATTGTGGCAGGTGCCTGTAATCCCAGCTACTTGGGAGGCTGAGGCAGGAGAATTACTTGAACCCCAGAGGCAGAGGTTGTGGAGAGCCAAGATTGCACCATTGTACTCCAGCCTGGGCAACAAGAGCAAAACTCCATCTCAAAAAAAAATTTTTTTTTGAATATATTTGTGAAGCTTTATTCTCGAGGTTTTAATTTTATTCCATTAGTCTGTATTTCTACTCTTAGGCTACTAATACACAGTTTTTGATTACTGTAGCTGAATTCTGCTTCTGTGAGTTCTTCTGTCTTACTTTATTTTCCAGTACAGATGGTCTCAGATTTACGATGGTTTTACTTAGAGTTTTTGAACTTCATGGTAGGTTTATCTGGACTTAACCCCACAGTAAGTCGAGCATCTGCAGTTAACAATGGTTCGACTTAAGATATTTTTGACTTATAATGGGTTAATCAGGATGTAACCCCATTGTGAGTTGAGGAGCATCTGTATTGTTTTGGCTGTTCAGGCTTCTTACCGTTGCATATGATTTTTACTTTTTGGTGGAGGTGTCCGGTATTGAATGAACCTAAGGCCTCATGCATAGAATTCCATATGAATTTGAGGTTAGCTTTTTCATTTCTCTAAATAGGCCATTGTGATTTTCATCAGGATTCTACTGAATCTGTTCATGATTTTAGGGAGTATTGCCATTTTAACAACACAGTATTAAAAATTCTAAGTAATGAGCTTGGGATGTCTTCCCATTTCTTTAGGTCTTTAATTTCCTTTCAACAGTGTTTTGTAATTTTCACTGTATAAGACTTTTCACAGCCTAGGTTAAATTTATTCATAGGTACAAACAGTTGTTAATTCCCACAGTTTTACTTAATGATTTTTTAACTTTATGGTAGGGTTTACTGGAGGATTGAATGCATTTTCAACTTAGGATATTTTTGACTTACGATGGGTTTGTTGGGACTTAGGCCTGTTGTAATTTGAGGAGCATGTATCTGTGTGTCTTTCTTTTGGATCCTGTTAAGTGGAATTTTTGCTGTTTCCTTTTTGGATTGTTCATTGCTTTTTTTGTTGTTTTTGATTTTTTTTGGAGACAGAGTCTCACTCTGTTGCCCAGGCTGGAGTGCAATGGCGTGATCTTGGCTCACTGCAACCTCTGCCCCCCGGGTTCAAGTGATTCTCCTGCCCCAGCCTCCCAAGTAGCTGGGATTATGGGTGCCCACCACCATGCCCAGCTCATTTTTTGTATTTTTAGTAGAGATGGGGCTTCACCATGTTGGTCAGGCTAGTCTCGAACTCCTGATCTCAGGCGATCCACCTGCCTTAGCCTCCCAAAGTGCTGGGATTGCAGGCATGAGCCACCATGCCCGGCCAGTATGTTTACACCTATAGCATAAAAATCCATGCTTCAGGATTCGATGACTCTTGGAAAGCATTTTCTGCATCCTGCTAGTTGTGGAAGCGTCTTTCCTGCAAAACGTAGTTGAGTTGCTTGAAGAAGTGATAGTCGGTTGTGGAGAGGTCATGTGAATGTGGAGGATGAGGCAAAACTTCATAGTTCAACTTTCGAAGCGTTGGTTGTGTAACGTGTAGTTGGGCATTGTCATAAATAATTGGGCCCTTTTAGTTGACCAGTGCCATTGCAGGCACTGCAGTTTTCCTTGCATCTCATTGATTTGCTGAGAATACTTCTCAGATGCAGTGGTATTAGGAAAGCTGTAGTGGATCAGACCAGCAGCAGACCACCAAGCGGTGACCATGACTTTTTTTTGGTGCAAGTTTGGTTTGGGAAGTGCTTTGAAGCTGCTTCTTAGTCCATCCACTGATCTGGTCATCGCTGGTTGTTGGATAAAACCCACTTTTCATTGCATGCCACAGTCTGATCGAGAAATGGTAAATGACGACCTTTTTTTTAGTTTTTGCTCAGCTGATGAGGCACCCACTTACTGAGCTTTTTCACTTTTCCAATTTGCTTCAAATGCTGAACGACCGTAGAATGGTCGACGTTGAGCTCTTCGACAGCTTCTTGGGCAAGTTGTAATAGGATCAGCTTCGATGATTGTTCACAATTGGTCGTTGTCAACTTCCCACGGCCGGCTACTACTCCTCATCTTCGAGGGTCTCGCCTCCTTCGCAAAACTTCTTGAACTACCACTGCACTGTACGTGTGTGTGAAGTTCCTTGGGCAAACATGTTGACGTTGTGAATTGTCTTCACTACTTTATGACCCATTTTGAACATGAATAAGAAAATTGCTCGAAGTTGCTTTTTGTCTAACATCATTTCCATAGCGTGAAATAAACAAAATAAACAGCAAGTAATAAGTCTTTAGCAAAAATAACATAAAGCGAGAAGTGCCCATTAAAATGATATATAACATAACCACATTTATTTAAGAATGTATTCCAGTGGCCAGGCGCGGTGGCTCAAGCCTGTAATCCCAGCACTTTGGGAGGCCGAGACGGGCGGATCACGAGGTCAGGAGATCGAGACCATCCTGGCTAACATGGTGAAACCCCGTCTCTACTAAAAAATACAAAAAACTAGCCGGGCGAGGTGGCGGGTGCCTGTAGTCCCAGCTACTCGGGAGGCTGAGGCAGGAGAATGGCGTGAACCCGGGAGGCGGAGCTTGCAGTGAGCTGAGATCCGGCCACTGCACTCCAGCCCGGGCGACAGAGCGCGACTCCGTCTCAAAAAAAAGAATGTATTCCAATATCAAATGGCAAATTCCAACAGTGCAAAAACTACAGTTACTTTTGTACCAGCCTAATAGTTTGCTTGGTGTTTTTATCGTGAAAGGGTGTTAGATTTTTAAAATGTTTTTTCTATCTGCTGAGGCGATCATGTATTACTTTGCTTTGTTGTATTATTGTGGTGTATAATTGATTTTTTGTGTGTGGGGGGATCAGTATCCTTTTTGTTTTTGTAAAGTATGCATGATTTTATTTTATTTTTTTTAGAGACGGAGTCTCGCTCTGTCCCCCAGGCTGGAGTGCAGTGGCGTGATCTCGGATCACTGCAAGCTCCGCCTCCCGGGTTCAAGCAATTCTCCTGCCTCAGCCTCTTGAGTAGCTGGGACTACGGCGCACGCCACCACGCCAGGCTAATCTTTTTTGTATTTTAGTAGAGACGGGGTTTCACCGTGTTGCACAGGCTGGTATGCAACTACTGAGCTCAGGCAATCAACCTGCCTCGGCTTCCTAAAGTGCTAGGATTACAGGTGTGAGCCAGTGCGCCCCGCCAACTTCATTTATTTTTTATTTTATTTGGAAAGTGTACATGACTTCATATTATTCATCCATTTGGAATTGTACAATTCAGTGCATTACATATATTCACAGTGTTATATAATCATTATTTTCTATACCAAAGTTTTTCAATATCTCCAACATAAACTATCCATTAAATAGTAATTCCTAATAGTTCCTTTTTCCTACTCCTTAGTAACCTGAATTCTTTCTCTCCCTTTGGATTTGCCTATTTTATTTTAGATAATATAAATAGTATCATTTAATATTCATCTGTTTATATCTGGCTTATTTTACTTAACACAAAGTGGAGCCAATTTTAGCACATTTTTTGTCACTTCAAAATAAAATCTTCTTGCTTGATAATTTACCATGTTGAAAAAAAAAAAAAGCCGGGCCGGGCGTGGTGGCTCAGGCCTGTAATCCCAGCGCTTTGGGAGGCTGAGGTGGGTGGATCACAAGGTCAAGAGATTGAGACCATCCCGGCCAACATCGTGAAACCCCGTCTCTACTAAAAATACAAAAATTAGTTGGGTGCGTTGGTGCGCGCCTGTAGTCCCAGCTACTCAGGAGGCTGAGATAGGAGAATCGCTTGAGCCAAGGAGGTAGGGGTTGCAGTGAGCCACGATCACGCCACTGCACTCCAGCCTGGCGACAGAGCGAGACTCCGTCTCAAAAGAAAAAAGGAAACCTTGTACCCTTTAGTTACCATCCTCCTACACCTTAACTTCCCCGCCTCTAAGTAACCATTATACTATTGCCTGTCTCTAGATCTCTCTATTTGAGACTCATATGAATGGAATTATATAATATGTAGACTTTCGTTCCTGTGTTTTTCTATTAACATGATGTTTTGCAGGTTTATCCTATTTTAGCATGTATCAGTGGTCACATAATACTTCATTGTATGGATATTTCACATTTTGTTATCCATTCATCAGTTGATTGTCATCATCCCAAACAAAAACTCTGTGCTTATTAAATGACTCTCCAATCCTCCCTTCATCTATTTTGGCCATTTTGTAGTAACTCTATTTGCCTATCCTAGGTATTTCATATAAGTGGATTCATGCAATATTTGCCTATTTGTGTCTGGTGTATTTCACTTAGCATAATGCTGTCAAGGTTTTTGCATGTTGTAGTATGTATCAGGACTTCCTTTTTCATGGTTGAATCTTCCATCATGTAAATAACACATTGTATTATCCATTCGTGATGGACATTTGAGTTGATTTCATCTTTTGGACAATGTAAATAATGTTGCTATGAACATGAGTGTGCAAATATCTGTTTGAATCTCTGCTTTCAGTTCTTTTTGGTATATGCCTAGCAGCAGAATAGCTGGGTTACATGGTAATTCTGTACTTAACTCTTCGAGGAAGTTCACCCCTTCCTTTCTTAAGTCTTTGTTATAAACCTTTGAGGGGTTTTCCTAGTTCATATAATTGCTTATGATAGTTTTCCCCATATTTATTGACTGTTTTTGGGGAGATGCAAGTCCTTGAAGTTCATGAAGACTCCATTTCCTCTGATGTCACTATAAACACTTTGACTGTGGCAGCCTTTGCTAAAAATATTTTTGGATCCTGGATGTGGTGATTCATGCCTATAATCTTAGCACTTTGGGAGGCCAAGGTGGGAGAATTTCTTGAGGCGGGAGTTAGAGACACTTTTGGAGTTTATTTTTTTATAATTGTCTTTTTTTTCATCTCAGTCTTAAAATTATTTCTTCAAAGACATAATTGTGCTTAGGCTTTGATGCTTTCATCAGGTAAAATGAAATAAAGACTGAATCTGGTGAATAAATAAAACTAGTAGATGACAGCTTGTAAGTGTGACTTTGAAGTAACATGAATGGTTTTTATCATGTTATATGTAGAAATGATTTCTTAGTGGTAATATATGGCAGGATTTGGCAAACTAGCCTGCAGTCCAAATATGGCTAACAGCTGTTTTTGTACAACCAATGAGCCAACAATAGTTTTTACGTTTGTGAATTGCTGATGCAAAATCAAAAGGAAAATATTTTGAGGCTGGGTGTAGTGGTTCACGTCTACAATCCCATCATTTTGAGAGGTTGAGGTGGGAGGATGGCTTGGGCCTAGGGCTTGGAGACCAGCCTAGGCAACATAGTGAGACCCTGTCTCTAAAAATTTTTTTAAAAATTAGCTGAGTGTGGTGGCACACACCTTGTAGTCCCAGCTACTTGGGAGGCTGAGGTGGGAGGATCACTTGAGCCTGGTATGTTGAGGCTGCAGTGAGCTGAGATTGTGCCACTGTACTCTAGCCTGGGCAACAGAGTGAGACCCTGTCTCAAAAAAAAAAAAAAAGAATATTTTGTATCATGTTAGAATTGTATGAAATTAAAACTTCAGTAACTATATGAAGTCTATTGGAACGTGGCCACTCATATATGTTGTCTGACTGCTTTTGTGCTGTGATGGGAGGATTGAGTAATTTCGAGTGTATGTCTTACATTGCAGAATCTAAAATATTTACTATCTGGCTTTTTTTTTTGTGACGGAGTTTCACTCTTGTTGCCTAGGCTGGACTGCAATGGCACGATCTCAGCTCACCGCAACCTCTGCCTTCCGGGTTCAAGCAATTCTCCTCCCTCAGCCTCCTCCTGTGTAGCTGGGGTTACAGGCATGTGCCACCACACCTGGCTAATTTTGTATTTTTAGTAGAGGCGGGATTTCCCCATGTTGGTCAGGCTGGTCTCAAACTCCTGACCTAAGGTGATCTGCCCGCCTCGGCCTCCCAACGTGCCGGGATTACAGGCATGAGCCACTGCACCTGGCCTGCTATCTGGCTCTTATGCAGAAAAAAGTTTACTGACGTCTGTGATTGTCACAGGTTATTGATTGGTCTTCTGGAAACAATAGTTGTTCATATGTTTTCTAGTGTGACTGCCAAAATATTATTTCATAAGCACATCTAATATGTTAACTTGTAATGGATGAAGCACTAATTTGGTAGTTAAATTAATACAACTCACTCTGGTTAATGGGAAGGATATTTTAGTGATATTTTCATATTCACATTGTCCTGTTGGTCAGCATTCCTTTTTATTCTCCTCCTTGGTCGTCAGAAAAGAGGTTAAAAAGGCCGGGTAACGCCTGTAATCCCAGCACTTTGGAAGGCCAAGGCAGGCAGGCGGATCACGAGGTCAAGAGATCGAGACCATCCTGGCCAACATGGTGAAACCCCGTCTCTATTAAAAATACAAAAATTAGCTGGACGTGGTGGTGCCCCAGCTACTTGGGATGCTGAGTCAAGACAATTGCTTAAACCCAGGAGGTGGAGGTTGCAGTGAGCTGAGATCGCGCCACTGCATTCCAGCTCCGTCTCCAAAAAAAAAAGTTAAAAGATCTTTAGTGCTCTCATAATACTGTTATTTTATTTACTTTATTTTTATTTTTATTTTTTTTGAGATGGAGTGTCGCTCTGTCGTCCAGGCTGGAGTACAGTGGCTCAGTCTCAGGTCACTGCAGCCTCCGCCTCCCAGGTTCAAGCGATTCTCCTGTGTCAGCCTCCCAAGTAACTGGGACTACATGCACCTGCCACCACGCCCATCTTATTTTTGTATTTTTAGTAGAGATGGGGCTTTGTCGTCTTGACCAGGCTGGGCTTAAACTCCTTACCTCAAGTGATCCACCCACCTTGGCCTGCCAGAGTGCTGGGATTACAAGCGTGAGCCACCACCCCGGCCTTACAATACTGTTATATAGCTTTTGAAATAGTATGTTACGATTATTTTTATGTTTTGTATTCCTCACTAAACTGGGATTGTGTTGTCTTGTGTATTATTGGGGCCTACATAGTTCCTGGAAAGTAGGTGTAGACAATAAGTATTTTAGAAGAAGTGAGTGGTCTGTGAGATAAATACCTAAGTCATTTATTATATCTTGGTTTTCCTGCAGATAGGAAAGCTAAAGTTGTAATTTAGAGTTTTTTTTCTTTTTTTTTTTTTTGAGATAGAGTCTTGTTCTGTTGCCCAGGCCTGGAGTGCAGTGGTGTGATCTCAGCTCACTGCAAGCCCCTCCTCCCGGGTTCACACCATTCTCCTGCCTCAGCCTCCTGAGTAGCTGAGACTACAGGCTCCCACCACCACACCTGGCTAGATTTTTGTATTTTGTTTAGTAGAGACGTGGTTTCACCCTGTTAGCCAGGATGGTCTCGATCTCCTGACCTCATGATCCACCCGCCTCGGCCTCCCCAAACTGCTCGGATTACAGGTGTGAGCCACCTTGCCCAGCCTTTTTTTTTTTTGAGACGGAGTCTTCCTCTGTCACCCAGGCCGGAGTGCAGTGGCCTGATCTCAGCTCACTGCCAAGCTCCGCCTCCCAGGTTTACGCCGTTCTCCTGCCTCAGCCTCCCGTGTAGCTGGGACTACAGGCGCCCGCCACCTCGCCCAGCTAGTTTTTTTGTATTTTGTATTTTTTTGTATTTTTTTGTATTTTAGTAGAGACGGGGTTTCACCGTGTTAGCCAGGATAGTCTCGATTTCCTGACCTCGTGATCCGCCCGTCTCGGCCTCCCAAAGTGCTGGGATTACAGGCTTGAGCCACTGTGCCCGGCCTTTTTTTTTTTTTTTTTTTTTTTTTTTTAAGGATTACTTGCTGGAGACTGAATTAGTGCAAAATTATTATTTTTTTG
>NW_016812367.1:1413013-1417265 GCF_001698545.2 Rhinopithecus bieti | reverse complement strand
TTTTTTTTTTTTTTTTTTTTTTTTTTTTTTTTGGGGGGGGGATGGAGTCTTGCCCTGTCGCCCACACTGGAGTGCAGTAGCGGGATATCGACTCACTGCAACCTCTGCCTCCTGGGTTCAAGTGATTCTCCTGCCTCAGCCTCATGAGTAGCTGGGATTACAGGCACATGCCACCATGCCCAGCTAATTTTTGTAGTTTTAGTAGAGACAGGGTTTTACCATGTTGACCAGGCTGGTCTCGAACTCCTGACCTGAAGTGATCTACCTGCCTCGGCCTCCCAAAGTGCTGGGATTGCAGGCCGTAGTCACTGCGCCCGGCCCGATTGCAAAAATCATAACATTTCAGTGACTTCAGTGTTTTGAAATTGAGGGATTAAAATCTAAGATACTTGATTCTTCTTCCTTTTTTTTTTTTTTTTTTTTTTTTGAGATGGAGTTTCACACTTTTTGCCTAGGCTGGAGTGCAATGGCACGATCTCAGCTCACTGCAACCTCCACCTCTCAGGTTCAAGCAATTTTTGAATCCCATAGTGCTGTGTTGGGATTACAGGTGTGATCCACCGTGCCTGGCCATTTTTTTTTTTTTTAAGGAGACAGTATCTTGCTCTGTGGCCCAAGCTAGAGTGCCGTGGCAGTCATGGCTTACTGCAGTCCTGAACTGGGCTTAAGCAGTCCTCTCACTTCAGCCTCCTGAGTAGCTAGTACCACAGGCACACACCACCACACTCGATCCCATGATTGTTCTATTAATGTTTACAGCTGATAATTAGTATATAATCTGCATTTACCAGAAATCTGTAAAATCTGGTTATGTCATTACTTTTCCTGATTATTGGTACAGTTAAAACCTAGAAAGGCTCATTCCTATAGGGGATACATTTTGTTGGAAGAGCTTATAACAACTTTGTTTTATATTTTGCCAAAAAGCCTTAGGATTCTTTAACTCGAGGGTGTAGTCCAGAGTCCAGGTCCAATTTCTAGAGTTCTGGAGGAGTGGCAGATATCCATTTCTTGGGGGTCAGTCAGAATTGAGCTCAGTAATTAATTGGAAACTTTTTGTTTTGGATGTTTCAGTTGTAAATGGAAACAATACCCCCCTACCAGAATTCTTGTGAGGATTCTGTTATATTACATGTGAAAGAACTGATTACAGGTGTCACAAATTACTTTCTTACTCATTAATTTATTATGTGCTATGCACTGTTTTGTTTTGTTTTTGAGACAGGGTCTCTGTTGTCCAGGCTGGAGTATAGCTGTGCAGTGTTTTCAGTGCTGGGAGTACTGTGATGAGCAGAATAGACATTGTGTCTGCCCTCATGGATCCTTCAGTAAAGTGAGAAAGGCAAATATCAAACAAGGATTGGGCCTGGCGCAGTGGCTGATGCCTGTGATCCCAGCACTTTGGGAGGCTGAGGTGGGTGGATCACTTGCTGTCAGGAGTTCAAGACCAGCCTCGCCAAGCTGGTGAAACCCTGTCTCTATTAAAAATACAAAAATTAGCCAGGTGTGGTGGTGCATGCCTCCCAGCTGCTCGGGAGGCTGAGGCAGGAGAATCGCTTGAACCTTGGAGGCAGAGGTTGCAGTGAGCCGAGATTGTACCACGCCACTCCAGTCTGGTTGACAGAGTGAGACTATTTCTCCCAAAACAAAAAACAAAAAACGAAACAACAGCAACAAACAGCAACAACAAGAAGGATCGCTTGAGCCTGGGAGGTTGAGGCTGGAGTGAGCTATGATCGTGCCACTGTACTCCAGCCCCGGTGACAGATTCACACCCTTTCAAGGAAAAAAAAAAAATCAGTATTAGATTGTATGTTCACAACTATATGTGTGAGAACCTATGTGTGGGAACTCTTCTTGCCAACGAGTGCCCAGAGTTTTCTCTCTGCTCTGATTACTCTCTCAAATTGCCTTTTAAAGAAATCTTTATTTCAGTTAATATTTTAGAGCTATTTGGTTTTGCCTTTTGCTTATTTTTTTTTTTTTGCATATTCTGTTAATGCAAAAAATTGAATTAAATTATTATTATTTTTGAGATACAGTCTTACTCTGTTGCCCAGGCTGGAGTGCAGTGGAGCAATTTCGGCTCACTGCACCTCCACCTTCTGGGTTCAAGCGATTCTCATACTACAATCTCCTGAGTAGCTGGGACTACAGGCATGTGCCGCCACGCCTGGCTAATTTTTTGTATTTTTAGTAGAGACAGAGTTTCATCATGTTGGCCAGGCTGGCCTCAAACTCCTGGGCCTCAAGTGATCTGCTGACCTTGGCCTCCCAAAATGCCTGAATTATAGATGTGAGCCCCACACCTGGGTGCATTAAAATATTTTAATAGACATGTTTGTTTGATTCATTGATTGATGAGACGGAGTTTTGCTGTTGCTGCCCAGGCTAGAGTGCAATGGCCCAATCTCAGCTCACCACAACCTCCGCCTCCCGGGTTCAAGTGATTCTCCTGCCTCAGCCTCCCGAGTAGCTAGGATCACAGGCATGCGCCACCACGCCTGGCTAATTTTGCATTTTTAGTAGAGATGGGGATTCTCCATGTTGGTCAGGCTGGTCTTGAACTCCTGACCTCAGGTGATCCACCTGCCTCGGCCTCCCAAAGTGCTGGGATTACAGGTGTAAGCCACCACACCCGGCCTTTAATAGACATGTTTTAAACTTATAAGGATTTTAAGAAAACCCTGAAAAATAAAAAACATTTATAATTTATAGTTAAAAGGTTTTGTTGTTGTTTGAGACAGGGTCTCACCCTGTCACTGAGGCTAGAGTGCAGTGGAGTGATCACAGCTCAGTGCATCCTCGACCTCCTGGGCTTAAGTGATCCTTGTTTAATGTTTGTTTTAAGAACATTAAAAAGTGCTTTGTTGAAGGTGTTTGGTTTAGTACATTTTTATTGAGTACTGCGTAGGTGCTGGAGTTTAAAACATCAATAAGACAAAAAAATGAATAGAAAATAAGATTATTGCCTCTGCAGTTGAGACTGTTAGAGTGTGGTATTAATATCAATGTAATGTGTCAAGTACAGTAATAAGAAGTATGCACAGGGGATCCAGAGTCTTAAGTAGGGGTAAAGTAGACCCAAGAGTTGTTTCTTTGAGCTGAGTCATGAAGTATAAGTAGCTATTAGCCAGATAGGAAAATGAAGTGTGCCTTAGATTGAAAAGTATGATCAAGTACATGGAGGTGTGATAGCATCAGATTTATGTGAACTACAAAGTGTAAATCCTGTGATGCAACTTGGTCATAGTTTTTCCTAGGAGTCAGATTAGGAAGAGCCTTATTTGTCATCCTAGGACCTTGGACTTAAGTTTTTTTTCTTTTTGAGACGGAGTTTCACTCTTGTTGCCCAGGCTGAAGTGCGATGGCAGGATCTCAGCTCACCACACCCTCCGCCTCCTGGGTTCAAGCGATTCTCCTGCCCAGCCTCCCGAGTAGCAGGGATTACAGGCATGCGCCACCACACCCGGCTCATTTTTTATTTTTAATACAGACAGGGTTTCTCTCTGTTGGTCAGACTGGTCTCGAACTCCCGACCTCAGGTGATCCGCCCGCCTCGGCCTCCCAAAGTGCTGGGATTATTGGCATGAGCCACCACGGCCAGCTAGTTCTGTTTTTTAAATTCTTATGCTTCAAATGAAATCATACACAGAACACAAGTATAAAACGTAGAAAAAAAGATGGAGCTGCTTTGATTTGGAGTGTGGAGGGAGTAGCCAGTTTTCTTATCACCCTCTGGGGTAGCCTGCAAGGGGCTCTCGTGAGCACTATCTCAGAGGAACACAATTTGAAAACTACCTCTGTGATGGAATTTCAATAGAAGGATTTTGAAAAGTTCAGAGGAATTGATGAAATGATTAATTGTAAAATACATTCTTAGAGTTGGAAATAAGTTGGTGTGGTATGTGGCAGATGGGGAAGGAGGCCAATCAGGTATGTCTGGGCTGTTAAGAAATTGTTACTTCTATTCTTTAGAGTAGTCTATTAAGATATAATTAATATTATTTTTATTTTTTATTTTTTTGAGACTTGCTCTGTCTCTCAGGCTGGGGTGCAGTGGTGTGGTCTGGGCTGACTGCAGTCTGCACCTCCAGGGTTCAAGCAGTTCTCCTGCCTTAGCCTCCTGGGTAGCTGGGATTACAGCACCCACCAACATGCCTGGCTAATTTTTGTATTTTATTTTTTATTTTTTTTATTTCTTAAAAGAAGAAATATTTTTTATCTTTTTATATTTGTATTTATATTTATA
>NW_016812367.1:1401403-1412336 GCF_001698545.2 Rhinopithecus bieti | reverse complement strand
CCGCGCCCGGCTGATGATGATATTTTAACAAATGAAGAATTGTATTTTCTAGATGAGCAAAAAATGTGTTTTTTTTTTTTTTTAGATGGAGTGTCTCTCTGTAGCGCAGGCTAGAGTGCAGTGGTGTGATCTTGGCTCACTGCAAACTTCGCCTCCCGGGTTCACGCCATTCTCCTGTCTCATACTCCTCCTGAGTAGCTGGTACTACAGGCACCTACCTGGCTAATTTTTTATGTTTTTAATAGAGACGTGTTAGCCAGGATGGTCTCTTATCTCCTGACCTCACGATCCGCCCACATCGGCCTCCCAAAGTGCTGGGATTACAGGTGTGAGCCACCGTGCCGGGCCAAAATGTGGTTTCTTAAGATATAATCTACTCCCGGTAAAAATGATATGAATAGGCCGGGCGCGGTGGCTCAAGCCTGTAATCCCGGCACTTTGGGAGGCCGAGACGGGCGGATCACGAGGTCAGGAGATTGAGACCATCCTGGCGAACACGGTGAAACCCCGTCTCTACTAAAAAAATACGAAAACTAGCTGGGCAAGGTGGCGGGCGCCTGTAGGCCCAGCTACTCGGGAGGCTGAGGCAGGAGAATAGCGTGAACCCGGGAGGCGGAGCTTGCAGTGAGCTGAGATCCGGCCACTGCACTCTAGCCTGGGCGACAGAGCGAGTGAGACTCCGTCTCAAAAAAAAAAAAAAAAAAAAAAGATATGAATATTGTTGAAATGACAACAGATGAATTGGAGTATCATGAAACTAGTTGATAAAGTAGTATCCAGGTTTGAGGGGACTGACTCCACTTTTGAAAGAAACTCTAGGCCAGGTGTGGTGGCTCACACCTATAATCCTAGCACTTTGGGAGGCTGAGGTGGGCGGATCACCTGGGGCCAGGAGTTCAAGAAACCAGCCTGGCCAACATGGTGAAGCCCTGTCTCTACTAAAAATTAGCTGGGCGTGGTGGCACATGCCTGTAGTCCCAGCTACACAGGAGGCGGAGGTTGCAGTGAGATGAGATTGTGCCACTGCACTTCATCCTGGGTGACAGTGACAGAGCAAGACTGTCTCCAAAAAACACCCAAAAAGAGAGAAAGAAGCTCTATTGTGTGTAAGATACTATCAAATGACATTGAATGCTACAGAGAAATCATGAAAGGAAGAGTCAATCCATGTAGGAAACTTCATTTTGTGTGTGTGTGTGTTTGTGTTTGTGGCAGGTTCTCACCTTGTCACCCAGGCTGGAGTGCATTGGCGCAATCTCAGCTCACTGCAACCTCCGCCTCCTGGGTTCAAGTGGTTCTCCTGCCTCAGTCTCCTGAGTAGCTGGGATTACAGGCGCCTGCCACCATGCCTGGCTAATTTTGTAGTTTTGTAGAGATGGGGTTTTGCCATGTTGTCTAAGCTGTTTTGAACTCCTGACCTCAAGTGATCTGCCCTTCTTGGCCTCCTAAAGTGCTGGGATTACAGGTGTGAGCCACTGTGCTTGGCCACATTGTGGTCTTACTTTAAGAAATAGTGGGTTCTGTGCTATTTCCTGTAATCCCAGCACCTTGAGAGGCCAAGGTGGGTGGATTGCTTGAGCCCAGGAGTTTGAGGCCATCCAGGGAAACATAAAAATTTTAAAAGTTAGCCGGGCGCGGTGGCTCACGCCTGTAATCCCAGCACTTTGGGAGGCCGAGGTGGGTGGGACACGAGGTCGGGAGATCAAGACCATCCTGGCTAACACGGTGAAACCCCGTCTCTACTAAAAAGATAAAAAATTAGCCAGGCATGGTGGCGGGCGCCTGTAGTCCCACTGTTTGGGAGGCTGAGGCAGGAGAATGGCATGAACCCGGGAGGCGGAGCTTGCAGTGAGCGGAGATCACGCCACTGCTCTCCAGCCTGGGTGATGGAGCAAGACTGTCTCAAAAAAAAAAACAAAAAAAAATTTTAAAAATTAGGTGGTCATAGTGGTATGCACTTTTAGTCCCAGTTACTCGAGAGGCCAATGGTAGAGGACTGCAAGAACCTGGGAGGCAGAGGCTGCAGTGAGTTGTTTTTGTCTGACTGCATTCCAGCTTGGGCAACAGTTGAGTGAGACTCTGTCTCAGCAAAAACAAACAAACCAGAAATTGCCACAGCCATTCTGACCTTCAGCAAGCAGCCGTGAACATTGAGGCAAGACCCTCCATCAGCATAAAGGTTGCAGCTCAGATGATCATTTTTTAGAGACAGGGTTGTGCTTTCTTTCCCAGGCTCAAGTACAGTGATACGACCGTAGCTTGCTGTAACCTGAAAATGCTGGACTCAAGTGATTAAAGTTTTGCTTAGAACTACAAGGTTGTGCCAGCACCCCCAGCTAAGACTGGCTTTGTTTTTTCCTCCCCTCCTCTCCCCTTTTAAAATTTTATTTTATTTTTATTTTTTTAAATGGGGACTCGCTCTGTCACCCAGGCTGCAGTGCAATGGCACAATCTTAGCTCACTGCAGCCTCCATCTCCTGGGTTCAAGCGATTCTCCTGCCTCAGCCTCCTGAGTAGCTGGGATTACAGGTGCCCACCACTACGCCTGGCTAATTTTTGTATTTTTAGTAGACATGGTTTCACCACGTTAGTCAGGCTGGTCTCGAACTCCTGACCTCAGGTGATCTGCCCACCTCGGCCTCCCAAAGTGCTGGGATTACAGGCATGAACCACTGCGCCTGGCCTCTTTCTTTGTTTTTTTAAATGAAGATGAGGTCTCACTTATATTGCCAAGTATGGTCCTAAAGTCCTAGGCCCAACCAGTCTTCTTGCCTCGGCCTCGGAAAGTGCCGGGTTTACAGGTGTGAACCCCCACAACCAGCCTCATTTAAGGGGTTAATTTTTTTTGTTGGTTTTTTTGGTGATGAGTTCTTGTTATGTTGCCCAGGCTGGATGTTCTTTTCTTTTAGCACTATATATTTTTTCCCCCAAATTCATACACTGAATAAAACAAAGCTTCTTAATTTGTTATTTTTAATCTATAATGCTATTGTACACAGACTACTGTATAGTGTAAATCTAACTTTTATATATGTACTGTGAAATTGAAGCATTTTCATTACTCACTTTATCGCAATATTTGCATTGTTGTGGTGGTCTTGAAACCGAACCTATATTAATCTCCAAGGTCTGCTTTTACAAGTTTTTGTGTGGACATGTGTTTTCATTATTCTTGGATATTGTATACCTAGGAGTAGAATTACTGCATCATATGGTCATTCTATGTTTAAGAAAAAACTTTATTTTCAATGTTTGTGTGTACATAGGTATATATATTTACAATATACATGAGATATTTTGGTACAGACATGCAGTGTGTAATTACATTAGGGTAAATGGAGTTACCATCCCCTCAAGGATTTATCCTTTGTGTTACAAACAATCCAATTACACCCTTTTTCTTATTTTAAAATATACAGTTAAATTATTATCAACCTGTTGTGCTATCAAATTCTAGTTCTTACTCATTATTTCTAACTTTTTTTTTGACCTTACTGAATCATCTATTCTTTTGTTTTCTTTAACCATCCTCACTTACCTCCATCTTTCTACTTCCCTTCCTAGCCTCTAGTAATCATTTTTCTGTTGTCTATCAGCAGGAGTTCTATTGTTTTAATTTTTAGTTCCCACAAATAAGTGAGAACACATGAAGTTGGTCTTTCTGTGCCTGGCTTATTTCATCTAACATAATGATCTCCAGTTCCATCTATGTTGTTGCAAATGATAGGATCTCATTCTTTTTCATGGCTGAATAGCACTCCATTATGTATATGTACCACATTTTCTTTCTTTATTCATCTGTTGAACACTTAGGTTATTTCCAAGTCTTGCATATTGTGAACAGTGCTGCAATAAGCATGGGAGGGCAGGTGCCTATTTGAAATGCTGATTTCCTTTCTTTTCTCTGTATAGCTAGTCATGGGATTTCTGGATCATATGGTAGCTCTATTTGTAGTTTTTTGAGGAACCTCCAAACTGTTCTCTAGATTTGTACTAATTTACGTTCCCACCTTTATGCACATCCTTGCCAGCATTTATTATTTTCTGTCTTTTGGATAAAAGCCATTTTATGTGTTTTAGATGGTATCTCATTATAGTTTTGATTTGCATTTCTCTGATGAGCAGTGATACTGAGCACCTTTTCATATTCTTGTTTGCCATTTGTATGTCTTTTTGAGTATTTTCTATTCAGGTCTTTTGTCCATTTTTAGGAAAACTGTTTAATTTGATTGTTATATTTTTCCTTTAGAGTTGTTTGATATCCTCATATATTCTAGTTATTTGTTTTGGGTTTTTGTTTTTTTCCCTTGGAGACAAGATCTCACTCTATCACTTAGGCTGGTGTGCAGCGGCACAGTCATGGCTCAGTTCAGCCTTGACCTCCCAAGCTCACGCGTTCCTCCTAGCCTACCCTCCCAAGTTGCTGAAACTACAGGCGTGAGCTACCATGTCTGCCTGGTGTGTGTGTGTGTGTGTTTGTGCGAGGATGGGATCTCGCCAAGGTTGATCTTGAAATCCTGGCCTCGAGCGATCACCCACCTTGGCCTCCCACAGTGCTAGGATTGCAGGCCTGAGCCACCAGGCCTGGCCTTTTCTTGTTTATAAATGAGATTATGTATTTATACTTGGCTTGATTTGATGACCTTATTCTTAAATATGGGTCGTTTAAGCTGTGGAAAAGTTTTAGTAGGCTTTGGATATCATATAAGTCAAGCATCTAAACAGGTATGTTTTTGTCTCGTATATTGCTGTCATCTCTTTAAAACAACTTAATTTTATGGGAGTTTTTGGTAACTAAAACAATAACTGAGTCCTTAGAGTTGCGATAATTTCTATGATGATTGTTATGTAAAGCATTAGTGCTTCTTCCCCCACTTCCCCTCGTCTTTACCTCAAGTTGTGTATCACTATAGATTCTCAGGAAGTTTTAAAAAAAACTGTGGCTGGGTGCAGTGGCTCATGCCTGTAATCCCAGTACTTTAGGAGGCTGAGTTGGGTGGATTGATTGAACTCAGGAGTTTGAACCAGCCTGGGCAACATGATGAAACCCCGTCTCTACAAAAAATATATAAATGCCAGGTGCTGTGGCTCACGTCTGTAATCCTAGCACTTGGGAGGCAGAGGCCGGTGCATCACCTGAGGTCAGGAGTTCGAGACCAGCCTGGCCAACATGGTGAAACCCTGTCTCTACTAAAATTACAAAAATTAGCCAGGCGTGGTGGCGGGTGCCTGTAATCCCAGCTACTCATGAGGCTGAGGCAGGAGAATCGCTTGAACCCAGGAGGCGGAGGTTGCAGTGAGTCGAGATCGCACCATTGCACTCCATCCTGGGGGTGAGAGCAAGACTCTGTCTCAAAAACACACACACAAAAATGTATATACACACACACACACACATATATAATATACTTACTATTTAATGTTATGTATGTATGTAAATCACTCTGGTGTGGTGGTACGCGTCTGTAATCCCAACTACCTGAGAGCCTGAGGGGGAAGGATTGCCTGAGCCCAGGAGGTGGAAGCTACAGTAGGCTGTGATCGCACTACTGCACTCCAGCCTGCATTACATAGGGGGAGACCCTGTCTCAGAAACGAAAAAGAAAAAATTGTTGCACTATGGCTATTTTTTAATATTTAGCTCAACTGTAATTTTTGGATATGTCTGGGAAGAGATTGATACCCAAGGACTATGTTCAATTTATATCGAAATAGGAAGCATATCCCATATGACCAGGAAATAGTTGAACCAGTTTAGGTTTTTTTTTTTTTAATCTTCAGAAGTGCAACATAGGTTTGATTTGTAACTGTTGCTAGAAAAATTCATTAGTGAAAGTAAAGATCTCATCTAAAATTCCTTTAAACAGAGCTTTTGGCTCAAGAGCCACTACTTAGTTAGAGTTGTAGAGATGTGTTAAGCCTTTAATGATTTTCGAAGCTGGTAGTGATGAGCTTTTCTGGGTTAGTTTAATGTAAAGTGATACAACATTGTCAATGAAATAAAGAAGGAATATAAGCTGGCCGCGTTGGCTCAGGCCTGTAATCCGAGCCCTTTTGGGAGGACAAAGTGGGAAGATTGCTTGAGACCAGGAGTTAGCAGCCTGGGGAACACAGGGAGACCTTATCTTTATTAAAAATAAATCTTCTGGGTGTGGTGGCATGTGCCTTTAGTGCCATCTATTCGAGTTGCTGAAATCAACATGCCACTGCACCCCAGCCTGGGTGACAGACTGAGGCTGTCTCTCAGAAAACAAATCAACAAACAAAAAGAAACAGTGGGAGGTTTTAAATCTAGTTAGCTTTTAGGTTGGATTTAAAACACTTTGCAAACAAATTCTAGCCATATTTATTTCTAATGCAAAAAACATGGTCTTTAGAGTTATTCAGATACGGATTTAAATTCTAATCTTTACAATTTTGACTTAACCTTTTTTTTTTTTTTTTTGAGATGGACTCTCTGTTGCCCAGCCTGGAGTGCAGAGGTACGATCTCGGCTCGCTGCAACCTCCGTCTCCCAGGTTCAAGCGATTCTTCTGCCTCAGCTTCCCAAGTAGCTGGGATTACAGGCACCCACCACCATGCTCGGCTAATCTTTGTATTTTTAGTAGAGATGGGGTTTCACCATGTTGGCCAGGCTGGTCTTGAACTCCTGACCTCCGGTGATTCTCCCGTCTCAGCCTCCCAAAGTGCTGGGATTACAGCCATGAGTCACCACACTCGGCCTGTGACTTAACCTTTTTGAGCCTCAGTTTATCTGCAACATTGAGATAATGCTATATTGTAAGGTTGTGAGGGTTAAGCAAGATAATGTATGTATATTAGTTTTGGGGGGCTGTTGTAACACAGTACCACAAACTGGGTGTCTTAAACAGCAGAAATTCTCTCAGTTTGGGAAGGTAGAAGTACAAACTCAGGTTGTCAGCACATTGTTTTGAGGACTGTGAGTGTTTATCTCTTCCCCCTGCCCCTCTCCTAATGTCTGACCTCAGGCTTTCCTTGGTTAATAGATTGTGTTCTGTCTGTGTTTTCACGTTGTCTTCCCTCTATTTGTGCCTGTCTTTATTTCCAATTTTCTCCATTTTATTAGGAAACAGTTGTATTGAATTAAGGCCCACCCTTGTGACTTCATCTTGATCAACTGCAAAGACGCTACTTCCAAATAAGATCATATTCATAGCTACTGGGTTATCTTGTATGTGTGTTTATCTTGTGTGTGTGTATGGTGGCAGTGTACACAGAATTCAGCCCAATACCATATATAAAAAGGCTTAGCACTGGTATATTATTTCCAACTAAACCTATAGACATATTAGAAAAAGCCATTCTGAAATCTGTTAATCCTGCCAGTCTAAGCCTGGAAGATGCCACTTCTTTACTCACATCTTCTCTAATCTCTTTTCCCAAGTGTCTTGGGATCTGGAATTGTGACTTATTTGTCTTTGTGTCTCTTGTTGAGCTTTGTACATAGGTGTTTACTAAGTTTGTGTGTAGTTAAATTATGGGCTTAAAAGGGTTTATTTTGGCATCTCTCTCTCTGCAAGATAAAATTTTTAAGCTGGTCTTAAAGTCATCTTGCTTTTTTAAACCCTTGTTCTTATTTCCACTATTTTCATGTTTAGAAGCTTTTCTGTGGTCTGGAATTCTTGCCTGTTTCTAAGTTTATTTATTAAGATCAATTGGATTTGGTTATTATTGTCTATGAATGAAAGTATTAATGTATATTTATGTGGATGTATTTTTCCAGTGGGTTTGCATGTATTATTTGGTCATGTAAATTTTTCAAGATAGAAGGAAGTAAATAGGGGTTTGTTGAAATCTTTACTCATGGTACCATCAATTTAACGAAACTTAAAAATTTATGTTTCTCAATGGCCTTGTTATTTAAAAAAATTTTTTAAGGTCATCATTGCTTCAGCGTAGTTTATAGTGGATCATATAACATATAGTGTATGTATAACTGTGTTATTATCTTTAATATATGACATCTTCACTTAGCATATTTTATAGAGTTGCCATAGCATAATTTGGTTTTTTGGTTATATAGGTGAGAAGTTTCTATGTTGCCCAGGCTGACCTTGAACGCCCAGCCTCACCTCCTTATGCACCAGGACAACGGGCCTGAGCCACCGCAGCTCCCAGCATAATTTTTTAAAACAGATCTCTTGGTGGATGTTAACTTTTGTCATTAAAAAAAAAAACAAAAACAAAAAACTGCTTCAACAGCTTGGGCATCGTGGTTATATTCCATATCTAGAAAAAATAAAAAAATTTTCCAGGCATGTTGGTGAGCATTGGAAAGCTGAGATGGGAGGAAGGCTTGAGCTCAGGAGGCGAAGGTTGCAATGAGTGAAGATTACACCATTGCACTCCAGCCTGGGAGGCAGAGTGAGAACCGGTCTCAAAAAAAAACAAAAAAACCAGCCAAACAAAAACTTGCTTTAAATATCTTACCCTGTAATTAGGAATTGTAGGAAATTACTTTGAATCATTTTTGGGGGTTAAAATACTGGGAGCTGAATTACTAATTATTTGTTTTGATGGTTTATTATAGAGCAGGTGTTACTTTCCCAAGTTTGTGGCTTAGGAAACTGAGGCCAAGGTGACACAGTTTGTGATGGAGTCAGAAGAGAGGATTTATTACTGCTTTCTCTGGTTCTGTGGTTCTGGCTATTGTCTTTACCTGATACCACTGACATGTCTATTGAATGCATGTATTTTGTGATTTTACTTCCAAAAATGCAGTGTAATCTTTTTGTAGAAGTTCTCTGAGGAGAAGACAGCCAACACCATGTGCTAGATTGGTTATGGTTAAATTTGTCATAAAGCATATAATAATAATGAGGTTTTATTGTTACTGGATAACAGGAGAGTGGTTTAAGAATTTAGGCTCTGGGCCGGGCGCGGTGGCTCAAGCCTGTAATCCCAGCACTTTGGGAGGCTGAGATGGGTGGATCACGAGGTCAGGAGATCGAGACCATCCTGGCCTACACGGTGAAACCCCGTCTCTACTAAAAAATACAAAAAACTAGCCGGGCGAGATGGCGGGCGCCTGTAGTCCCAGCTACTTGGGAGGCTGAGGCAGGAGAATGGCGTAAATCCGGGAGGCGGAGCTTGCAGTGAGCTGAGATCGCGCCACTGCACTCCAGCCTGGGCGACAGAGCGAGACTCCATCTCAAAAAAAAAAAAAAAAAAAAAAAAAGAATTTAGGCTCTGGAGTTATATCTCCCCAGGTTTGAATCCTTGGTTCTATCACTTAATAACTATGTAACCACAGCCATGTAGTAAAATATGGATAACAGTGTATTTAAGAGGAACAGTGCCTTGCATGTAGCAAACATCATGTTACTTAATGTATTTGAAGTCATTTAGAACTTGAATAAATAAGCAAGCTCTCTATTTAGCAGTGATTGCCAAATCATATTTAAATAATCAAAAATCAAGGCCGGGCGCGGTGGCTCAAGCCTGTAATCCCAGCACTTTGGGAGGCTGAGACAGGCGGATCATGAGGTCAGGAGATCGAGACCATCCTGGCTAACATGGTGAAACCACGTCTCTACAATAAAATACAAAAAACTAGCCGGGCGAGGTGGCGGGCGCCTGTAGTCCCAGCTACTCGGGAGGCTGAGGCAGGAGAATGGCATAAACCCGGGAGGTGGAGCTTGCAGTGAGCTGAGATCCGGCCATTGCACTCCAGCCCGGGCGACAGAGCAAGACTCCGTCTCAAAAAAAAAAAATCAAATTATATCATAAATTTGTTGGAACCTACTCAGATTGCAGTTTTCAGTACAGATAAAATATTTGTCTTTCTCATTGATTCTTGGCATCTCTTAAAGTTTCAAAGTCAATTAACTTTGAAGTCGTATTCTTTTTGAGAATTTACAAATTGATAACCATCAAAATGGTCCCTTAGGTTTTTTTTTTAAGGCAGATCTTGCTCTGTAGCACAGGCTGGAGTGCAGTAGGCATGAACATGGTCCACTGCAGCCTCGAGCTCTTTGGCTCAAGCAATCCTCCAACCTCAGTCTCCCAAGCAGCTGGGAGTACAGGTATGCACCACCATGCCCAGCTAATTTTTTAATTTTTTGTAGAGACGGGGTCTGACATGTTGTCCAGTCTAATCTCAAACTCCTAGGCTGGAGTGATCCTGTCGCCTCAGCCTCCCAAAGTGTTGGAATTTACAAACAAGAACCACAGCATCTGGCCCCCTTAGGGCTTTTTATTTTATTTTATTTTATTTTATTCTTTTTTCTTTTGAGGCAGAGTGTAACTTTGTCACCCAGGCCGGCGTGCAGTGGTGCAATCTTGGCTCACTGCAACCTCTGCCTCCCGGATTCAAGCGATTCTCTTGTCTCAGCCTCCCGAGTAGCTGGGATTACAGGCATGGGCCGCTATGCCTGGCCAATTTTTTTTGTATTTTTTTCTCTTTTTAGCAGAGACGGGGTTTCACTGTGTTGGCCAGGCTGGTCTCAAACTCCTGGCCTCAAGTTATCTGCCCACCTCGGCCTCCCAGGGTGCTGGGATTACAGACGTGAGCCACTGTGCCTGGCCACTTAGAGCTTTTTAAAATAAAGTAAGACATAGTTCTTGTTTCATTTTCTAGTAGCTCTATATATATGGGAACTAAGCCCAGTTTTTTTTTTTTTTTTTTTTTTTTTTTTGAGACGGAGTCTTGCTCTGTCTCCCAGGCTGGAGTGCAGTGGTGCAAATTCGCCCCACTGCAAGCTCTGCCTTTTGGGTTCATGACATTCTCCTGTCTCAGCTTCCCAAGAAGCTGGGACTACAGGCGCCCGCCACCACATCCAGCTAATTTTTGTAGTTTTAGTAGAGACGGGGTTTTCCCATGTTAACCAGAATTGTCTCGATCTCCTGACCTTGTGATCCGCCCACCTTGGCCTCCCTAAGTGCTGGGATTACAGGTATGAGCCACCGCGCC
>NW_016812367.1:1384093-1401285 GCF_001698545.2 Rhinopithecus bieti | reverse complement strand
TTTTTTTTTTTGAGACGGAGTCTTGCTCTGTCTCCCAGGCTGGAGTGCAGTGGTGCAAATTCGCCCCACTGCAAGCTCTGCCTTTTGGGTTCATGACATTCTCCTGTCTCAGCTTCCCAAGAAGCTGGGACTACAGGCGCCCGCCACCACATCCAGCTAATTTTGTAGTTTTAGTAGAGACGGGGTTTTCCCATGTTAACCAGAATTGTCTCGATCTCCTGACCTTGTGATCCGCCCACCTTGGCCTCCCTAAGTGCTGGGATTACAGGTATGAGCCACCGCGCCTGGCCTTTTTTTTTTTTTTTTTTTTTTTTTTAAGAGTCTCTCTCTGTCGCACAGTCTGGAGTGCAGTGGCTCTCAGCTCGCTGCAACCTCCACCTCCCGGGTTCAAGCGATTCTTCTGCCTCATCCTCCCAAGTAGCTGGGTGGGATTACAGGTGCCCGCTAACACGCCTGGCTAATTTTTGTGTTTTTAGTAGAACGGAGTTTCACCATGTTGGCCAGGCTGGTCACGAACTCCTGACCTCAGGTGATCCAAAGTGCTGAGATTACAGGCGTGAGCCAATGTGCCCAGTCAATCCCAGTATTTTTAATGAGATTGAACTTCTATGAGTATTTAGAAGAATACTTTGCTATTTTCTCTGAGGCTTATGTCTGAAAGTAAAGTGTTAGCTGGGATTACAGGCGTGTGCCACCACTCCTGGCTATTACTATTGTTAATACACTAATAGAAATATTGATTTGAAAAGCATATAGAATATTACATGCAGAAGGGTCTGAAATCTCTTAATATTATTAAAAATGCTTTCTATAATTTTTTCTCCATTTTTTTTTCCCCTTTGTGTTTTGATCCAAGGACTAGATCAAGGATATCTTTTCCTTGGGATGATTTTCTTTATTGTGTTTGTTTTAGTTCTTTAAAATAAAGCCAGCTTAATTTTATTTTCAGAATACGGATAGACTCATTATATAAAACAATTATAAATTGAGAACTATGTATAAAGGGCTATGTTATGAACAATTAAGATGAAATAATTTAGTTGTACTTACTTTGTAATTCTTTTTAGACTAGAGTGTTTTCATTCTCAATTTTCATACATTGCTTTTCAGAAGGCTAATAAGAATGATAATACTTATTCAAAAGATTTTGATTCTTACCGATGTCCCATGTTTTGTCTGTCTAAAGTGTCAAGCTAAGAAAAAGTCTACGCCACTGAAGTATGAAGTTGGAGATCTCATCTGGGCAAAATTCAAGAGACGCCCGTGGTGGCCCTGCAGGATTTGTTCTGATCCGTTGATTAACACACATTCAAAAATGAAAGGTAATACTTGCAGTGATTATACATGTTAAAGGCAGTTGCCTTTAGAATAACCCAATTTTTGTTATCTTTAATAATAATCTATTTTTTTCCTTGGAGCATTTTGTGAATGAATTGGTATTACATATTTTATCTTTTGGGGCTTTTAAAAGTTTGTTTTACTCTATGATTTAAACCTTCTTTCTTTCTTTTTTTTTTTTTTTGAGACAGAGTCTTGCTCTTGTTGCCCAGGCTGGTCTGTGGTGGTGCAATCTCAGCTCGCGGCAATCTGTGGCTTGTGAGTTCAAGTGATTCTCCTGCCTCAGCCTCCTGAGTAGCTGGGATTACAGACCCCTGCCACTACACTTGGCTAATTTTGTTTTATTTTGATTTTTTTTGAGACGGAGTTTTGCTCTTGTTGCCCAGGCTGGAGTGCAACTGCGTGATCTCGGCTCACCGCAACCTCTGCCTCCCGGGTTCAAGCAATTCTTCTGGCTCAGCCTCCTGAGTAACTGGGATTGCAGGCATGTGCCACTACACCCAGCTAGTTTTGTATTTTTAGTAGAGACGGGGTTTCTTCATGTTGGTCAGATTAGTCTGGAACTCCCGACCTCAGTTGATCTGCCTGCCTCAGCCTTCCAAAGTGCTAGGATTACAGGCATGAGCCCTGCACCAGGCCTTATTTTTGTATTTTTAGTAGAGATGGGGTTTCGCCATGTTGGCCAGGCTGGTCTTGAACTCCTGACGTTAGGTGATCTGCCTGCCTCAGTCTTCCAAAGTATGGGGATCACAGGCGTGAGCCATTGCGCCTGGCTGATTTAAACATTCTCAGTTATTCTGTTGATGCCAGGAAGGTGTTAGGCCATTTCTCTAATGTTTACATTGTCCAGAATCACCTTTTAGTATATTTACATATTTCTACTTTAATCAGGTTTGTATCATTTTTGATAATATAAATCTGAAACAATTGTAAATGGTTCTTATTAATAATTTTGAAGTTTAAAATTTTGATTTGGAGTATTTCCTTTAAATGCTATTGTTTATTTTTCAGTTGATTGTTTTGTTTGAATCTCAGGTACCTTAGTTATAAATTACTGTAAAGGATGGGGCTGAAACTTGATTTATTTATTTTTTTATGTTATGTTATGTTATGTTATGTTATGTTATGTTATGTTATTTTTTGAGAAGAATTTCTGCTCTGTCTCCCAGGCTGGAGTGCAGTGAGTGGCATGATCTCACCTCACTGCAGCCTTCACCTCCTGGGTTCAGGTGATTCTCCTGCCTCGCTTCCCAAGTAGCTGGGACTACAGACACCTACCACCATGCCTGGCTAATTTTTTTTTTTTTTTTTTGAGAGGGAGTTTCACTCTGTCGCCCTGGCTGGAGTGCAGTGGCACCATCTCGGAGTGACAAGCTCCGCCTTCTGAGTTCACGCCATTCTCCTGCCTCAGCCTCCCCAGTAGCTGGGACTACAGGCACTCACCACCATGCCCAGCTAATTTTTTTTGTATTTTTAGTAGAGATGGGGTTTCACCGTGATAGCCAGAATGGTCTTGATCTCCTCACCTCGTGATCTGCCCGCCTGGGTCTCCCAAAGTGCTGGGATTACAAGCGTGAGCCACCGCGCTGGGCCAGGTTTTGTATTTTTAGTAGAGACGGGGTTTCACGATTTTGGCCAGGCTGGTCTTGAACCCCTGACCTTAGGTGATCCTCCCTCCTCGGCCTCCCAAAGTGTTGGGATTACAGGCATGAGCCACTGCACCTGGCCTGAAACTTGATTTGAGCTGTCCTTTTTTCTATTAGGATGGCAGTGATTTTATTTTAGTTTTAATATATGTATTTTAGGTTCTGAAAGTCAGATGTTGATGAGATTCAGAAAAATCAGCTTACTCTCTACTTTGCTGTGATCTGCCACATTCTTCACTCCTTTCAACAGGCAACCAATTGATAATTAATTTTTGTTGTTGTTTTGTTTTAAGACGGAATCTCGCTCTCTCACTTACGCTGGAGTGCAGTGGCGCAATTTCGGCTCACTGCATGCAACCTCTGCCTCCTGGGTTCAAGCGATTCTCCTCCTGCCTCAGACTCCAGAGTAGCTGGGATTACAGGTGTGTGCCACCACGCCCAGCTGATTTTTGTATTTTAGTAGAGACGAGGTTTCACCATGTTGACCAGGCTAGTCCCAAACTCCTGACCTCAAGTGAACCACTGGTCTTGGCCTCCCAAAGTGCTTGGATTACAGGCGTGAGCCAGCACACCCGGCTAATATTAATGTATTTTTATATACATAATGTTTTTTCGTGTAAATTATATTTTTATTTACATGACTAAATATATACTTCTTAGTCATCTTCCACGTCTTTCCTTTATCACAGATAGAACACTGTATATTTTGCAGCTTGCCTTTTCCACTTTGTGGAGATTTTTTTCATATTTTTTTATTATTTGTTTATTTATTTATTTTTCTGAGACAGAATCTCATTCTGTTGCCTAGGCTGGAGTGTAATGACATAACCACGCCTCACTGAAGCCTTGATCTCCAGGGCTCAAATAGTCATCCATCCTCAGCATCCTGAATAGCTGGGAGCCCAGATGTGTGCCACCACACATGGCTTTTTGTTTTTTTTTTTTTTTTTTTTTGGGTAGAGATAGTGTCTGCATATATTGCCCAGGCTGATCTTGAAATCCTGAGCTTAATAAGGGATCCTCCCACCTTGGCCTTCCAGATTATTGGGATTACATGTGTAAGTCACCATGCCTCTTTATTTATTTATTTTTTTTTTTAGAAGGATGGTTTCTCCAAAGTAGAATTCCTGGATTTGATTTTTTATATTTTGAATAGTGAAGTGCCTGAAAACCTTTATAAATTTTAGTTTCTTGGCTGGCTACAGTGGCTCACACGTGTAATTCCAGCACTTTGGGAGGCTAAGGTGGGCGAATCACCTGAGGTCAGGAGTTTGAGACCAGTCTGGCTAACATGGTGAAACCCTGTGTTTACTAAAAATATAAAAATTAGCCAGGTGTGTTGGCATCCTCCTATAATTCCAGCTACTGGGGAGGGTGAGGCAGAAGAATTGCTTAAGCCCGGGATGTGGAGGTTGCAAGTGATCCAAGATTACACCACTGCACACCAGCCTGGGTGACAGAGCGAGACTCTGTCTCAAAAGAAAAAAATAGTGTGTTAAAAATTTGATACCTTGAGTAGGCACAGTGGCTGATGCCTATAATCCCAGCACTTTGGGAGCCCGAGGTGGGAGGATCACTTGAGCCCAGGAATTTGAGACCAGCCTTGGCAACACAATGAGACCCTTTCTCTTTAATTAAAAAAATTTGTTGATACCTTATCCTTAGTAACCTGTCTGGATATTTAAATTCTACTACTGGAAAACTCTTTTAGTGCTCCTTTTCTAACCTCCTGTCCCTATGACTGCTGGTTTCTTACTCATTAGGGTGTATCTGTCTCTTCGTCTCGCTTTTGATTTAGGGTCTCGCTGTATTGCCTAGGCTGGAATGCAGTGGCGTGATCATGACTCATTGCAACCATAGCTTCCCAGGGTCAAGCAATCTTCCCTCCCATGCCTTCCAAGCAGCTAGGACTACAGGCATTCGCCACTATACCTGGCTTAGTTTTTAATTTTTTTATAGAGACAGGGTTTTGCCTTGTTGCCCAGGCTGGTCTGAAACTCCTGGGCTCAAGTGATCTGCCCACCTGGGCCTCCCAAAATGCTTGAGATTACTGGAGGGAGCTACCGCACTCAGCCTATTTATAGTGTTTCTTATGCACACTAGTTCAGTCCATGCTGTTTATTTGACAAAAATAGTAAATACCTTGTATAGATTGAGTACTGGGCTCGGTTTTGGGATCCGTTATTGGGCCATACATCAATACTGCTTGCTGTCATAAGAAATTAGAATCTAGTATAAGGGTCAAGACACCAGAAAATAATCAAATGCATTATTACTTAGAAGTCTATCCAAGGAATACTTTTGATGCCTGTTCAGTGACGTAACAGGGATAACTGACCTGGACTTTTCATCCAGTGGTGTTTGCTCATAAAGTTTTCTCTGATCTGTTACTTGAGAGGATGAGTTGGGAGTTAACTAGGGAAGAGAGAAGAAGATGGTTCCAGGAACATCAAATAGTATGTGCCCCAGCCCTGAGAAATCTGCAGCTCTCAGAGTAATGGAGGGTGGCACAGTATGAGGCTGGGAAGTAGGTATGGGACAAAGTGTTCAGTGCCATGTTGACTTTGTTGAAACTTTTTGTTATTTTTATCTCAGTAACAATGTATATAATTAAAAGGTATTTAGCAGGAACTGCCATAATCTGATCTGTTCATTTTAAAAATTCACTGTGGCTGGATTTTGAACATGTGTTAGAGGGGACCACAAATAACTAAAAAGAGACGGTTAAAGAAGTCATTATTAGTGATTATGGTGTGATGAAAATTGTGAATAGAAAATAAAAACAGATTAGGAGGTAAAATGCATGTGATGTAGTAATGCATTGGATAATGTTGAGTGAGGGAGAATGAAGTCCTGAGGCTTTCAGTTCTCAGGTTTCCGTATCACAGGATGGCTCCCACGTTTTTAGCTTCATCGCTGGATAGATGTGTAGATTGTCATTTACTGAGGGAACACTGGAGCATCTATAACTCAGAAAGGACATATTCTTGTTCATATTAGTTGGAGCCATGGGCAAGGCATGGGTGAGATTTTTTGGGACAGAAGTTACTATGAGACAAAATGTACGCTGAGGAACACATCATTTGACATCTGTGTGGAAGAGACTGAGCTTGCCGAAAAAGAATGATGAAAAAGAATCAGATGAAACAGAGATGGAAGAGGAAAAGTAGTAGAATGTGACTAGAGTATAGTAGTATGTACTGGAGATAAGTTCTAAGATTCTCAGTGGATGCGTGAAACTGGGTAGTACTGAATCCCATATATGCAATGTTTTTCCTGTACATACATACCTATTATAAGGTATCATTTATAAATTGGGCATTGTGGCCGGTTGTGGTGGCTCACGCCTGTACTCCTAGCACTTTGGGAAGCCGAGGTGGGCAGATCGCTTGAGGTCAGGAGTTGAAAGCCAGCCTGGCCAACACGATGAAAACCCGTCTCTACTAAAAACACAAAAAATTAGCTGGACGTGGTGGCGGACGCCTGTAATCCCACCTACTGGGGAGGCTGGGGCAGGAGGATTGCTTAAACTTGGGAGGTGGAGGTTGCAATGAGCCGAGATCATACTACTGCACTCCAGCCTGGGCGATGGAGCAAGATTCTATCTAAAATAATAATAATAATAATAATAATAATAATAATAATAATAATAAGTAAATAAAAAATAAATTGGGAATTGTAAGAGATCAATAACAACTAATAATAAAACAGAGGCCAGGCGTGGTGGCTCACGCCTGTAATCCCAGCAATTTGGGAGCCTGAGGCAGGTGGATCACAAGGTCAGGAGATTGAGACCATCCTGGCTAACATGGTGAAATCCCGTCTCTACTAAAAATACAAAAAATTATGTTCATTTTAAAAATTCACTGTGGCTGGCGTGGTGGCAGGCACCTGTAGTACCAGCTACTAGGGAGGCTGAGGCAGGAGAATGCTGTGAACCCGGGAGGCAGAGCTTGCAGTGAGCCGTGATCGCGCCACTGCACTCCAGCCTGGACGAGAGTGAGACTCCGTCTCAAAAAAAAAAATAAAAATAAAAAAAATAAAACAGGGTCGGGCGTGGTGGCTCACGCCTGTAATCTCAGCACTTTGGGAGGCCGAGGCGGATGGATCACGAGGTCAGGAGATCGAGACTATCCTGACTAACATGGTGAAACCCTGTCTCTACTAAAAAAAAATACAAAAAGTTAGCTGGGTGTGGTGGCGGGCGCCTGTAGTCCCAGCTACTTGGGAGGCTAAGGCAGGAGAATGATGTGAACCCGGGGGGCGGAACTTGCAGTGTGCAGAGACCGTGTGCCACTGCACTCCAGCCTGGGCGGCAGAGCGAGTCTCCGTCTCAAAAAAATAAATAAATAAAAATAAATTAATTAATTAAAAAAAAAAAAACAGAACAATTATACTGTAGTAAAAGTTATGGGAATCTGTACCCTGCCTTCAACCCCAATAGTTTATTGTACTGTATCACAGGTAACTGAAACCATCGAAAGTGAAGTCGCACATGAGCCGGGACCGCTCTAGTTTAAGAAGGACAATGTGATCAATTTTGCTGAGTGTTGCCTAGAGAGCAAATAAAATGTCCATTGGGGATAAGAACAATCTTTTTTATTGTTGTTGGTTTGATTGAAGTAGAAGTTAGATTGGACTGATTTGAGGCAATGGAGACAGAAATAGAGAAGGGAGGATGCTGCAGGTATATAGGATTCAGAAGGATTTTTATTTTTTGTTGTTATTTTTTATTTCAATATTCTTATTTTTGAGAAAGAGTCTTGCTCTGTCACTCAGGCTGGAGTGCAGTGGCACAATTACAGCTCACTGCAACTTCCATCTCCCGGGCTCCAGCGCTCCTTCCACCTCAGCCTCTTGAGTAGCTGGGACTACAGGTGTGCACCACAACACTCGGCTAATTTTTGTATTTTTTGTAGATCTCCCTGTGTTGCATGAACTGGTCTTGAACTCCTGGCCTTAAGTGATCCTCCCGCCTTGGCCTCCCAAAGTACTGAGATTACAGGTGTGAACCACTGTGCCTGGCCAACAATTTATTTTTGACTCTAGAGACAGGGAAGTTTTAAGATGAAGGTGCTAGCCAATTTGGATCCCAGGTGAGGGCTGTCTTCCTTACTTGTAGATAACCACCTTGTTGCTGTGTCCTCATTTGGCAGAGAGAGACAGTACTCACTCTGGCATCTTCTTATAAAGAGACTATTTGCATCATGAGGTCCTCTGCATCATGAGGGATCTATTACTAATCTAGTAATAGTGTTTAGTATTCTTAGTATATTTAGTGTATAAAATTAGTAAATCTAATTATTCCAAAGGCCTCACCTATAAACACCAACATATGGGGGGTCCAAGACTTCAGAATAATGCATTTCAGGAGGACACAGACATTTAGTCTCTAATAACCCTTTTTCATCCTTCTGGAATGACAGTTTTATTAACTCTGAGTTTTAAATTGTCATCAGTAAACTGAATTCATGTGCATAGTGATAGTCTTTATCCTGTCTTTAGGTTTATATACTCAACCCCACACTTGAAGTTTTCACCAGGATATCAATTTGAAGATACATTCATCACTCTAACATGGAACCCCATACTCTTTAGCTTCCTCTGTCTCCATCTTTCCACACCCATACGTGTTTGCCTTAAGCAACCACTAATGTACTTTCTGTTTCTGTGGATTTGCATATTCTGGACATTTTGTATATAGTAGGTCCCCAATTTGAGTTAGAATTTTTTGACCTTACAATGGTGCGAAAGATATACACATTAAATAGAAATGGTACTTCGAGTTACCTGTAGAACCATTCTGTTTTTCACTTTCAATGTAGTATTCAATAAATTATACAAGATACTCAGCAGTTAATTTTAAAATAGGCTTGATATCAGAAATTTTGCACAACTGTAGACCAGTGTAAGTGTTCTGAGCATGTTTAGCGTAGGCTAGGTGTATTAAATACATTTTCTAATTATTCTTTTTTGTTTTTTGTTTTTTGTTTTTTTTTTTCGAGTCAGGGTCTTGCTTTGTTTCTCAGGCTGGAGTGTAGTGGCACGATGTCAGCTCACTGCAGTCTCTGCCTCTTGGACTCATGTGATCCTCTCGCCTCAGCCCCCCAAGTAGCTGGAACTACAGGCAAGCGTCACCACGCCTAGCTAATTTTTAAATTTTTTTTGCAGACAGGGTCTCCCTGTATTGCCCATGCTTGTCTTGAACTCCTGGGCTCAAACAGTCCTCCTGCCTTGGCCTCAGAAAGTATTCAGATTATAGGCGTGAAGCCATTGTGTCTGGCCAGCCTTCATATTCAACTTAATATTTTCAACTTATAATGGGTATGTCATGGAGCATCTGTGATTTTTTATAATTTTTCCACAAATCTGTTGTGCTCCTCAACTTACAATTGGGATAGGTTCCCACTACGAATGCATTGGTTCTGATTTTTCCCATATCCCCATCATTGGTTATTTGACTTTTAAAACATAGACAAAGCATAAATTTAATTTTGTTGCTGTTGTTGTTGTTTTTTGAGATAGTGTCCGGCTCTGTTGCCCAGGCTGTGGCAGGATCTCAGCTCATTGCAACCTCTGCCTCCTGGGTTCAAGCAATTCTCCTGCCTCAACCTCCCGAGTAGCTGGGACTATAGGCATGTGCCACCACACCTGGCTAATTTTTGTATTTTTAGTAGAGACAGGGTTTCACCATGTTGGCCAGGCTGTTCTTGAACTCCTGACCTTAAATGATCCTCCTGCCTCGGCCTCCCAATGTTCTGTCCTGCCTCGGCCTCCCAAGGCACTGGGACTATAGGCCTGAGTCACCTTGTCTGGCCCAATGTTTTCATTGTTTCACATAGGCAGTTCAGTAGCATTAAGTATGTTAACATTGTTGTGTAGCCATTACCACTTCATCTCCAGACTCTTTCATCTCCCAAACTGAAACTCTGTACCCATTTGCCAACATCACCCTAGCCCTTGGTAACCACTGTCCTGTGTTCTGTTTTCTTCCTCTATAAATTTGACTATTTTAGATACCACATATAACTAGAATCAGACATTTGTCCTATTGACCCCTTACTTCACTTACCATAATGTTTTCTAGGTTTATCTATGCTATAGTATGTTTCGGAATTTCTCTCTTTGTTAATTTTTTTAAAGGCTACATAATACTTCATTGTATTGTAAGTATCACATTTTGGTTTTCCATTCATCCATCAGAGAACATTTGGGTTGTTTCCTTTTGGCCATTCTGAACAGTGTTTCTATAAACATTGTATAAGTATCTGTTGTTTTTGTATTCTTTTTTTTTTTTTTTTCTTTTGGATGGAGTTTCGCTCTTGTTGCTCAGTCTGGAGTGCAGTGAGGTGCGATCTTGGCTCACTGCAACTTCTGTCTCCTAGCGATTCTCTTGCCTCAGTTGGGATTACAGGTGCGTACCACCACGCCTGGCACTAATTTTTGTATTTTTAGTAGAGATGGGGTTTCGCCGTGTTGGCCAGGCTGGTCTCAAACTCCTGACCTCAGGTGATCCACCTCCCAAAGTGCTGGGATTATAGGTATGAGCCACTGCGCCCAACCTGAGCATCTGTTTTCTTGTTTGTTTGTTTGTTTTTCTTTTGTTTTTTGGGAACAGAATGTTGCTCTGTCTCCCAGGCTGGAGTGCAGTAGCAGGATCTCGGCTCACTGCAACCTCTGCCTCCTGGGTTCAAGCAATTCTTCTGCCTGAGACTCCCAAGTAGCTGGGACTACAGGTGTGCACCACCATGCCTGGCTAATTTTTGTATTTTTAGTAGAGACGGGGTTTCAACATATTGACCATTCTGGCTAATGATCTGTTTTACGTGACTTTTTTGTTTTGTTTTGTTTTTTTGAGACAGAGTCTTGCTCTATTGCCCAGGCTGAAGTGCAGTAACACGATCTCGGCTCACTGCAAGCTCCGCCTCGTGGGTTCACGCCATTCTCCTGCCTCAGCCTCCTGAGTAGCTGGGACTACAGGCGCCCACCACCATGTCCAGCTAATTTTTTGTATTTTTAGTAGAGACGGAGTTTCACCGTGTTAGCCAGGATGGTCTCAATCTCCTGACCTCGTGATCCGCCCACCTCGGCCTCCTAAAGTGCTGGGATTACAGGTGTGAGCCACTGCGCCCGGCCTGTGTGACTTTTTAGTTACATATTAAGTCTTTTCAATTGTGTTTTTTTTTTTTTTTTTTTTTTTTTTTTTTTTTTTTGAGATAGAGTCTCGCTCTTCCTCAGATTGAAGTGCAGTGGCACGATCTTGGCTCACTGCAAGCTCTACCTCCTGGGTTCACGCCATTCTCCTGCCTTAGCCTCCGAAATAGCTGGTGGCGCCCGCCACCACGCCCCGCTAATTTTTTGTATTTTTTTTTTCTAATAGAGATGGGGTTTCACTGTGTTAACCAGGATGGTCTCAATCTCCTGACCTCGTGATCCGCCCGCCTTGGCCTCCAAAGTGCTGGGATTACAGGCGTAAGCTACTGTGCCTGGCCTTCACTTGTGTTTTTAAAAACATCTTTCAAATTTTGTTCATCTCATTGCCACTGCCTTAAAGTTCTAGTCATCTCGGGGCCACAGTACTTTGGTGATGCTGGTCTATTGAGTCTTATTTCCTCTTACTGTATTGTTTATAGGTCAAGGATATTCATATTTCTAAGATGAAAAACTGAACCTTTTAAATGAGACTCCTCATTGCCTACAGGATAATGGCTAAAGGTTTTGGGGTGTGTGTGTGTGTGTGTGTTTGTGTTTGAGACAGAATTTCACTCTTGTTGCCTAGGCTAGAGTGCAGTGGTGCGTTCTCAGCTCACTGCAACCTCTGCCTCTCGGGTTCAAGCGATTCTCCTGCCTTAGCCTCCCAAGTAGCTGGGATTACAGGCGTGCACCACCATGCCTGGCTAATTTCTTGTATTTAATAGAGACAGGGTTTCACCATGTTGGTCAGGCTGGTCTTGAACTCCTGACCTCGGGTGATCCACCTGCCTCAACCTCCTGAAGTGTTGGGATTACAGGTGTGAGCCACCGCGCCCAGCTAAAAGTCGAAGCTGCAAAGGCTAAGGTCATAACATGCCATGCAAACTCTTACAAGTCTGGTTGCTGCCCAACCTTGATTAGTTTCCCTTTTCTTGCAGTTTATGATATAGTGTTCTGAACTTCTTGTAGTTTTGTTTTGTTTTATTCATTCATGCCTTTGAGGGTTCTGTGCTCTCATACCATAATTGTATCTTTTATTCTATCTTTAAGTGTTTACTTTTTTTGTTTGTTTGTTTGAGATAGAGTCTCACTCTGTTAACCAGGCTAGAGTGCAGTGGTGTGATCTCAGCTCACTACAAACCCTGCCTGCTGAGTTCAAGCGATTCTCGTGCCTCAGTCTCTCTAGTAGCTTGGATTGCAGGCATGTTGCACCACGCCTGGCTACTTTTTGTATTTTTAGTAGAGACAGAGTTTGACCATGTTGGCCAGGCCAGTCTCGAGCTCCTGCCCTCAGGTGATCCGCCTGCCTCAGCCTCCCAAAGTGTTGGGATTACAGGCACGAGCCATCCCACCTGGCCAAACTGTTTAACTTTAAAAGTTGTTGGCCGGGCGCGGTGGCTCAAGCCTGTAATCCCAGCACTTTGGGAGGCCGAGACGGGCGGATCACGAGGTCAGGAGATCGAGACCATCCTGGCTAACACAGTGAAACCCCGTATCTTCTAAAAATACATAAAACTAGCTGGGCGAGATGGCGGGCGCCTGTAATCCCAGCTACTCTGTAGGCTGAGACAGGAGAATGGCGTAAACCCAGGAGGCGGAGCTTGCAGTGAGCTGAGATCCGGCCACTGTACTCCAGCCTGGGTGATAGAGCGAGACTCCGTCTCAAAAAAAAAAAAAAAAAAAAGTTGTTCAGTCTGGTGCGGTGGCTCACACCTGTAAGTAATCCCAGCACTTTGGGAGGCCAAGGCGGGTGGATCACCTGAGGTCAGGAGTTTGACATCAGCCTAACCAACATGGAGAAACCCTGTCTTTACTAAAAATACAAAAAATTAGCTGAGTGTGGTGGCGCATGCCTGTAATTCCAGCTACTCGGGAGGTAGAGGCAGGAGAATCGCGTGAACCTGGGAGGCAGAGGTTGTGGTGAGCCGAGATCGTGCCATAGCACTCCAGACTGGGCAACAAGAGTGAAACTCTGTCTCAAAAAAAAAAATAAATTATTTAAGTATTTCATTTGTCTTCTCCCCTTACTTTTTTTTTTTTTTTTTTTAGAGAAATGAGTGTTTATTTTTGCAGTTGTCATGCCTTTTGTATTGTCATCTATTTATATATGACTTACCTGTCAGACAGTGAGTACTTTTTTCTCTTCCTCACGTTACTGGCACATCAGAAGTTCTTATCTGTTAATTGAATTTATTTATTTATTTATTTATTTATTTCTAAGACAGGGTCTTGCTGTACTGCCCAGGGTGGAGTGCAGTGGCGTGATCATGGCTCACTGTATTCTTGACCTTTTAGGATGAAGTGATCCTCCCTTCTCAGCCTCCCAAGTAGGTGGGACTACAGGCACATGCCACCATCCTCAGCTAATTTTTTAATTTTTAGTAGAGATAGGGTCTTGCTATGTTTCCCAGGCTGGTCTCGAACTCCTGGGCTCGAGCAATCCTCCCACTTCTGTCTCCCAAAGTGTTGGGATTATAGGTGTGAGCCCCTGCACCTGGCCAATTCAATGTATTGATTCATGGGAGAGTGATTTATTTCTCAAACTGACTTTAAGAACCTTTATGTAGGTACACACATGTGTGTATTAACCAGTTCCAGTTCCTGTGGGTGATTTTTATTGAAGGATTTAATTCAGTAGGTGGGAAATAAGGAGTTCATTTTTTTTTTTCGGAGTTTGTTTTAAAATGAACCAGACAACACAAAATTTAACTAAGTTTTAGTTTCATTATTAAGCTATGTTTTATAGAAAACTACCATGTGTACACTTTTGAAACCAGAAGTTACCGTTGACAGTTCGGTTTATAAATCCCTTCTTTCCTTTGTCTTTCTTTTTTCATTTTTCATTCTGAAGGAAGTAGTCATTCCATAATTCTTCCAAAGGTTATTTGGATTCTTTTCTGTGTTTTGAAACAAGATGTGGTGGTTACAAGGGAACTAGATGTGAGTTAAAGTGAATTTTCATATGAAATGATTTTATTTCCTTTTATTAAAAGTGACAAATTGTTAAACATGTGTTGTCCTCTCTTTCTTTTGTGACACTTTTTAATGTAATAGAAGTTGCTAATAAAATTGTAAATGTGTGGAAGATAACACATATTAGATGAATTTAATTATAATCTTTTCTGTATAGGATTTACATTTTCATATTTTTAATCGTATGTATAGAACTTTAGACAACCAAGAAATTATAGGCTAAACTGGATTTATTTTTGGTTTTATTACTGGTAGGCTTTCCGTTTTCTTTTACAATTTCCCTAATTTGAAATACCATATTTCACTTTCTTTGCAAAACCAGTGTTTGACCATGCACTTGTTCTCTCTGAAGTTATTAAACTTACTATGTCTAAAATATCAAAGCCATACATTATTTTGGGGGTGTGGTTGTGGGGAGGAATCCATGCAAAGCACCTTGTGTGGTGCTTGTCTGTGAGTAACTACACTATAAATGTTAACAGATCATACATGTTGCTTTGCTGAAACATTTCTTCCTCTTTGTATTTTAGCCTAGTGTTTTTCATGTTTTCTTTTTTTTTTTGTTTTTTGTTGTTTTGGGGTTTTTTTTTTGATATTTTTGTTGCTGTGGGCTTATTATATGTCTTCTGTATTTTTGGAACAATGAAATTATAGACTGATAGCGAAAGTGACTTACCTGTCTACTGTCTTGATTTCTTCTTTGTAGTTAATCTACATTTAACTGGTTTTGAAGCTATATCACATCATCAGACTAGACTACTGATTCTTTCATAACCTCCTGTGTATTTTCTTGCAACACATATAGAATACTTAAAATTTTCCTTGAGTATGATCTACCCCAGATTGTCTAGTTCAGTGGGCATGTTAGTTGTTTCCAAACAGTCTTCTCTGGCAGCAATGATGTGGCTGTTGTCTTAATTATGAGAAGTAATTTCTTTGATTAATGATTCTGGTTCTCTTACCCTTACCTAGTTTCCAACCGGAGGCCCTATCGGCAGTACTACGTGGAGGCTTTTGGAGATCCTTCTGAGAGAGCCTGGGTGGCTGGAAAAGCAATCGTCATGTTTGAAGGCAGACATCAATTCGAAGAGCTACCTGTCCTTAGGAGAAGAGGGAAACAGAAAGAAAAAGGATATAGGCATAAGGTAGGAAAAGCAAAAGGCTTTTTATTGAGTGACAGAAGCAAGTAAGAAAAAAGAAAGAAAATAACCTTTTATTTATTTTTGAGACAGAGCCTTGCTCTGTTTCCCAGGTTGGGGTGCAGTGGTGCAATCTTTGCTCACTGCAACCTCCGCCTCCCAGATTCAAGTGATTCTCGTGCTTCAGCCTCTTGAGTAGCTGGGATTATAAGCGAGCGCCACCACGCCTGGCTAACTTTTGTATTTTTATTAGAGACAGGATTTTGCCATGTTGGCCAGGTTGGTTTTGAACTCCTGAGCTCAAGCAGCCTGCCTGCCTTGGCCTCCCAGAGTGCTGGGATTACAGGTGTGAGCCACCGCGCCTGGCCCGGCCTTTTAAAAATGATTATCAACTTGGGAGTTACCAAAGAGGAGGCAAGGAAAAAGCGTTATATTTTTGAAATGTAAGTTATTTCCTTTGGTAGTAGAATATCTGTGAGAAAATAGGGAGCAGATGCAGGTTTGTTTTTTTTGTTTTTTTTTTTTTCCTCCAGTGGGCTGAGGCTAGCTTGTGACATATTTATACTCAATTTTTTGATGAATTATTTTAGTTATCTTTACTGTTGTCACTCAGAGTAGTGAAAATTATGACATAGCATGACCATTCTTTTGTTATATTTTATGCATGAAGAAAGTGATCATTAAAATGAAATATTCTGCTTCTTGTCCCTTGGACTAATTATTTCTATTAATGAGAATAATACAGTTTTTTGTTTGTTTGTTTTTGGAAACAGAGTCTCACTCAGTCACCTAGGCTGAAGTGCAGTGGCATGCTCTTGGCTCACTGCAACTTCTGGCTCCCAGGTTTGAGCCATTCTTGTGCCTTAGCCTCCTGAGTAGCTGGGATTACAGGTGCCCACCACCACGCCCTGCTACTTTCTGTATTTTTAGTAGAGACAGGCTTTTGCCATATTGGCCAGGCTGGTCCTGAACTCCTGACCTCAGGTGATCAACTTGCCTCAGCCTTCCAAAGTGCTGGGATTATAGGCGTGAGCCACTGTGTCCACCGAGAACAATAAGGTTTTTAATAATTTTCTTTTTTATGTTTCTCAGTGCTTAAGTCTAAAGTTTCTACTCTAGTTATATTGCAACCATCAGTGTTGTGGCTTTTTTTCTTTTGCTTGATGTTTTATGTTAAATTTGGCTTAGAAAAATACCAGCTTATTTTAATACTCTTTTTTTCCTCCAGCTTTTTTATTGTGTTAAAATATATATAGTATAAAAATTAGTATCTTGAACACTTTTAAATGTACAGTTAATGGTTTTAAATACATTCATAATGGTGTGCAAACATCTCATAATTATTTTCATCTTATAAATTTGAAACTCTTTAACCTGTTAAACAGTAATTCCCCATTTGTCCTTCTCCCATCCCCTGTCACCACCATTCTACTGTTTGTCTCTATGATTTGATATTCTTTTATATTCAATTCTAGAAGGAGAAATAATAGTTCTTAGTTTGGTGTTTTATACTTCCCTGGGTCTAAATACTTTTATTTATTATTATTAGTCTTCGATGTGGGGGTCTCTCTATGTTGTTCATGCTAGACTGCTGTGGCACAGTCATCTTTTACTGCAGCCCAGGTTCGAGCCATTCTCCTGCCTCAGTCTCCTGGGTAGCTGGGACTACAGATATGTACAACTACAGTGGCTAATTTTTATTTATTATTATTATTATTTATTTATTTTTGAGACGGAGTCTCGCTTTGTCCCCCAGGCTGGAGTGCAGTGGCGCGATCTCCGCTCACTGCAAGCTCCTCCTCCCGGGTTCACGCCATTCTGCTGCCTCAGCCTCCCGAGTAGCTGGGACTACAGGCACCCGCCACCACGCCCGGCTAATTTTTAAATTTTTTTTTTTTTTTTT
>NW_016812367.1:1375875-1382832 GCF_001698545.2 Rhinopithecus bieti | reverse complement strand
AGATGGAGTCTCACTCTGTCACCCCGGCTAGAATACAGTGGCATGATTTTGGCTCACTACAACCTCTGCCTTCTGGGTTCAACCAATTCTCCTGCTTCAGCCTCCCAAGTAGCTGAGATTACAGGCGTGCATCACCATGCCCTGCTAATTTTTGTATTTTTAGTAGAGACAGGGTTTCACCATGTTGGCCAGGCTGGTCTCAACCTCCTAACCTCAGGTGACCACCCCTCGCAGCCCCCCCCCCCCCCAATTTTGGCCTTTCAGAGTGCTGGGATTACAGACGTGAGCCACCGTGCCCAGCCGCGTTACGCTAATTTTATTTATTTATTTATTTATTTAATTTATTTATTTTGAGACAGAGCCTTGCTCTGCTGTCCAGGCTGGAGAGCAGTGGCATGATCTCAGCTCACTGCAAGCTCTGCCTCCCGGGTTCATGCCTTTCTCCTGCCTCAGCCTCCCGAGTAGCTGGTACTACAGGTGTCCGCCACCATGCCTGGCTAATTTTTTGTATTTTTAGCATAGACAGGGTTTCACTGTGTTAGCCAGGATGGTCTCGATCTCCTGACCTTGTGATTCGCCTGCCTCAGCCTCCCAAAGTGCTGGGATTACAGGCATGAGCCACCGCACCCAGCCTATTTATTTATTTATTTATTTATTTATTTATTTATTTATTTATTTATTTATTTAGGAGAGGAGGTCTCCCTGTGTTTCCCAGGCTGGACTGAAGGCATCCTTCTGCCACAGCCTCCCAAAGTGCTGGGATTAAAGGTGTGAGCCACTTCTCCCAGCGTTTTATTTATTTATTTTATTTTTTAAAATTTGAGACAGGATCTTGCTCTGTCATCCAGGCTGGAGTGCAGTGGCACGATTTTGGCTCACTGCAACCTTCACCTCCTGGGCCCGAGTGATCCTCCTACCTCAGCCTACCGAGTAGCTGGGACCATATGCATGCACCATGTCTGGCTAGTTTGTGTGTGTGTGTGTGTGTGTGTGTGTGTGTGTGTGTGTGTGTGTATTTTTAGTAGAGACAGGGTCTCGTTGTGTTACCCGGGCTGGTCTTGAACTCCAGAGCTCATGTAATCTACCTGCCTCAGCCTCTCAAAGTCCTGGGAGTACAGCTGTGAGCCACCGTCCCCAGCAATGACCTTAATGTTTACTTGCTCTGCAGAACATCCCCTTCACAAATATTAAAGTATTTGTGAACACTATGTGGTAGTTAGAATCTTGACTAACACCTGTTCTGTGGAGGTAAGGAAGAAAATAAGAGTCTGAAAAATTAGCTGTATTTCAGAGTCTCAATATTTTCATGCTGTGAGGTATGAAGAAAAGATAATGCAGTACCCATGTGTCATCAGTGTCATCGCTCTGGATTATATGAGGAAGCCTAGGAGACGGCTTGGTTATAATCCAGGTTATATTTAACATTTATAGTCGATGATTGATTAGCCAGGTGGCTAGTGATAACTAGAATTTCAAATTTCAAGTCACCTAAGGAGGTGGATCAAACCTGCTAATTCCTCTTATCCTGTTTTTCCTATATTCATCTTCTTTAACCTTTTGCTTTCTTTTCTTTTTTTTTCTTGCTTTTTCTTTTTCTTTTTTCTTTTTGAGACAGATTCTTGCTCTGTCACCTAGGTTGGAGTACAGTGGCATGATCTCAGCTCACTACAACCTCCACCTACTGGGTACAAATGATTCTTGTCTTAGCCTCCCTACTTTCTTTTTTATGCAACTGATCATATGTTTGGCCTTCATATTCATTAATTAATTAGTTAATTAATTTTTTGAGATGGAGTCTCGCTCTGTTCCCCATGCTGGAGTGCAGTGGTGTGACCTCCAACTTCCGGGTGCTAGTGATTCTCCTGCCTCAGCCTCCACAGTAGCTGGGAGTATAGGTGTCTGCCACCACGTCTGGCTAAATTTTTTATTTTTAGTAGAGGTGGGGTTTGGCAACATTGGCCAGGCTTGTCTTGAACTCCTGACCTCAGGTGATCCGTCCTCCTCAGCTTCTGAAAATACTGGGATTACAGGCGTGAGCCACATACCCAGCCGAGTATTCTTTAATTTAGAAATGTAATGTTACCAGTTTTAGTCTGTGTCCTCCTTTGTGCTTATAAATGCAGGGAGGGTAGACTGTTTTGTGAGATCAGTCCTTACTCTAATGACATAATCTTATTAGTAGAAGTATTATTGAGGAAGCTTCATTAGGGTGATTCAGATGCTGCTTGAGCTCAGGTGCTAACTACCTGGCTAGTTCCATAAAAGTAGGAGGCCCGACAGGTTTGGAAAAGCTTCTGATTTCAGTCCAGGCATGGTGGCTCATACCTGTAATCCCAGCACTCTGGGAGGCTGAGGTGAGTGGATCACTTCAGGTCAGGAGTTTGAGACCAGCCTGGCCAACATGGTGAAACCCCGATTGTACTGAAAATACAAAAGATTAGCTGGGTGTGGTGGCGGGCGCCTTAATTCCAGCTACTTGAGAGGCTGAGGCAGGAAAATCACTTGAACCTGGGAGGCAGAGGTTGCAGTGAGCGAAGATTGTGCCACTGCACTCCAGCCTGGGTGACAGAGCAAGACTCTGTCTCAAAAAAAAAAAAGCTTCTGATTCCATCTCCCTTTTCCCCCACCCATTTCTTTGATAAGTGATAATTCTTTTTCTTCTTTAAATTTAAGGTTCCTCAGAAAATTTTGAGTAAATGGGAAGCCAGTGTTGGACTTGCAGAACAGTATGATGTTCCCAAGGGGTCAAAGAACCGAAAATGTATTCCTGGTTCAATCAAGCTGGACAGTGAGGAAGATATGCCGTTTGAGGACTGCACAAATGATCCTGAGTCAGAACATGACCTGTTGCTTAATGGCTGCTTGAAATCACTGGCTTTTGATTCTGAACATTCTGCAGATGAGAAGGAAAAGCCTTGTGCTAAATCTCGAGCCAGAAAGAGCTCTGATAATCCAAAAAGGACTAGTGTGAAAAAGGGCCACATACAATTTGAAGCACATAAAGATGAACGGAGGGGAAAGATTCCAGAGAACCTTGGCCTAAACTTTATCTCTGGAGATATATCTGATACGCAGGCCTCTAATGAACTTTCCAGGATAGCAAATAGCCTCACAGGGTCCAACACTGCGCCAGGAAGTTTTCTGTTTTCTTCCTGTGGAAAAAACACTGCAAAGAAGGAATTTGAGACTTCAAATGGTGACACTTTATTGGGCTTGCCTGAGGGTGCTTTGATCTCAAAGTGTTCTCGAGAGAAGAATAAACCCCAACGAAGTTTGTTGTGTGGTTCAAAAGTGAAGCTCTGCTATATTGGAACAGGTGATGAGGAAAAGCGAAGTGATTCCATTAGTATCTGTACCACTTCTGATGATGGAAGCAGTGACCTGGATCCCATAGAACACAGCTCAGAGTCTGATAACAGTGTCCTTGAAATTACAGATGCTTTTGATAGAACAGAGAACATGTTATCTATGCAGAAAAATGAAAAGATAAAGTATTCTAGGTTTGCTGCCACAAACACTAGGGTAAAAGCAAAACAGAAGCCTCTCATTAGTAACTCACATACAGACCACTTAATGGGTTGTACTAAGAGTGCAGAGCCTGGAACTGAGACATCTCAGGTTAATCTCTCTGATCTGAAGGCATCTACTCTTGTTCACAAACCCCAATCAGATTTTACAAATGACGATCTCTCTCCAAAATTCAACATGTCATCAAGCATATCCAGTGAGAACTCACTAATAAAGGGTGGGGCAGTAAATCAAGCTCTATTACATTCGAAAAGCAAACAGCCCAAGTTCCGAAGTATAAAGTGCAAACACAAAGAAAATCCAGTTATGGTAGATCCCCCAGTTACAAATGATGAGTACAGTTTGAAATGCTGCTCTTCTGATACCAAAGGCTCTCCTTTGGCCAGCATTTCTAAAAGTGGGAAAGTGGATGGTCTAAAACTACTGAACAATATGCATGAGAAAACCAGGGATTCAAGTGACATAGAAACTGCAGTGGTGAAACATGTTTTATCCGAGTTGAAGGAACTCTCTTACAGATCCTTAGGTGAGGATGTCAGTGACTCTGGAACATCAAAGCCATCAAAACCATTACTTTTCTCTTCTCCTAGTCAGAATCACATACCTATTGAACCAGACTACAAATTCAGTACATTGCTAATGATGTTGAAAGATATGCATGATAGTAAGACAAAGGAGCAGCGGTTGATGACTGCTCAAAACCTGGTCTCTTACCGGAGTCCTGGTCGTGGGGACTGTTCTACTAATAGTCCTGTAGGAGTCTCTAAGGTTTTGGTTTCAGGAGGCTCCACACACAATTCAGAGAAAAAGGGAGATGGCACTCAGAACCCCGCCAATCCTAGCCCTAGTGGGGGCGACTCTGCATTATCTGGGGAATTGTCTGCTTCCCTACCTGGCTTAGTGTCCGACAAAAGAGATCTCCCTGCTTCTGGTAAAAGTCGTTCAAACTGTGTTACTAGGCGCAACTGTGGAAGATCAAGGCCTTCATCCAAATTGCGAGATGCTTTTTCAGCCCAAGTGATAAAGAACACAATGAATCGTAAAGCATTAAAGACCGAGCGCAAAAGAAAACTGAATCAGCTTTCAAGGGTGACTCTTGATGCTGCACTGCAGGGAGACCGAGAACATGGAGGTTCATTGAGAGGTGGGGCAGAAGATCCTAGTAAAGAGGAACCCCTTCAGATAATGGGCCACTTAACAAGTGAAGATGGTGACCATTTTTCTGATGTGCATTTTGATAACAAGGTTAAGCAATCTGATCCTGGTAAAATTTCTGAAAAAGGACCCTCTTTTGAAAATGGAAAAGGCCCAGAGCTGGACTCTGTAATGAACAGTGAGAATGATGAACTCAATGGTGTAAATCAAGTGGTGCCTAAAAAGCGGTGGCAGCGTTTAAACCAAAGGCGCACTAAACCTCGTAAGCGCATGAACAGATTTAAAGAGAAAGAAAACTCTGAGTGTGCCTTTGGGGTCTTACTTCCTAGTGACCCTGTGCAGGAGGGGCGGGATGAGTTTCCAGAGCATAGAACTTCTTCAGCAAGCATACTTGAGGAACCACTGACAGATCAAAAGCATGCTGATTGCTTAGATTCAGTTGGGCCACGGTTAAATGTTTGTGATAAATCCAGTGCCAGCATTGGTGACATGGAAAAGGAGCCAGGAATTCCCAGTTTGACACCACAGGCTGAGCTCCCTGAACCAGGTAAGGACATCTAAATGTGATAAAAAGAAATTGGAGAAAGTGCTGATAAACATTGCCCTTCTGAAATTGGTCTGTTGTAATGATAAAGTGAAGTATAAACTGGGGGGCAAGAATCATCACTTTAATGAAGAAGGAGTTTTATGTAGAAAGGTCTGAATTTTGAAGATGAGATTTCCATATATATTCAAAAGTTAAGCTTTACCAGAAGCCTTTTCCCCAACCTTTTCAAGTAAATCTCTAATGTTTTCTTTCTCTCTCTCTCTCTCTCTCTGTCTCTTTCTGTCTTTCCCTCTCTCTCTTTTTTTTTTTTTCTTTTGATACTGGGTCTTACTGTGTTGCCGAGGCTGGTCTCAGACTCCTGAGTTCACGCCATCCGCCAGCCTCTGCCTCCTAAAGTGCTGGAATTACAGGCATGAGCCACCATGCCTGACCTATTCCCCATTTCTTACCTTTTAAAATCTCCAAGCTTTTTGGGACTTAGTATGTAATGGCAAGTAATTGAGAGGCTCCTAGGATTTAAATCCAATTGTTAGGTTGTAGAAAGCAAATAGGCTCTATTTGATGGTAGGGTTTTTTTTTTTTTCTTTTCTTTTCTTTAGGCACCCTCCACCATACCTGGTAATTTTGTATTTTAGTAGAGATGAGGATTCACCACATTGGCCAGGCTGGTCTTGAACTCCTGAACTCAAGTGATCTGCCCGCCAAAAGTGCTGGGATCACAGGCATGAGCCACCGCGTCTGGCTGGATGTTAGGTTTTCTTTGACCACTACTTAAGAGAGGTCCTTCTGTTGTGTGGACAATTTGATGAAGCATATGTGCTTTTGAAAAAACTGCCAAGTATTCTACAGTACTTATTTGAAGGTCTTAAATCCCTATTGGAGTGAGGATTATGAACAAATAAAAACACCAGAAGTACCCAAGTGTTGTACCTAGCGGCAGATGGAAAACAGAAATCTTTTAAGATATTAACATCACACAATATAGTTGAGGATAAAGCAGTGTGTGTATATACGTGTATACAAATATATTTTTTTCTTTTTTACAGCAATATCCGTTAACGTAAGATTCTCGAAATTGTGTATCGTAATAGAATTTTTTCTATCAGCTTTATTGAAAATGCAATTCTCATATCATAAAATTCACCTTTTAACGTTTTTAATTGAGTGGTTTGTAGTATAGTCACAGAGTTGTGCAACAATCAGTGCAATCAATTGTGGAATATTTGCATCATCCCAGACAGAAACACTGAACTCTTATCAATCTGCCTTCAGTTTTTACCTATCTATAGATTTGTCTGTTGTGTACATTTCATAGAAATAGAATCATACAATATGTGCTCCTTTTGGGTCTGGTTTCCCTTACTTAGTTTAATGTTTTCTGGTTCATCCCTCTTGTAGTATGTATCAGTTCTTCTGTTTTTTCCTAAAATTACGGTTAAAAAGCATGTAACCTAAATGTACCTTTTTTTGTTGTTTTTTTTTGAGACAGGGTCTGACTCTGTTGCCCAGGCTAGAGTGAAATTTACTTTTTTAACAGTATTTACGGCCAGGTGTGGTGGCTCACACCTGTAATCCCAGCACTCTGGGAGGCAAGGCTGATGGATCACCTGAGGTCAGGAGTTTAAGACCAGCCTGGCCAACATGGCAAAACCCCATCTCTACTAAAAATAGAAAAATTAGGCCGGGCGCGGTGGCTCAAGCCTGTAATCCCAGCACTTTGGGAGGCC
>NW_016812367.1:1342846-1375356 GCF_001698545.2 Rhinopithecus bieti | reverse complement strand
AAAGAAAAATTAGCTGGGCGTGGTGACGCGCTCCTGTAATCCCAGCCACTCGGGAGGCTGAGGTAGGAGAATCACTTGAACTCTTGAGGTGGAGGTTGTAGTGAGCTGGGATTGCGCCACTGCACTCCAACCTGGGAGACAGAGCGAGACTCCATTTCAAAATAAACAAAAAAACAGTATTTAAGTGTGTATTATAGTGTCATGAATCATGTACCATGTACAACAGCAGATTTCCAGAACGTTTTCATTTTGCTTGACTGAGACTCTGTACCCATTGAACAACAACTCCTGATTTTCTCCTCTGTTCAATCCATGACAACTAACATTCTTTCTGCTTCTGTGAATTTGATTACTTTAGATATCTCATGTAAGTGGAGTCATGCAGTATTTGTTGTTTTGTGATAGGCTTATTTCACTTAGCATAATGTTCTCAAGTTTCATCCATGTTGTAGCATATGACAGGATCACCTTTTTTTTTTTTTTTTTAAAGACAAAGTCTCACTCTGTCGCCCATGCTGGAGTGCAGTGGTGTGATCTCAGCTCACTGCAGCCTCTGCATCGTGGGTTCAAGCGATTCTCCTGCCTCAGCCTCCCGAGTAGCTGGGACTACAGGCACATGCCACAACACCCGGTTAATTTGTTTTGTATTTTTAGTAGAGACAGGGTGTCACCATGTTCCCCAGGATGGTCTCCATCTCCTGACCTCGTGATCCGCCCACCTTGGCCTCCCAAAGTGCTGGGATTATAGGCATGAGCCACCATGCCCTGCCGATAGCCTTCTTTTTTTTACTTCTGAATAATATTGCAACATACTTTTTCATACAAAAGCATCTTTTCTTTATCAATTCATTGCTTGATGGACATTTAGGTTGCTTTCACATCTTGACTATTGTGAATAATGCTACAGTGAACATGGATATGCAGATATCTCCTCAAGATCTGGTTTTCTTTTTTTTTTCTTTGTTTTTTTTTTCTTTGTTTTTGGAGATGGAGTTTCACTCTTGTTGCCCAGGCTGGAATGCAATGGCACAGTCTCAGCTCACTGTAACCTCTGCTTCCTGGACTCAAGCAATTCTGCCTCAGCCTTTCAAGTAGCTGTGATTAAAGGCATACGCCATCACACATGGCTAATTTTGTATTTTTAGTAGGGACGGGGTTTCACCACATTGGCCAGGCTAGTCTCAAATTCCTGACCTCAGGTGGTCTGCCCACCTCGGGCTCCCAAAGTGCTGGGTTTACAGGCGTGAGCAACTGCACCCAGTGGTTTTCAGTTCTTTTGGATAAATACCTAGAATGGCATTGGTGGAACATAGGGGAATTCTACTTTTATTTATTTATTTTTTTTGAGACAAGGATCTCACTCTGTCACCCAGGCTGGAGTATAATGATGTGATCTCAACTCACTGCAACCTCTGCCTCCTGGGTTCAAGCAATTCTTGTGCCTCAGCCTCCCAAGTAGCTGGGATTACAGTGGTTTTGCCATGTTGGCCAGGCTGGTCTCAAATTCCTGACCTTAAGTGATTCTCCTGCTTCGGCCTCCCAAAGTGTTGGGATTATAGGCATGAGCCACTGCACCCAGCCTACTTTTAATTGGATGAACCTCTATAGTGTTTTGCATAATTGCTGCATCATATTATAAGTCCTTTGCCCATATACTTTTTTTTTTTTTTGAGATTTTTTTTTTGAGATGGAGTCTTGCTCTGTCGCCCAGGCTGGAGTGCAGTGGCGTGATCTGGGCTCGCTGCAAGCTCCGCCTCCCGGGTTCATGCCATTCTTCTGCCTCAGCCTCCCGAGTAGCAGGGGCTGCAGGTGCCCGCCACTGCACCCAGCTAATTTTTTTTGTATTTTTAGTAGAGATGGAGTTTCACCATGTTAGCCAGGATGGTCTCGATCTCCTGACCTCGTGATTCGCCCATCTCGGCCTCCCAAAGTGCTGGGATTAAAGGCGTGAGCCTCTGCGCCAGGCCTACATATGTTTTTAATGATACTGGGTCTCTTTGTCACCCGGGCTGGAATACAGTGGTGCAGTTATAGCTCACTGCAGCCTCGAACTCCTGGGCTCACGCGATCCTTCTATCTCAACATCCTGAGTAGCAGGGAGTACAAGTGCATGCCACCACACTTGTCTAATTTTTGTGGTTTTTTTTTTGTAGAGACAGGTTTCTGGCTATGCTGCCCAGGCTGGTCTTCAACTACTGGGCTCAAATGATGCTCCCACTTTGGCCTCCCAAAATGCTGGGATTCCAGACATGAGCTACTGTGCATATCCCTTTGCATATTTTTAAATCTTGTTATTTAAAAAAATGAGGTGTGGTCTGGCGCGGTGGCTCAAGCCTGTAATCCCAGCACTTTGGGAGACCGAGACGGGCGGATCACGAGGTCAGGAGATCAAGACCATCCTGGCTAATACGGTGAAACCCCGTCTCTACTAAAAACACAAAAAACTAGCCAGGCGAGGTGGCGGGCTCCTGTAGTCCCATCTACTCAGAGACTGAGGCAGGAGAATGGCATAAACCTGGGAGGCGGAGCTTGCAGTGAGCTGAGATCCTGCCACTGCACTCCACCCTGGGCGACAGAGCGAGACTCCGCCTCCAAAAAAAAAAAAAAAAAAAATGAGGTGTAAGTTACTCATATATTCTGGATGTTAACCAATTATCTGATGTATGATTTGCAAATATTTTCTCCCATTTTGTACCTGCCTTTTCACTCTGTTGATTGTTTACTTTGCTGTATAGAAGTTAGTTAATGTGATTTTTTTTCCATTTTGCTTTTAAAAAATTTTCCTTGTGCTTTGGGTCTCATAGCCAGGAAATTATTGTTCATTCCAATATCATGAAGTTTTTCATTTGTTTTATTCTAGGAGTTTCATAGTTGGAGGTCTTATGTTTAGGTCTTTGATCTATTTTATGATAATTTTTATATAAGGTATAAGATGAGAGTTCATCTTCATTCTTCGGCATGTGGATATCCAGTTTTCACAGTACCATTTGTTAAAGAGACTATCCTTTCCCCATTGTGTAGTCTTGGCACTGTTGTTGAAGATCATTTGACCATATATGTGATTTATTTCAGGCATCTCTGTTCTTTTAATTTTTAGTAAAATTGAGATGGGATCCAACCATGTTGCCCAGGCTTTTCTTGAATTCCTGGGCTCAAGTGATCCTCCTGCCTCAGTCTCCCAAAAAGCTGGGATTATAGGTGTGAGCCACCACCCTGGCCAGGGATCTCTGTGGATCTCTATTCTGTTCCACTGACTTATATGTCTGTATTTTTATGCCAGTACAGTATTGTTTTGATTACCATAGCCTCATGATATGTTTGAAATTAGGAAATATAAGGCCTCCAGTTTTTTTTTTTTCTTAAGATTGTTTTGTTTATTTCAGGGTTCTTTGAGGTTACACACTAATTTAAGATAGTTTTTTTATTTCTGCAAAAAAAAAAAATGGCTATCGAGATGTTGATGGGGATTGCATTGACTTTTTAGTTTCCTTTGGGTAGTAGGGATATCTTAACAATATTAAGTTTTCCAATCCATAAAACAGCCTATCTTTCCATTTATTTATGTCTTCCATAATTTTATCCAACAGTGTTTTGGAGTGTACAGCCATTTCGCCTCCTTGGTTAAGATTTATTCTTAAGTATTCTATTCTTTTTTATGCTATTGTAAATGTGATTGTTTTAATTTCCTTTCATATTGTTCATTACGAGTATATAGAAATGCAACTGTTTTTTCAGGTTTAATTTTGTATCTTATAACTTTGCCAAATTTGCTTCTTTGTTCTAATAGCATGTGGAATCTTTAGGGTTTCCTACATAAAAGTTCACGTCGTCTGCAGAGAGATAATTTGGCTTCTTGCTTGCCTATTTATTGCCTAATTACTCTGCTAGGACTTGAAGTAATGTGTTGAATATGTTGCTACAGTGAGTATATTTCCCTTGCTCTTTATCTTAGAGGAAAAGCTTTCAGTGTTTCACTGTCAAGCATATTAGCTGTGGTCTTTTCATATATAGTCTTTATTATATTTATGTAATTACTTTTTTGTTTGGGTTTTTGTGTTTTGTTTTAGACAGGGTCACATTCTTTTTTTTTTTTTTTGAGACAGAGTTTCATTCTTGGTGTCCATGACGGAGTGCAGTGGCGCCATCTCGGCTCACTGCAACCTCCATCTCCCGGGTTCACGCCATTCTCTTTCCTCAGCCTTCCGAGTAGATAGGACTACAGGCCCCCACCACCACTCCCGGCTAATTTTTTTGTATTTTTAGTAGAGAGGGCTTTCATCACATTGGTCAGGCTAGTCTCAAACTCCTGACCCTGTGATCTTCCCACCTCAGCCTCCCAAAGCATAGACAGGGTCACATTCTGTCACTTAGGCTGGAGTGCAGTGGTATGGCTCACTGCAGCCTCAACCACCCAGGCTCAAGCAATACTCCCACCTCCACCTCCCAAGTAACTGAGACTACAGCCATGCACCACCATACCCGGCTAATTTTTAACCTTTTTGTACAGATGGGGTTTTACTATGTTGCCTAGGTGGGTCTAAAACTTCTGAGCTCAAGTGATCCTCCCACCTCAGCATCTCAAGTAGCTGGGATTACGGGTGTGCACCATGGCATCTGACTAATTTTGTAATTTTTTTGTAGAAACAAGATTTTACTATGTTGCCTAGGCTGGTCTCAGACTCCTGGGCTCAAGCAGTCTTCCCACCTTGGCACCCCAAAAGTGTTGGGATTGCAGGTGTGAGCTACGATACCTGGCATGTAATTTCTTTTTATTCCTAGTTTGTTGAGTGCTTTCTTTTCAGTCATGAAATATAGTTGAATTTTGTCAGATGTTTTTTCTACATCAAGTGCGAAGGTCATGTAGTTATTATCATTATTATTTTTTGGTCCTTTATTCTGTTAATGTGTTCTATTCTGTTGATTTTTCTATTCTGTTGATTTTTTTTTTTTTCTATTTTTGAACCATCGTTGCATTCCAAGATTAAATTCTACTTGGTCATGATGTATATTTCTTTTTCTTTTTTTTGAGATGGAGTCTCGCTCTGTCGCCCTGGCTGGAGTGCGGTGGCACAATCTCGGGTCACTGCAAGTTCTGCCTTCTGGGTTCATGCCATTCTCCTGCTTCAGCCTCCTGAGTAGCTGGGACTACAGGCACCCCCAGCACCATGCCCAGCTAAATTTTTTTTTTTATCTTTTAGTAGACGGGGTTTCACGGTGTTAGCCAGCATGGTCTTGATCTCCTGACCTTGTGATCTGCCTGCTTCAGTCTCCCAAAGTGTCAGGATTACAGGTGTGAGCCACCATGCCTGTCCCCCTCCTTTTTTTTTTCCTTCTGCTGGCCCCAACGGGAGCCATGTATTTCTTTAAATGTGCTATTTAATTTGGTATACTAGTATTTTGTTGAGGATTTTTACATCAGTATTTATAAGGGATATTGGTCTGTAGTTTATCTTTTCATTTCTATATGCTCTAGTCTTTGTTTCTTTCGTTCTGCTAACTTTGGGCTTAGTTTGATTTTTCTGGTTTCTCAAGGTGTAAATTCAGGTTGTTGAGTTGAAATCTTTCTTGTTTTTCAATGTTGGCATTTACTGATACAGCCTTCTCTCTTAGTAGTGCTTTTGCGCATCCTATAATTTTTTTTGTTTTGTTTTGTTTTGTTTTTGAGACGGAGTCTCACGCTGTTGCCAGGCTGGAGTGAGGTGGCACAATCTCCACTCAGTGCAACCTCCGCCTCCCGGGTTCAACCGATTGTCCTGCTTCAGCCTCCCGAGTAGCTGGGATTACAGGCGCCTGCCACCACACCCGGCTAGTTTCTGTATTTTTAGTAGAGACGGGTTTCACTATGTTGGCCAGGATGATCTCCATCTCTTGACCTCATGTTCTACCCACCTTGACCTCCCAAAGTGCTGGGATTACAGGCGTGAGCCACTGCACCCGGCTGGTATATTGTTTTCATTTGTCACAAGATATTTTCTTTTCTCTCTCTCTCTTTTTTTTTAGACAGATTCTTGCTCTGTCACCCAGACTGGAGTGGAGTGGTGCGATCTTGGCTCACTGCAACCTCCGCCTCCCAGGTTCAAGCGATTCTCCTGCCTCAGCCTCCCGAGTAGCTGGGACTACAGGCATGTGCCACCACACCCGGCTAATTTTTTGTATTTTTAGTAGAGACAGGGTTTCACCATGTTAGCCAGGATGGTCTCGATTTCCTGACCTTGTGATCCTCCTGTCTCAGCCTCCCAAAGTGCTGGGATTACAGGCGTGAGCCACCGTGTCCAGCCCTGTCAAAAGGTATTTTCTAATTTTCCTTGTGATTTCTTCTTTTTTCCATTGATTGTTCAAGAGTTTGTTGTTTAATTTCCACCTATTGGTGGATTTTTCAGTTTTTGTACTGATACTGATTTCTAGTTTCGCTTGATTTCACTTGATTGTGACTGGAACAGATACTTGGTATGATTTCAGTCTTCTTAAATTTGTTAAGACTTACGTGGCTGGGCATGGTGGCTCACGCCCGTAATCTCAGCACTTTGGGGGGCCAAGGGAAGCGGAAGTTGCAGTGAGCTGATATCGTGCCACTGCACTCCAGCCTGGGCGACAGAGCAAGATTCTGTCTCCAAAAAACCAAATGAGAGAGCCACCACGCCCAGCCTGAAAAGAATATTCTTTACCTGTTTAATAGTCTTTGCATTCTTATTGGTAGTCAGTTGGCCGTAACTACGGAAGAGGTTGGTTCTGTGCTCTCAATGAAGTGGTGGCTCACACCTATAATTCCAGAATTTTGAGAGGCCAAGGCAGGCGGATGACCTGAGATCAGGAGATCAAGACCATCCTGTCCAACAAGAGGGTGAAACTTCATCTTTACTAAAAATACAAAAAGTAGCTGGGTGTGGTGACACATGCCTGTAATCCCAGCTACTCAGGAGGCTGAGGCAGGAGAATCACCTGAACCTGGGAGGTGGAGGTTACAGTGAGCTGAGATCATGCCACTGCACTCCAACCTGCCTGGGCAGCAGAGCAAGTCTTGTCTCAACAAAAAATAAATAAAAATCACAAGTGTTAGTTATAGTATTTTTGTAGTAATTAATTACAGTATTTTTGTAATAATTAATTTTACTGTGTCTGTGAAATTGGAAAGTAAAAGTTTTTTAACTTTATCCTTTTTCAAGATCGTTTTGGCTCTTTTGCATCTTTGGTGTTCCACATTAATGTTAGAACAAGGTTGTAAGTTTCTGCAAAAAAGCCAGTTATGATTTTGATAGGGATTGTGCTGAATCTGTAGGGTAGTTTGCGTAGTGTTGCCATCTTAGCAATATTAAGTCTTCCATTCCATGAATAATAGATGACTTTTATCCAATTAGATTTGTCTTTCACTTCTTTCCACGATACTTTGTAATTTTCAGTGTATAGATTCTGCACTGAAAAAAATTTATTCCTAAGTATTTTAGTCTTTCTTTGTACTTTTATAAATGAATTTGTTCTTCTGATTTCATTCTCAAATTGTTTATCGCATATTTTTGAAAATACATTTTGTATATTATTATTTTATCGTACAACTTTGCTGAACTCGTGTTAATTAATAGAATTATTGATTACTGTTTGTTAGTAATAGGTTTTTTTAAATGAATTCCTTTGGATTTTCTGTGTACATGACCATGTAATCTGCATGTTTTCTAATCCATTTGCCCTTTTCCCCCTTTGTTTACTTACCCTGACCAGAGCTTCCAGTGTGATGTGGAATACTGGTGGAGAAAGCAGACATCTTTGTCTCGTTTTTGATGTTAGGAGGAAATAATTGAGTCTTTTTCATGGACTATGATGTCAGCCGTGGTTTCGTTATATTACGTTTCGTATTTAGAATGTTCTTTTATACCTATTTTGTCACATTTGTAAGATCTTCTTTGTGTCTATTGAGAAGACAGTTTTGCGTTTCGCCTTTTATCCATATGATGTATTATATTGATTGATTTTTGTAATTTGAACCAACTTTGAAGTCCTGGGGTAAATCCTACTTGGTCGTGTTATATAATGTTGAATGTGTTTTGCTTGTATTTTGCTGAAGATTTAAAAATCTATACTCATAAGGGATATTGGTCTACAGTTTTCCTATTTGTGTGATACCTTTGTTTAGTTCTTTTTGTTGTTGATGTTTTTTGTTTTTGGTTTTTTTGAGATGGAGTTTCGCTCTCGTCGCCCAGGCTGGAATGCGGTGGTGCGATCTCGGCTCACTGCAGCCTCTGCCTCCCGGGTTCAAGTGATTCTCCTGTCTCAGTCTCCCGAGTAGCTGGGGTTACAGGCACGCGCCACCACACCCAGCTAATTTTTGTGTTTTTAGTAGAGATAGGGTTTCACCATGTTGGCCAGGCTGGTCTTGAACTCCTGACCTCAAGTGATCTGCCTGCCTGAGCCTCCCAAAGTGCTGGGATTACAGGTGTGAGCTGCCATGCCCAGCCATCTTTGTCTAGTTCTGCTTTCAGAGTAATACTGGCCTCATAGAATGAGCGTGACAGGTAGATTCTTAAGTAGTGCTTTGTTATAACCCAATTGCGGCCTTTCTTACGTATTTCTCCCCTTTTTCCTGACATCCTTTACTTTCACCGCCTTTTTATAGGTCTACCTTTGCTAGTAAATAGGGTCATATGGATGCTGGAAATAATCCTTTCCTGTGAATTATTATTAATGTACATGTGTATATTACTTTTAAAGCAGATACTGTCTTTTCCTTAAGAATAGCTCACAGTTTTCATTCATGATAATATTTCAAATATTTTCATATAATTTTATTTTACTTCAGTTTTGAATGTGTTTGGTTTTGAGTATGTATTGAAAAGATGCAAGAAGCTATTCAGTAAAAATTTTCCTCCCAACCCTATCCCTCAGTGGCTCAGATCTGCTCTTCAGAGCAGATCTGGAGATTTGGTTTGTATTTGGCAATATCTTGTATTCCAATTTGAAATTTCACTTCATAGTTGTTATACTGATAAGTTCCTGCTAACAGTACAGAAAAGTACAGGTTGGCATTCTGTTAATGTTTTTTTTTTTAGCATCCAGTCTAATCACCCCCTTTTTCAAGTCTGTATTCCCACTCACAATTTCAGTAATTTAAAAAAATTTTTGAGTAAAGTATGAAATTTTGTTAAGGGGCTACATGTATAGTTTTGATATGAATGAAGCTATGTTTCAGATGGTTAATTTACTTTGGTTGTTTGGAATTTCCAATGGTTTCTTATTTTACAGAATCCTGCCAAATTTATAATGACTGTAGGGCAGGGTATGTATAGGGATATTTTTACAGAGTAAAAACTATTACATGTACTAGAGGTATTCTGTTATGTTAACATATCCTATTAGAGATACATGATGAAACACATACGGATGAAATATGGAGTATAAGATGTTGCAAAATAACGTGGAAAGACGGGGATACAGATAAAAATAGACTGGCCATGAATTTGTAATCAGTGAGTCTAGGTGTTTATTATACTGGTTTTGTAGATGTTTGTAATTTTCTATGATACATCCTTTTTCAGTAGGAATTCAGAATACAGAAAGTGCTAAACATTTGAGTAAATCTAAATAACAGTTGACTATGAAAATAATAATGCCTTATGGTCTTAAATATATATGGCATTAAAATATACCACAACAATAAAATATAAGTTAGTATGCAGGCAGATGGAAATTAGTTGCCTTTACTTTCTGGCAGGATGATAGCAATATTGATTAACTTTGGATTTTTATGGGTTAAATATTATTATATTATTATTATTATTATTATTTTTTTTTTTTTATTTTTTTTTTTTTTTTTTTTTTTTTTTAGAACAGAGCCCAGAGCCTAGCTCTGTCACCCAGGCTTGAGTGCAGTGATGCAATCTCGGCTCACTGCAACCTCTGCCTCCTGGGTTCAAGCGATTCTCCTGCCTCAGCCTCTGGAGTAGCTATAGGTGTGTGCCACCACATCCGACTGATTTTTGTATTTTTAGTAGAGACAGGGTTTCACCATGTTGGCCAGGCTGGTCTCAAACTCCTGACCTCAGGTGATCCACCTGCCTTGGCCTCCCAAAGTGCTAACATGACAGATGTGAGCCATATACCCAGTGCAAATATTCATATTTAAATTTTTTAAATAACCTAAAACACGCAACAGAAAGCAGAAAGGTTGGCCCAGCACAGTGGCTATCACCTGTAATTCCACCTACTTGGGAGGGTTAGGCAGGAGACTCTCTTAAACCCAAGAGGCAGAGGTTGCAGTGAGCCAGGATTGTGCCATTGCACTCCACCCTGGACCACAAGAGAAAATCTCTGTCTCAAAAAAAAAGCAGAAAGTTCCCTTGTAATTTATTTTTTTTGGAAGATTCATCCTGTAAATTTTCTCAGTTTGCATCGCGCTATATGCAGCCCTGTTATATGGTTTTACATGTTTCTCTTACCTCTGCACAGTAGTCTCCCTTTATCTAGAAACTCATTTTTCACAGTATCAATTACCTGTAGTCAACCGAGGTCCAAAAATAGGTGAGTACAGTACAATACAGTTATTTTGGGGCAGAGAGGGAGAGAGAGCACATTCACATAACTTTTATTATAGTGTATTGATAACATTGGTCTTTTTTGTGAGTTAGAGTCTTAACTCTCACCCAGGATGGAGTGCAGTGGCATGATCTTGACTTATGAGATAGTAGCTGCAACTATAGACATGTACCACCATGCCCAGCGAATTTTTGTATTTTTATTAGAGACGGGATTTTGCCATGTTGGCTAGGCTGGTCTCAACTCCTGACCTCAAGTGATCCACCTGCCTTGTCCTCCCAAAGTGCTGGGATTACAGGTGTGAGCCACCAGCCCCGGCCTAGGCCAAATGATCTAGATTGCCACTATTAGGAATGATTTTGGGGTTTTTGCCTTTCTTTTTTGTTTCTTTAAACTTTTTTCTCTGAGGTTCCAGAACTAGGAAAGTCGAGGTATAAATAGGGTCGAATAATCTGTATTGGAGGAGTGATGTTGCTATTAGTATTCTAGTCCTTTATTAGTATTCTGTATCTAGTCCTGCTATTAGTATTCTATACCATTTTAATGAAAAGGAGAAAACTATGTAGTTCAGTCTTGATAAAGAGATTTTACTTTTTAAAATTAGCTTTATCCAAGGTATAATTTATATACCATAAAATTCGTACATTTTGTGTATACAATCGAATAATATTTTGCAAATTTAATGTGTTATGCAACCATCTCTGTAAATCTGTTTTGGAGTGTTTCTACCATCCCAGTAAAGATCCTTTTAATCTGTGTATAGTTAATCCGTATTCCTACCACTAGCCCTAGAGAACCATTAGTTAACTGTCTCTGTAGATTTGCCTTTTCCCTGGACATTTAATATTAATGGAGTCATGCAATATGTGATCTTTTGTGTCTTGTTCTTCTCATTTGGTATATTTTTGAGATTTAAAAAAAACAAAAACCTACCATCTGTAATTTGTCCCCTTTTTTGCTAAATAGTATTCCAGTGTAGGTATATGCCTAATTTTATTCATTCATTCATTCATTCATTCATTCATTGATTAACATTTGGGCTGTTTCAACTTTTTGGCTGTTTTATCATTTTAGTTGATAGTGTATACTCTGAGGTCTACGGCTATTGCTATACTCATCCAGTATTTGTCATTTATCTCTTTCTTCACAATACAATGACATTTTGTAGTTGTATAGTAGGCATGACATACTGGTTGTGTGGTAGGAATTAGGGCGTATTTGCTGAGAACCTTAGGGGTAGTGTGATTTGGCTCTTGCTTTGTTTGATATTTGCTACATATCCTGTATTAAGGTTTGCATAGTTACTCCTCTCTCCATTGACTTGTGCAGTTTTATGGATTTTGATATCCAGTATCCAAAAGGCCATATTCCTCCTTTGTTCCTGGTATATTCTTTATCTTAGCTTGGCAAATCACTTGCTTTTTTGCCTCACTTTGCTCCTTTGTAGTAACAGTAGGTGAATCCTCCATGCTTTTCTAACTGAAAAGTGCTGTAACTGGGAGAGAACATAGGTAGGGAATTGGCGGGGTAGTTGAGGCAAGAAAGAAAGAGGGGAAACCTAGCAACAGCCAGGAAGCCTCTTTTTATATATTTTTTTATTCTTTTGAGATGGAGTATTGCTCAGTCACCCAGGCTGGAATGCAGTGGCATGATCTAGGCTCACTGCAACCTCGACCTCCCAGGTTCAAGTGATTCTTCTGCCTTAGCCTCTTGAATATCTGCGACTGCAGGTATGCACCACTACGCCTGGCTAGTTTTTGTATTTTAGTAGAGACGGGGCTTCATCATGTTGGCCAGGCTGGTCTCAAACTCTCGACTTCAAGTGATCTGCCTGCTTCAACCTCCCAAAGTGCTGAGATTACAGGCATGAGCCACTGCATCCCACCCAGGAAGCATCTTTTTTAATTCATTCGGTTGTCACCAAGCTGTTTCACTTACAATATGTTACTCTATTTATTTTTTATTTATTTTTATTTTTTAGACGAAGTCTCACTCTGTTGCCCAGGCTGGAGTGCAGTGGCGCTGTCTTGGCTCACTGCAACCTCTGCCTCCTGGGTTCAAGTGATTCTCTTGCCTCACCCTCAGTATATTACTCTATTTTTTATTTAGGGAAAGAATTGATAGACTTTTATTGAAGTGCCAGATAGTAAATTTTTTTATTTTTATTTTTATTTTATTTATTTATATATATTTTTTGAAACGGAGTCTCGCTCTGTCACCCAGGCTGGAGTGCAGTGGCGCAGTGTCGGCTCACTGCAAGCTCTGCCACCCGGGTTCACGCCATTCTCCTACCTCAGCCTCCCGAGTAGCTGGGACTACAGGTGCCTGCCACCAAGTAGAGACGGGGTTTCACTGTGTTAACCAGGATGGTCTCGATCTCCTGACCTCGTGATCCGCCCGCCTCGGCCTCCCAAAGTGCTAGGATTACAGGCGTGAGCCACCGTGCCCGGCCCAGATAGTAAATATTTTAGGTTTTATGAGCCATAAGGTCTCTGTCACCTAATAGATGTATCCAGTACAGAATTTCTCACTTTAATTTCTAGTGTTTTGTGCTATCTGCTGGTTTCATTGTGAGCTGCAAGGAAATAGAGAACTGGAAGATTGAAGCCTAGTCTGAGAAGTTACTCTATGAGAGAAGCAAACCCCACAGGTAGAGTGGAAACAGCAATTATAAGAGGAAACGTGGCCGGGCATGGTGGTTCAAGTCTGTAATCCCAGCACTTTGGGAGGCTGAGGCGAGCAGATGACCTGAGGTCAGGAGTTCGAGACCAGCTGGGCCAACATGATGAAACTCTGTCTGTCTACTAAAAAATACAAAAAATTAGCCAGGCATGGTGGCATGTGCCTGTAGTCCCAGCTACTCAGGAGACAGGCACAAGAATCACTTGAACCCATGAGGTGAAGGTTGCAGTGAGCTGAGATCACATCATCGCACTTCAACCTGGGTGACAAAGCAAGACTCTGTCTCAAAAAAAAAAAAAAAAAAAGAGGAAACGCAACAAGACTTAGCCTATGGAACATGCCAAGAAGAAGACAAAGGAGGGAGACTGTCTAGGATTGAGATCCAATTTGTGTGTGGCGGGTAGTGATGGAGGGGGAAAAGGGGCATGATATGATAGCATAGGGACCTGTTTTAATGAAAAGTGTTCATGGGGAGTTTTGAGAAACTTTGGGATGTAATTATGACCTTGCCACCTCAATAATTAACTAATTTGATGGGTTTGTGTAAGTTACCACCCTGCCACCACTTTGAGACAGGGTTTTGTTCTGTTGTCCAGGCTGGAGTGCAGTAGCACAATCCTAGCTCATTGCAGCCTCGAACTCCTGGGCTCAAGCGATCCTCCCACCTCAACCTCCCAAATAGCTGGAACTACAGGCACGTGCCACCACGCCTAGCTAATTTTTTAACTTTTTGTAGGGATGAGGTCTCACCATGTTCCCCAGGCTTGTGTTTAACTCTCCTGGGTTCAAGTAATCCTCCTGCCTGTGCCTCCGAAAGTACTTGGATTACAGGTGTGGACCACTTTGCCTAGCTGTTTTCACCATTACTTTGAAGAAAAATGTATGCTTTGATATTTTGATCATAAAACATGACAAGATTATTATTTTTTGAGACAGAGGCTAAAGTTCGGTGGCGCAATCTCTACTCACTACAGCCTCCACCTTCCGGGTTCAAGCAATTCTCCTGCCTCACCCTCCTGAGTAGCTGGGGACTACAGGCATGTGCCACTACACAATTTTTGTATTTTTAGTAGAGACGGGATTTTCCATGTTGGCCAGGCTGGTCTTGAACTCCTGACCTCAGGTGATCCACCCATCTCGGCCTCCCAAAGTGCTGGGATTACAGGCATGAGCCACTGCGCCCGACCCGTGACAAGATTTTTTAAAAAGATGTACCTAAGATTCCATTTTTAATCTTTCAATTTTTTTCTTTTCTTTTGATCCATAAAGCAATTGCATATATATTAAATCTTATTCTCCTGCCTTTTGTGTATATGACATATACTTTTGTGTTATTGGGATAATTACATATAATTAATCATATATAGTATTATTATTTTATATTTACAGATAGGGTTTCGCTGTGTCATTCAGGCTTGAGTGCAGCATTCTTGGCTTACTGCAGCCCCTATCTCCTGGGCTGAAGCCATCCTCCTGCTTCAGTCTCCCATGTAGTTGGGACCACAGGTGTGTGGCATCACAGGCAGCTTTTTTTTTATGTTTAGTAGAGGCATAGTCTCACTTTGTTGCCCAGGCTGTTCTTGAACTCCTGGACTCAAACCATCTACTCATCTTGGCCTCCCATGCCTTTTACGTTTTTTGATAATTCTGTTTAGATGTATAGTCTCAGTTTTTTAGCATGAGACAATAAATACAACCATATGATACTGAATTTTTTGAAATTTATGTGGTAGTGCCGATTATATAATATTCTGTTGAAATGTCATTCTGATATTCTACATAATCCATAGATATATTGTTTAAAATGCAGGTTGAGCATTCCTAATCCGAAAATCTAAAATGCTCCAGAATTGAAATCTTTTTGAATATTGACATAATGCCACAAGTGGAAAATTCCACAGCTGACCTCATACAATGCATCAATCAGAACACAGGAACACACAGCACAGTTTATTCAACGTCCCCCAGTGAAAACCATCCTTACAGCCCCTTCAGCTTAGATGTATCTTTTACATTCTTGGCCGGATTTTCCCATGCAATTATACCCATAAAAGGTGATAAAATGGCACACATGCAGGCTGGATGCACCAACAGAAAGTTTTCCAAAATAACCCACATGGGGCAAAAGCCTCCTTGCATTATTCATTGTGTTTTTAAATTAAAAATAATTTTTTTTCCTGATTTGTGGTATAAAGATTTTGTTGAACTTTTCAGAAAGCCTGAAGACATCCCCATGGATAAGAGTAATAAGAAAAGAGGAAGAATTTATGTATTGTGCAGAAAGTAAGTCAGGCTCTTGGAGAAACTAGACAGTGGTGTAAGTGTCAGACATCTTACAGAAGAGTATGGTATTAGAATGACCACCGTGTATGATATGAAGAAACAGGGGGATAACTGTTGATGTTCTGTGCTGAAGGTGATTAACAGAAGTTAATGAAATACAGAAAAATACTACATGAAACTAATAATGAAGATCTCCATTGTATATTGAGAGTGGATCTATCAGTAGTGCAGTGAACACATGCAACTTACTGTGTACTAGTCATGAAATAAAGATATATCATGATGAACTGAAAATTGAAAGGAACTGTGAATATTCAACAGGCTGGTTGCAAAAATTTCTGAAAAATCATGGTATTAACCTTTTAAACATTTGTGGTGATAATAGGGCCAGGAATGGTGGCCTATGCCTATAATCCCAACACTTTGGGAGGCCGAGGCAGGCAGATCACGTGAGGTCTGGAGTTTGAGACCAGCTTGGCCAACGTGGTGAAACCCCATCTCTACTAAAAATACAAAGATTAGCTGGGCGTAGTGGCATGTGCCCGTGATCCCATTACTTGGATCCCAATTACTTGGGAGGGTGAGGCAGGAGAATCAGTTGAACCCGGGAGACGGAGGTTGCAGTGAGCCGAGATCATGTCATTGCACTCCAGCCTGGGCAACAAGAGCGAAAAACTCTGTCTTAAAAAAAAAAAAAGAGAGAGAGAGAAATTTGTGGTGATAAAGCATCTGCTGATCTTGAAGCAGCAGAGATTCATTGGTGATTTTGCTGAGGTTATTGTTGATGAAAATCTGCCACTAGAACCAGTATATAATAATGCTAGTGAAAAACATCACTGTTTTGGTGTTACTGTCCCAGAAGGACACTGCCTACAGCTGATGAGATAGCTCCTACAGGAATTCAGGATGACTAGGACAGAATAACTGTGCTGGGATGTGCTAATTAAGCAGGCATGTGTAAGTGTAAACTTGCTATGATAGGCAAAAGCTTGTGTTCTTACTCTTAGTGATTTCAAGGCATGAATTTATTTTCTTTTCTTTTTTTGGAGATAGTCTCACTCTGTTGTCTAGGCTTAAGTGCAGTGGCTCAATTACGGCTCATAGTAGCCTTGATCTTCAGACTCAAGCATTCCTCCCTGGTGGCTGGGACTACAGCTATGTGCTACTAAGCTTGGCTAATTTTTTTAATTTGTAGTAGAGATGGGGTCTCACTATGTTAACTAGGCTGGTATTGAACTCCTGGGCTCAAGTGATCTTCCTGCATTGGCTTCCCTAAGTGCTATGATTATAGGCGTGAGCCACTGCACTGAGTCCCAAGGCATGAATTTTTGTTTTTTTAAAGTTTGGCTCTGTCACCCAGCTTGGAGTGCAGTGGCTAGATCTTGGCTCACTGCAACCTCTGCCTCCCGGGTTCAAGTGATTCTCGTGCCTCAGCATCTGGAGTAGCTTGCATTATAGACGTGAACCACCATGCCCGGCTAATTTTTTTTCTTTTTGAGTAGAGACAGACTTTCACCACATAGGCCAGGCTGGTCTTGAACTCCTGAGCCACCACACCTGACCCACAGGCATGAATTTCTTACCAGTTCGTTACTATGCTAACAGAAAGGCATGGATATCTAGGGACATCTTTTCTGATTGGTTCCACAAACATTTTGTAGCGGTAGTTGGTGCTTATTTCAGGGAAGCTGGACTGGATGATGACTGTTCCTCCTTGAGAACTCTTCGGCTCATCCTGCAGCTGAAGTTTTATCAAAAATAATGTTTATGCCACGTGCTTTCCTTGAAGTGTGACTTCACTGCCATATGACCAGGGAATCCCTAGATTGATGAAGAGTAAATATAAAAACACTTTCTTGAACAATACGCTGGCAGCTATGAATAGATGTATATGTGTGAAAGGGTTTCAAAAGGAGTGAAGGATGCCATATATGATGTTGTCAGTGCCTGGAACACAGTGACTAAAGGTACAGCTGTGCATGCCTGGCACAACTTCTGACCTTCAACTGTGTTCACTGATGATAATGAACAAGGTGGTGATTTTGATGACCTTCTTCAGTAAAGTGAGAAAAATATGTAACATCCTTACATATGTAAAAAGTATACCTTCAGTTTGTCAGTAAGCTGGAAGAAGTGGATAACAAGAAAGCTTTTAATATCGACAGAGAGGCTCCAGTTTCTTCGTTCAACCATGGTGATAGATCTGAATCAGGGTGATTGTGATAATGAAGATGACATTAACACTGCAGAAAAAGTACCTATAGATGACATGGTTAATGTATGTGATGGGCTTATTGAAGGACCAGAGCAGTGTTCCTTCATAACAGAAAAAGAAATCATGTCAGTTTATAAAATGAGAGCCTTGGGCCGGGTGCAGTGTCTCGCGCCTGTAATCCTAGCACTTTGGGAGTCCAAGGCGGGCAGATCACTTGAGTTCAGGAGTTCGAGAACAGCCTGGCCAACGTGGTGAAACGCTGTCTCTACTAAAAATACAAAATCAGCTGGATGTGGTGGCAGGCGCTTGTAATCCTAACTACTTAGGAGGCTGAGGCAGGAGAGCCGCTTGATCCTGGGAGGCGAAGGTTGCAGTGAACTGAGATCACGCCACTGCACCCCTGCCTGGGTGACAGAGCAAGACCTCGTCTCAAAAAATAAATAAATGAATAAAATGAAATCTTTCTAGACAATACTTGTTGATGAGACAGATGACTTTAGAGGAAACATTTTAAAAAGCCATCCCACAGAATGCCTCTTTATTCCTAGAGGACTTCCTGGCTCCTCAACTGCTTCTGATGATGTTTCTTCTTACCTCATAAAACAAAACAGTATACAGTAACCTTTTAATCAAAACACAGCATCATAGATGGAGACACAAAGCCTGACGTTGTAATTACTGTTTTTTTATGAGCTGATACAAGTATTCTAGTGATGCTACTGTGCTGCTTAGCTACCCTGAACACATTACTTTCTCACTGTATTAATGGCATGTCATATTTTTACTGTTAAGTACTTATGTGTGAATAAGTGTAAGAAAATGTTTGCCTGTCAGTAGCATATAAATTCAGAGGCAGTAATGATGGTAATGCCAAACAACCACAGATATTCCACATGGGTGGCTGAGATAATGACGTTTTTGCTTTCTTATGGTTCACTGTACACAAACTTTGTATAATGCAGAAAATAAATATTTTGTAAAATTACCTTCAGGCTGTGTGTATAAAAGATGTATATAATACATAAATGAATTTGGTGTTTCAACTTGGGTCTCATCCCCAAGATAACTTACTATATATATGCAAATATTCCAAAATAAGAAAAATTCTAAATCACTTCAGATCCCAAGCATTTCAGATAAGGCATACTTAACCTGTAACTCAAGATGTATTTTACCCATTAACCTGTTCTAGATGCTATTTCTTTTTTTTTTTTTTTTTTTTGGGCATATATTGGCTTTGTATGTACAGGTGTCAGTGACTATAAGACCTGGCTTTAAATTTAACCGTTTCCTCGATATTGGATGGGCCACATATATTCTGTAATATACGTATATAAGGTAACACAAGCCCTTTTGTCTCCCCTAGCTCCTTTTGCATATGAGAAAACATAAGCCATTTTGTGCCTTTTGCATCTTAAGCCATAGTCTATTTTACTATGTGGTTTCCCATCTGGTTACTTTTGGGAGTATCAGATGGTCTCATAAAAACAGTGGATTTTCCTGAAGCTTTTTGATTAATATCGAATGTGTTTATCATCTTTTAGCTGTGCGGTCAGAGAAGAAACGCCTTAGGAAGCCAAGCAAGTGGCTTTTGGAATACACAGAAGAATATGATCAGATATTTGCTCCTAAGAAAAAACAAAAGAAGGTACAGGAGCAGGTGCACAAGGTATGTTGCAAAATTTCGGCAAACTCACTGGTCCTTAGGAAACTACAATTTTATCTTCAGTGTCATACTTTACCTTCATGAAACAATAATTTATTTAACTGGGATCTTGTTTTTTATTCTTAGCTTCTAGCACAGTACTTAGGATTTAGTGGTTATTCAGGAAATACATAAATGAGTCTACATATTGTATTTCTTTATGTATATATTTTCCCTCTTTGCCTTCAAAGAATATTTAATGACTTAGGAATATTGTTATGATTTAATCTTAAGTAAATATATAGGATATAAAGTGAAATATATATAGTCTGACCCTAATTTCAAAAGTAAATATATCTTATTTGTCTTATTTTTTAATTCAGTTTTTAAAAAATGCAGTATTTAAGAGACATTTTGACATTCTACCCCTACATAGTTTAATATATAGTTTAAAAATGGAGCATTTGCCAGGCGCGGTGGCTCACACCTGTAATCCCAGCACTTTGGGAGGCCGAGGTGGGCGGATCACAAGGTCAGGAGATCGAGACCATCCTGGCTAATATGGTGGAACCCCGTCTCTACTAAAAAAATACAAAAAATTAGCTGGGCATGGTGGCGGGCGCCTGTGGTCCCGAGCTGCTCGGAAGCCTGAGGCAGGAGAATGGCGTGAACCCGGGAGGCGGAGCTTGCAGTGAGCCGAGATCAGGCCACTGCACTCCAGCCTGGGCGACAGAACGAGACTCCATCTCACAAAAAAAAAAAAAAAAAAGCATTTTCCTTTATAATCAGTTTAACATATTTACATCTTATATGAGATCTGTTTATCTGACATCAACTGTCTTTCAAATTTCACCAATTATCCCCTAACCTTTACCTTTGGATTATTCATACTCAATCTAGGACTGCTCATTGTAACTGGTTGTTATGGTTCTCAGATCACTTTGAATTCAGAATAATCCCTTTTTTCACGATCATGATCATGTCTATAAGAGAGTGACATGTAAAGTTATCTACTTTCTGTATTTGTGTAATTGCTTCCTCATAGGTGTCAGTTAGGTTGTTTTCTCTATCTCCTGCTCTCTGTAAAGTGGAAGATAGAACCTATCAGTTTGATAGATTGAAGTTGAACATTTTTAGCTAGACTGTATCAGAGATGATGATGTGTAATATAGAATTGCATACTAGAGGGTTAAAAAAAGGAATGTTTTATTCCCATCAGCCATTCCCTGAGTTTGTTCTTTCTTTTTTAAAATTGAGACAGCATCTTGCCCAAGCTGGAGTGCAGAGATGCATGAACACGGTTCACTACAGCCTTGACCTCCTGGGTTTAAGCAGTCCTTCCACCTCAGCCTCCTGAGTAGTTGGGACCACAAGTGCACACTACCACACCTGGCTAATTTTTAACAACAATTTTTTTGTAGAGGCGGTGTCCCGCTATGTTGCCCTGGCTGATCTCGAATTCCTGGGCTCCAGTGATCTTTCTGCCTCAACCTCCCAGAGTGTTGGGATTACAGGTGTGAGCCACCATGCTCAGCTTCCCTGATGGTTTTTTTGAAAACCCCAGTTGAAGATCTTTACCTATATCAATAATATTATTAGAGGTTACAAAATGAAGACTTTCAGATTTTATTACTTCTCTATTTTTATTAACTGATAGTCTCTTTCATTAACTGGACTCTGTTATTGTCCTGAAATACTTGAAAGGCAGAATAAGTGCTTCTTTTCTTTCCCATTAATTACCAATTGTAACATTAAAGAGTTTATTAGTAGTTGTTTTAATTGGAAACATTAGAGCAGTCTTTTTCCCCTGCTTTTGAATTATTGTTGTGGACTTATAGCTTCAGTGTCTCGGTCAACTTCATTTAATTTTGATTAAAATATATATATAACATAAATTTTATTATTTTATTCTTTTTTATTTATTTATTTATTTTTTATTTTTTTATTTTTTTGAGATGGAGTCTCGCTCTGTCACCCAGGCTGGAGTGCAGTGGCGTGATCTCGGCTCACTGCAAGCTCTGTCTCCTGGGTTCACACCATTCTCCTGTCTCAGCCTCCCAACTAGCTGGGACTACAGGTGCCCGCCACCATGCCTGGCTAATTTTTTTCATTTTTAGGCAGAGATGGGGTTTCACCGTGTTAGCCAGGGTGGTCTCGATCTCCTGACCTCATGATCTGCCCACCTCGGCCTCCCAAAGTTCTGGGATTATAGGCACGAGCCACTGCGTCCGGCCTATTTTATCCTTTTTTTTTTTTGCGACAGTCTCGCTCTGTCACCCAGGCTGGAGTGCAGTGGCGCGATCTCCGCTCACTGCAAGCTCCACCGCCTCCAGAGTTCATGCCATTCTCCTGTCTCAGCCTTCCTAGAAGCTGGGACTACAGGCGCCCGCCACCACGCCCGGCTAATTTTTTTGCATTTTTAGTAGAGACGGGGTTTCACCGTGTTCGCCAGGATGGTCTCGATCTCCTGACCTCATGATCCGTCCGCCTCGGCCTCCCAAAGTGCTGGGATTACAGGCGTGAGCCACCGCGCCCGGCCTATCCATTTTTAAGTGTACAGTTCAGTGGCATGAAGCACAGTTACATTGTTGTGCAACCATCTCCACCATCCATCTCAATACTTTTTTTCATCTTTCCAAGCTAAAAGTCAATACCCACTAACCAATAACTCCCTTTTCTGCTCAGCCCCTGGCAATTGCCATTCTATTTTCTGTCTTAAGAATTTTCTTATTCTAGATACCTCATATACTTGAAATCATATGATATTTGTTCTTTGTGTCTAAGTAATTTCCCTTAGCATACATAATGTCTTCAAGGTTCATCCACTTTTTGTAGCCCTTGTCAGAATTTCATTCCTTTTAAAGTATGTTACTCTTTTTTACACTTAAATTACAACAGTTTTGGCCTGTGGACTCTATTTTTATTTTTTGTTCTTAGGTAAGTTCCCGCTGTGAAGAGGAAAGCCTTCTAGCCCGAGGTCGATCTAGTGCTCAGAACAAGCAGGTGGACGAGAATTCTTTGATTTCAACCAAAGAAGAGCCTCCAGTTCTTGAAAGGGAGGCTCCGTTTTTGGAGGGCCCCTTGGCTCAGTCAGAACTTGGAGGTGGACATGCTGAGTTGCCGCAGCTGACCTTGTCTGTGCCTGTGGCTCCGGAAGTCTCTCCACGGCCTGCCCTTGAGTCTGAGGAATTGCTAGTTAAAACGCCAGGTAAGGTGGGGTTGGGGTCTCAGTATTTGAGCAGATATGATTAGAGGAAGCAGGAGATTTTAGTATGTTTTGATGTAAAGCCAACATTTTATCTGTATACAATAAACTATCCCCCTTTGTCCTGGGAAATACTTAAAATGATGGCTAATTAGATGTAGTTACTAACCACGAATTGTGGCACGCTATCAAGATGTATTTTTAATAAATATGCTCCTTGCTCCAGTGTTGCTCTTCATGATTGTTGATCAGCCACTGTGTAAATTAACAACCAGGATAACAGGGCTTCAAGAGGGGCGCTGCACATTAGTGGAAAAAGCATTATGCTTCAAGTGCTGGCTCCACCAATCCTTGTGTTACTTGGGAAGTTGTTTAATCTCTGAACTTGTTTCGTCATTTGTAAAATGGAGATCTTAATGTATTAATGTATAATATGATATACCTGACAACATAGTAATTACCAGTTCATTAGAAGTTAATTACCAGTTACTTCTCACTTGATGATTCTTTATATATCACCTGGGGAGAGTTGGATCTAAACATATTGTCTCTAATTCACCTCGTAACTATTGAACATTATAGTCCGTCAAGGAATGGGAAGAATCCTCTTTTCTGTACCCCTTTAAATTTGGATGTAACTTTTTTACATTATCAACAGTAGCTTTTGATGTTACTACTTAAAGAAACGATTCCAATTGTGCTTAAACTAGTTGGGTATAATAAAAAAGATTTTTGAAAGAATAGTAAAGATAGTTATTTCAGTACCTACTACGTGCCAAACTCTATTAAGTCGGCTCTTTTATATAATTCTTGAGTGATCCTATGAACTATCTTTTACCTATTGAATTTTATTTACTTAGGGGCAGAGCAGGAACTGTAATCTTGGTCCATTTATGACCATTATCCAAGCTCTGTTTCACTCTACTTCTTATTTTGTCCTCACCAACAATCGGTTGCTATAGAGTTCTGTCCTTTTGATTTCTCCCTTCGTTATTTTGTGATTTAAAGTCACCACACACACATCCCTCACATTAGTTTGTGCTTGCATTGAGAACTATTTACTTGTTTTGTTTACTAATATTTTATAATAAATAAATTACCCTCCTGCCTCTTCCCATAAGATGATGGGGAAAACATCAAAAACATTGAGATTCATTTTGTGTGGTATACAGATTTTTTAAAAATTAACTTATGCCCGGTTTCTAAATCATCTAATGTAAAGATACATGCATTTCAGGAAATTATGAAAGTAAACGTCAAAGAAAACCAACTAAGAAACTTCTTGAATCCAATGATTTAGACCCTGGATTTATGCCCAAGAAGGGGGACCTTGGCCTTTCTAAAAAGGTATGTTATTTTTGTAAGATGTAAAAGAAAGAAACTCAGGAAATGAGGAATCTTAAAAATGACATTTTGAGTAGTAGTTATAACATCAATGTATATACATATAGAAATTAGTGTGTGTGTCAGCAGGCATACATGATCTGAGAGTTCCTACATGAAAGACTGTTTTGCAGTTGTGTGATCATGTATGTATATAAACTGGTTTCAGGTTTCCTTTCCAAGTGAAAAGATTTTTTAAATGCATTGAAGATTAAGTTTGTGTTTGTTATGATTTCTTTTCTGGGTTCAAATCCTGTTTTCTACTAAACTACTATCTCAAGCACCACTAGTCTACTCTATCCTATTGCTGTGTTGTCGTAGCCCTTTTGTTTTGTTTTGTTTTTTTTTGAGACAGGGTCTGATTCTGTCACCCAGGCTGGAGTGCAGCAGCATAATTTTGGCTCACTATAATCTCTGCCTCCCAGGCTCCCCAGTTCATTTTTTGTATTTTTTTGGTAGAGACAGTTTCAGTTTTTTTTTTTTTAATGTGATAAATACTTTTTGTGTTTTATTCAAGAAATCTAGTGTGATGGCTGGGCACGGTGGCTCACGTCTGTAATCTCAGCACTTTGGGAGGCCGAGGCGGATGGATCACTTGAGGTCAGGAGTTGGAGACCAGCCTGGCCAACATCGTGAAACCCTGTCTCTACTAATAATACAAAATATATATATATATATATATATCTGGGCGTTGTGGTACCTGCCTGTAATCCCAGCTATTCGGGAGGCTGAGACAGGAGAACTGCTGGAACCTGGGAGGCAGAGGTTGCAGTGAGCTGAGGTCATGCCACTGCACCCCAGCCTAGGTGACAGAGCAAGACTCACTCTCTCTCAAAAAAAAAAAAATCCCTGATATTTATCCTCACCCTCTCTCAGATTCCCAGTCTCTTTGAAGTATTAATTATACTTAATAACTCTTTGTCACTGTTGAATTTTTACTTTTGGGGAGGGGGGTTGCCATTTAATTTGGGACCAGAGCAAGAGAAAGTCAGAATTAGTGGTTATGGCTAGCACCAAACTCTGGAGAAAAGTGTCCTCTTGTCTGTTCGGGAGTCTATCCTGCCATCTGACCTGGCCTACTTCATTGTTGAATTCCTGGTTACTCTGAGATATATTTTGTCATAAGGCTAAAGCCATGATTCAGTTCCATTTCAGTTTACCAGGCACACCACCACCTTGTCTGCAGGTGGATTAATCAGTATGTCACAGGTGGATTAATCAGTATGTCAAACAATGAGAAATGATCTGTTCTGGTAGTGCTTTAAGGGTACTCTGGCTTAATGTATATCCACACTAGACTGTATACACAAAGTAAGTTACTAGCATCTTAGTCATATCCTCTAAGAAGTTCTTTGGTCTTTTTCATTCTAAACAGAACAGTTTGATTTTTATTCATATGGTATGATTGTTGTGTGTGTGTGCGTGTGTATTTGTGTGCGTGCTGTTAATTTTTATTTTAAGTTATAAAATTGATTATAATAGAAATGAGAATATTTCCTGCATTATTCTCTGACTGTAGTTTGGGGAGCATTGTAATTATTTTGTTCCACAGCTTTTGGGTAACTGTTAAACAGTGAACTAATGTGTTATCTAAATAAAATGATTGCTATTTTAAAATAATTACAAAATGTATTTTGTGGATTTGTCTAGGAGTCTCGTTTTGTTGAATTGACTACCTAACATTTGCCCATTCATTTTACTTGACATGGTTAGACTTCTGATATATACAGAACATGAGGAGAATTGCAGTCTTATGATTTATTAATATGATAAAATGAGCATTCAGAAATTCACAGCTGTATTTTATCTTGTTTAAGTCCCAAACATTAGGAACTCTACAGCAAGAATGGCCTTTATTATTTATTTATTTATTTGAGACAAAGTTTCGCTCTTGTTGTCCCGGCTGGAGTGCAATGGCGCATTCTCAGCTCACTGCAACCTCCGCCTCCCAGGTTCAAGCGATTCTCCTACCCCAGCCTCCCCAATAGCTGGGATTACAGGGATGTGCCTCCATGCCCGGCTAATTTTTTATATTTTTAGTAGAGACAGGATTTCTCCATGGTAGTCAGACTGGTCTCGAACTCCCAACCTCAGGTGATCTGCCTGCCTCAGCCTCCCAAAGTGCTGGGATTACTGGTGTGAGCCACCGCGCCTGACCAGAATGGCCTTTATTATACTGACTTTTTGTAACCACTAAATGTTGTTTTACAGTTATGATGAAGAATATTATCATTCTTGTAGGAAAAGACATTTGCTTGGGATGGAACTAATTCATACAAATATTAGTAGTGGGTAAATAAAATGTTTGGCTCTTGATTAGACTCCTGATGTTGAGTATTTGTTTTGAGTTTTAATGTTGCTTTAATTTGGATTGATCTGAAGTCATTTTTGGTTGGCATGCCATTCAGTATTTCAGAACTGTTTAATATACAGTTCACCAAGTAAACAGGTCTGTGTCATATCTAATAGCTGAGAATACAATTGTAGGAAGATGGATTATTTTTCTTTTTTCTTTTTTTTTTTTTTCTTTTGAGACTTGCTCTGTCTCCCAGGCTGTAGTATAGTGGCGCGATCTTGGCTCAGGGCAACCTCCGCCTCCCGGGGTCAAACAATTCTCCTGCCTCAGCCTCCCTAGTAGCTAGGATTACAGGCGTGTGCCACTGTACCTAGCTAAATTTTATATTTTTAGTAGAAACGGGGTTTCACCATGTTGGCCGTGGTTGGCCAGGCTGGATTCAAATTCCTGACCTCAGGTGATCTGCTCTCCTCGGCCTCCCGAAGTGTTGAGATGACAGGCATGAGCCACTGCACTCGACCAGGAAGATGGATTTTAAGAACAGGGTGGACTGCCATAAAATTGAGCCTGTACATACCTCTTCTCTTTCTCCACTTCAGTCACGGAAAGCATTGTGTATCTAGTCTATATGTTGGAAATTTCTGGCAAGTCTTTATTTTTTCTTAAGGAGTATGTAGTGTTCACAGGTCTGTTGGAGCTTTTTTTTTTTTTTAAAAAAAAAAGACGGAGTCTTGCTTTTGTTGCCCAGGCTGGAGTGCAATGGTGCGATCTTGGCTCACCGCAACCTCTGCCTCCCGAGTTCAAGCAATTCTCCTGCCTCAGCCTCCTGAGTAGCTGGGATTACAGGCATGTACCACCACTCCCGACTAATTTTGTATTTTTAGTAGTGACGGGGTTTCTCCGTGTTGGTCAGGTTGGTCTTGAACTCCTAACCTCAGGTGATCCACCCCAGCCTCCCAAAGTGCTAGTATTACAGGTGTGAGCCACCGTGCCCAGTCTATTGGAGCATTTTAAAATCTGATTCTTTTCCCCCTGAAGTTTCTGTTCAACCCTTTACTATGGTCATGTTCATGTTTTTAATTGCTAAAACAAGTCAAAATTCAATATCCGTGGCAGCTGACAATTCAGACTTTGGCATATAAAATAAAGGGTTTATTTTTTCATTCCTCTGTAAATGGTGTTGTTTTCACTTATTTGTAGTGCTATGAAGCTGGTCACCTGGAGAATGGCATAACTGAATCTTGTGCCACATCTTATTCAAAAGATTTTGGTGGAGGTGAGTATTTTTGAGATTTAAAAAATGTAATGCAGTAGTAAGTTTGAAGCGCTTTGTCTGTTAACCATAAAAATTGTTACATGTGTAAACCAGACCAATGAGGTACAAGTTTTAAAACTGGTTTGTCCAAAATCTGCTTCCTCAAACAGATAAAATATTCATAAATTGAACATCTACCAGGGCTTTTAGTAGGAATGCTACCTGTAATCTTTTTAAAGCATTACAGAGAGTTAGGTTATTATGTATAGTACTCCTGTTTTATAGAAGAAATGTGAAGATGAGCAAAGAGTATCATGGGAATATTATATTTCATGTGGCCTATGATTATTAAATTTTCTAACAAGTAAATCTAGCAATATGTTAGCTTATTTTAGCCATGTGGCAATTGTAATCCCATAGGTTGCTCAATTTGCTTGTAAGATTTAAAAATAAGCTGCTTTCAAAATAATATCAGGCCGATCATGGTGGCCCACAACTGCAATTCAGCACTTTGGGAGGCCAAGATAAGGTAACACTTGAGGCCAGGTGTTCCATCCAGACCAGGCTTGGCACTTAGTGAGACCCTGTCTCTATCTACAATTAAAAAAAAAATTAGCTGGGCATGGTGGTGTATTTCTATAGTCACAGCTACTTGTTAAGCTGATGTGGGAAGATCCCTTGAGCCCGAGAGGTTGAGGCGACAGTAAGCTGTTGCTCACACCAGGCACTGTAGCCTGGGCAACAGTGAGAGACCATGTCTCTTAAAATAATAGTAGTAATAATAACATCAGCTCTTTTCCTGTATTTTTATATTTCATTTTTGAAATAAAACCTACAACATGAACTTTATCCATTATAAATTTTGTGTAAGTGTTCCAGCTTTTGAGAATTTCAGACCTTTCTGTTGTACTCATACTATATCTTCTTTCAGTGTTAGGCTGCAAGCAGTTTTGATGGCAGAGCTTCTCCAACTCAATCAGGCAGTCAAAAAAGAGCTCATTGAGGCAGTCTTCAAAACTCCACCTTTCATATTGTTAACTAGCATAAATTTCCTAGAATGTTTTATGAAATATCTCTTAGATTCCCCTTGATGTTTCTATAACACTGTTGAAATGTGTTTAATGGAAAGTGCGGGAGGGACTAGAAGAATTTCTCTCTCTCTCTCTCTTTTTTTTTGGTTTGAGACAGAGTCTGGCTGTGTTGCCCAGGCTGGAGTACAGTGGTGTGATCTTGGCTCACTGTAGTCTCTGCCTCCTGGGTTCAAGCAATTTTCTTGCCTCAGCCTCCTGAGTAGCTGGGACTACAAGTGCATTCCAGTACACCTGGCTAATTTGTTTTGTATTTTTAGTAGAGATGGGGTTTCACCATGTTGGCCAGGATGGTCTCGATCTCCTGACCTCATGATCCTCCCGTCTCGGCCTCCCAAAGTGCTGGGATTACAGGCATGAGCCACTGTGCCCTGTGCCCGGCCTCAACTCTCCATCTTAATCCTTTTTTTTTCTTTTTCTTTTTCTTTTTTTTTTTTTGAGATAGAGTTTCGCTCTTGTTATCCAGGCTGGAGTGCGGTAGCGCGATCTCGGCTCACTGCAACCTCTACCTCCTGGTTTCAAGTGATTCTCCTGCCTCAGCCTCCTGAGTAGCTGAGATTACAGGCATGCACCACCATGCCTGGCTAATTTTGTATTTTTAGTAGAGACAGGATTTCACCATGTTGGCCAGGATGGTCTCGATCTCCTGACCTCATGTGATCTGCCGACCTCAGCCTCCCAAAGTGCTGGGATTACAGGCTTGAGCCACAGTGCCCGGCCCTTAATCCATAAATCATATAGTGATTTATATTATTGTCTCCAATCTCGAAGTCTAGGGAGTGGTATCTTTTCATGACTAGTAAAAAGCATTTCTCTTTCATCTATAGGATTTAATTCCTTTGAGGAACTATAAGATTTGTCATTTCAATCATATAATTTAAAATTTCTGTAATAACCTGTACACTTATTATTTAATCTATATGAGGCAGAAGTTACATATATGTAGCCATTTCCCATCTAGTTATGTCATCATGAGTTAGTCTCAATTCTTATTTCCCCCATTTTCCTAATCCACAAAGCTAGAGAATTCAATGAGTTTTAAGGTTGGTTTTTATTCTATTAATAAGAGATTTTGGACATGTGTGTTATTAGCCAGCAAATAACACCTATTTTCCTGTCACAGGCACTTCCAAGATATTTGACAGACCAAGGAAGCGAAAACGACAGAGGCATGCTGCAGCCAAGATGCAGTGTAAAAAAGTGAAAAATGATGACTCGTCAAAAGAGATTCCAAGCTTAGAGGTAATACTCAGTTCTTGATCTTTTCACCTTCTACAGAGAAGCTACTTTTCACACCAGAGGCCACATCCCTCTTTCCATTGAGTTTTCTTGAGAATACTGTTCTACTGAAATGGCTGATGGCCATAAGGAATCTTGGAGGAAAAGTAGAGCCTTATCCTAATAATAAGGCAAGGCATGTATTGCAGCTGTCAATATGGTCTTTTTAAAAGATCATCACATCCTATGCTGTAGATGTCCAATCAGGTATATAATAGTTTCATCGTTAAGTAAACTTGTAAAACCAGAGAGCACAATATCAAGTCAATATATGATCTGAAGGAACTTAGATACTGCCCTGTAAAAGTTGAGACTGGCCAGGCGCCGCGGCTCATTCCTGTAATCCCAACACTTTGGGAGGCCGAGGTGGGAAGATAACTTAAGGTTGAGAGTTCGAGACCAGCCTGGCCAACATGGTGAAACCTCATCTCTACTAACAATATAGAAATTAGCTGAGTGTGGTGGCGTGCGCCTGTAATTCCAGCTAATCAGACAGAGGCACAAGAATCACTTGAACCCTTGAGGCAGAGGTTGCAGTGAGCCGAAATCATGCCGCTGTACTCCAGCCGGGTGACAGAGTGAAACTCTGTTTTAAAAGAAAAAAATTAAGACTGCTGGCTGGGTGTTGTGGTGGCTCATGCCACCCAGCTTTTTCGGAGGCTAAGGTGGGAGGATCATTTGAGAACAGGATTTCGAGACCAACCTGGGAAATACAGTGAGACCTTGACTCTAATTGAAAAAAAAAAAAAGCAAATTGAGAGTGCTGTGATTAGCGGGGAGATTTACTTGCTTATTTCTTGAGACCATCAGCTACTTAATCTTAGGACAATTTTTATGAATATCGGCCTTCAGGAAACAAAAGATTTAAAACCATTTACTTGCAAAGCATCAGTGCAATCATTGATATTATCTCTGGGTTTCCAACTCAAGTTAAAAGAGAGAAGTCAGGTCAGCATCACACATTATGATGCAGAATGTTTCTTTCCAGGACAATCTGAATAGAATGCCCAAGAGGGGCATTATTTAGGAAACACTGATCTTGGAAGGACAAATAAGTAATCAAATAAACTTAAGAATGTTTTCTCTCCCTTAGTGAAACCTTAAAATGGAACAGCTCAGAAAGTTCCAGTGGAACAGACAGCCTCAGAGCAGTTAGTGGCAGGGCATGAGGCGCCCACTACCCGCCCAATCACAGCAGGGTTAGAACTAACATTGCATGCAGTCCGCCTGAGTGATTGGCTGAACATCTGTAAGTGCTTAATGGCTAGACAAATAGCAGCCCAGAGGGAGGGGGTCAAATGGAAGAGACATCAATAATACAGATGTGGGACATTATTTTTTCTTTGCAAGGGAGAACTAATGCCTCACAGGACGGCCGCAAGCCCCAAGGAGACTGTTGAGGAAGGTGTGGAACATGATTCTGGGATGCCTGCCTCTAAAAAAATGCAGGGTGAACGCGGTGGAGGAGCTGCACTCAAGGAGAATGTTTGTCAGGTAGAGAAATGTTTGCCAACTTGTGTTTTCATTGCATGTTCATCTTTAAAGGGAAACCCACTCCATCTCTATGATGGTTTCTTGGTAGAATAACAGTGCTTTTGGATGATCCCAGTGGAGTCACTTTCTTTAAGGATTTGACCCTTTTTTTCTCCCCACAAAGAAAGATACTTGGAGAAATAGTTTAGTGTTGGTGAACCACCTGCCCTTAAGGCCCATGAAGGAATATATGCCGTGAAACAAGTCTGAGATGGAATATGCGAATCTCTGGTTGCTTATTCAAATATAATTCTCCAGTACTTCTCATGGTGTCAGAATCTTTGGGTTTGTAAGGAACTTTTCAAGGGTAATTTTAGCTTTGAGATATTTTTCCTTTAATGTGATGACTTCAGAAAGCCTACCACCTATATTGTTTTATTTATTTAATAAATAGTTATACAGTATTTACTGTGTATGAAGTATTGTTCCAAGCACTTTGTAAATATTACATTATTTAGTCATCCTAATAATCTCCTAAGTAGAGTTCTGTGATTATCCCCATTTTGCAGATGAGGAAACTAAATTACAGAGAGGATAAATAACTTGCTTATATTCATCAGAGAACCCTGGATTTAAACCTCAGCAGTCTGGATTTAGAATCTCCCTCTCCTTTTTTCTAACCTTTAAGCTCCGTTGGACTTGGTTGGTTTAGAGTCTTCACCATTGTGTTGGATTGCCTCTCTGTGAGATACGGGATTCCACTTTATTGTTAAAGAGACTTTTAGTCTTTGTGAGTAGAGTCAGTGACCATTTGAGTATTTTTTTAATGGTCTTGATTTACCTATGTAATTCTTAAAATTTGGTATATAAAAACTTGAAGATAGGTGATGTGCAGTGGCTCATACCTATAATCACAGTGCTTTTGGAAGCCGAGGCAGCAGGATTGCTTGAGGCCAGGAGTTCTAGACCAGCCTGGGCAATACAGTGAGACCCCTGTCTCTGTTGAAAAAAAATTTGTCTTTTTAAAAAAATGAGCCAGCTGCAGTGGCTCATGCCTGTAGCCCAAGGGGTCAAGATTACAGACTTTTCTTTTAAGTAAACAAAAACTTGAGGATATTAGTTCGTTCGTTCGTTCGTTCTTTCCTTCCTTCCTTCTTTCCTTCCTTCCTTTCTTCTTCTTTTTTTT
>NW_016812367.1:1339158-1342533 GCF_001698545.2 Rhinopithecus bieti | reverse complement strand
ATTTATTTATTTATTTTTTGAGACGGAGTCTCGCTCTGTCACCCAGGCTGGAGTGCTGTGGCCGGATCTCAGCTCACTGCAAGCTCCGCCTCCCGGGTTCACGCCATTCTCCTGCCTCAGCCTCCCGAGTAGCTGGGACTACAGGCGCTGCCACCTCGCCCGGCTAGTTTTTTGTAGTTTTTAGTAGAGACGGGGTTTCACCATGTTAGCCAGGATGGTCTCGATCTCCTGACCTCGTGATCCGCCCATCTCGGCCTCCCAAAGTGCTGGGATTACAGGGTTGAGCCACCGCGCCCGGCCTCTTTCTTCTTTTCTTTCTTTTCTTTCTTTTCTTTCTTTCTTTCTTTCTTTATTTTTGAGACGGAGTCTCGCTCTGTCACCCAGCCTGGAGTGCAGTGGCGCTATCTCTATCTCTGCTCACTGCAAGCTCTGCCTCTTGGGTTCACGCCATTCTCCTGCCTCAACCTCCTGAGTAGCTGGGACTACAGGTGCCCACCATAATGCCTGGCCAATTTTTTGTATTTTTTAGCAGAGACGAGGTTTCACCATGTTGGCCAGGATGGTCTCGATCTCCTGACCTCATGATTCACCCGCCTCGACTTCCCAAAGTGCTGGGATTTCAGGCGTGAGCCACCGCCCCAGCCAGTTCTTTTTTAAATTGAAACCATAGGCCGAGCACAGCACTAATCTCAGCACTTTGGAAGGGTGAGGTGGGTGGATCATTTGAGCCCAGGAATTTGAGACCAGCCTGGGCAACATGGTAAAACCCTGTCTCTGCCAAAAATACAAAAATTAGCCAGGCGTGACAGTGTGTGCCTGTATTTCCCCTGCTGGGGAGGCTGAGGTCATTGGATCACCTGAAGCCCGGGAGGTAGAGGTTTTAGTGAGCCATGGTTATGCCAGTGCACTCCCATCTGGGTGACTGAGAGAGACCCTATCTCACAAATAATAAATAACAATAGATAAATAAGTTGAGATCTCTAAAAAAGTAAACTCAGACCAGAAAATGTTATTGTTGCCAATATTGATCCAGTTTCTTTGCCTGTTATCTTCACTATTATATACTTGGACCAGATCCCAAACAACAGTGTTAATCCTCAAAAACAGTTATGCTCATTATTTACTTAGTGAGACAAGTCAGAGTGTAAACACATTTTACAAAGATCATTTAATGAAAAGATTAAGGTAAGGTGACCCTATGGTCCTGGCTTGTCTGGATCAGTCTTTGTGTAGGTCCCTTGTGCTGTCATAATTTATTAATAGCTCTTCCTTTCACTCTCAAGTGTCCCAGTTTGAAAGATAAATTACGTGGTTATCCCAGTTGAAGAATTAGTCTATAACATTTAGTTAATGCAAACATTTTGTTTCTTATTCACATTGTAATTAACGTTTTCCTATTTAAGTGCTGAAGGTCAAGTTTTTTTACTATATATAAAAACTTACGTTGTTGGTGCTGTGAATATGCAAAGTATAATATATAATGCTATTTTTCAATTTTTATATGTGAATAGTAGATAATGGGAGTCAGACGTTTGAAGATAGCTCAGACTATAAGTTGATAAACTCCCTGGGGTCTCCTATCAATTCCAGGCTACCTTTCTAACCTTTTTCCCTAAAGCTGTCCTAGTTAGTTTTTTATTTAAGCTTTAATTCTTAAGTGATCAAGACCTATTCTGTTTCTATGAGTTTTTGAAGCTAAAACTTATTTAGTCACCTTTCCCCTTGTTCACTTTTCATAGTAGTACATGGCTTTAAAAAATATTTGGGCTGGGTGCAGTGGCTCACACCTGTAATCCCAGCACTTTGGGAGGCCAAGGTGGGTGGATCACGAGGTCAGGAGTTTCAGACCAGCCTGGCCAACATGGTGAAACCCTATCTGTACTAGAAATATAAAAATCAGCCAGGCATGGTGGCACGTGCCTCTAATCCCAGCTACTCGGGAGGCTGAGGCAGGAGAGTCAGTTGAACCCCGGGCAGCACAGGTGGCAGTGAGCCAAGATTGCGCCATTGCGCTTCCTCGTGGGTGACAGAGCAAGACTCTGTCTCCAAAAAAAAAAAAAAAAAAAATCATAAATCTTACATTGTTTTATTTCCTAAGCCCCTGTCTTAAATGAGGCCCTATCTTAGCTGAGATTATTTCAGAAAAGTGATCTCTCTCTGGGATGGTTCTAGGTGTGTCCCAAAAGGGCTGTTTAGACCTTGATCTTTTGGAACTTTATGGCCCAAGTCTAGCTAGCCAGTGTCAGTTGCTTGAACCATTCAGTAGCTTTCTGGTTTATCTCTATGCTCTTTTCTGACCTTTTGACTCTTGAACTCATTTTCCTTGTAGCAGTCAGAACAATCTTTTTAAAAATGAATACCTGATTTTAGCTTTCCTTTGGTAATGTTCTCCAATGGTACACCTTTTTAACTAGAATAAAATCTACAACTACAGGCCCTTGCCTCTTTCTCACCTCATTTTCTGCCACTTTTAACCTTTGTTTACTTTAACCCACTGACACTGGTTTTACTCTTGATTCTCAAACATGGAAAAACAGATAGATGTTTTCTTTCTCTTAACAGAATTGTGAAAAATTGGGTGAGCTGCTGTTATGTGAGGCTCAGTGCTGCGGGGCTTTCCACCTGGAGTGCCTTGGATTGACTGAGATGCCAAGAGGAAAATTTATCTGCAATGAATGTCGCACAGGTAAAGTAGATATCGAATGGTCTTCCTCCAAAGAAAGTTTGAATTTTAAGTTTTTCAGGAAAGACATTTATTGGAGACACTATTTTGTGGCAACACTGGGCTAGTTGTTACAGATACAGAAATGGTGCTGTGGAGTCACCGCTTTCAGAAAAGCTACCAAGTGAATAATAAATGGGTAGCATAATACAGTGCAAAAAGCATTGTATCGGTGATACATTCAGAGTGTAATGTAAGCAAAGATGAGCTAATGCCATAGAGGAAGATATCTGTGTTTAACTGTAAGAGAGAAAGAAAAATTGGTGTCGAGAGGGGAAGGGCAGAAGGTCCAGTAATGAAAATGTGTAAAACATTTGGGGAATATAGAATACAAGCCAATGTGTTTAGAGTTTAGGATATTTTAGTTAAGAGGCATAGGCAGTAACTATGAGGGCTTCTTGGTTACTGGTAATGTTTTATATTTCTTAATTTGCATAAGGATTACATGGGCATGTTTACTTCATCAACTATACTCTTAGGATGTGTGTACTTTACGGTGTGTACATCATACATCAATAAAAATATTTACCAAAAAAGTTAAAGGATTATTTGTGAGTTATAATGCTTAGATTGGATTAGAAAATAGGAATAGTCAGCTGAGACCAGCTGGTAAAGCACTTCATAAAGCTGTGCTAAGTAAAGTGTTCTTTTTT
>NW_016812367.1:1283919-1336420 GCF_001698545.2 Rhinopithecus bieti | reverse complement strand
TTTTTTTTTTTTTTTTAAATAAGAGATGAGGTCTTGTCCAGGTTGGAGTGCAGTGGCGTGATCGTAGCTCATTGTAGTCTTGAGCTCCTGGGCTCAAGCAATCAGCTTCCCAAGTAGCTGGGACTACAGCCACTTGCCACCATGCATGGGTAATATTTTTTTATTTTTTATTGAGATGGGGGTCTTAACTATGTTGCCCAGGCTGGAAAGTGTTCTCTCACTCTCTCTCTCTCTCTCTCTCTCTCACTCTCTCTCTCTCTCTCTCTCTCTTTTAAGCATGATATGTAGATGTTACAGCATGTAAACAGTGAAGAACTCAGGGCTGAGGTATAGATCTTATGCCTGTAAGTCATTGAAGCTGCACATATGGATCATACTTCCCAAAGAAAAAGTGTCATTAGGATAAGATAATGGTCAGTGACACTACCTGGGCATATATGCTCTTATAACGAGTTACTGGAAGGAGAGGAGGAGCTAGTCAATATCTCTGAAGCCACAGGAGTCAGGTGTTACCTGCAGGGGCAGATGTAGCAAAGACACTAAGGAGGTTCTGGATTGAAGAGAGAATTTTGTATGTGGCAGTGAGAAAATGCCTCAATTTTTGCCAGAGGATGTCTCATTACACTAGATTGAAGGGTGAGTGGATAGCCCTATATATAACTTCTTGAAGAAACTTGACTTCAGCAGAAAGGAAGATAGTACCTAAAGGGAGGATATTATAGGGTCAAGAGGAAAATCATTTTGAGTGTGTAAAACAGCTCTGTTAAGGCAGAATTGAAGTGCAAAAAATTGCACATATTTCAAGTGTATGAGTTGATAAATTTTGGTATGTATATATGTATGCACCTGTGAAATCATCACTCAGCATTATTATTTTGAGATTCAGTAAGGTTGTTGTGTGTATTGGTAGTTCATTTCTTTTTATCACTGAGTAGTAGTTTGTTGTGTGGATTTACTTGGTTGTTGATCCATTCATCTGTTGATAGACATTTGAGTTGTTTCCTGTTTTGGTTATTATAAATAAAGGTGCTGAGAACATTCAAGTTTTTGGACACTTTGTACCCTCCCTCCCCCTTCCATTTTTCTTTTTTTTTCCTTGAGACAGGGTCTCTCTCTGTCGCCTAGGCTGGAGTATAGTGCTGCAGCCTCAGCCTTCCAGGCTCAAGCAATCTTTCTGGCTCAGCCTCCTTAGTAGCTGGGACTACAGGTGCCTGCCACATGCCTGGCAAATTAAAAAATTTTTTTTTAGAGACAGGGTTTATTACATTATTACCGGGCTGGTTTTGAACCCCTGGGATCAAGCAGTCCTCCTTGTTCAGCCTATTAAAGTGTTGGGATTATAGGTGTAACACACGATTCCTGGCCCCATTTTCTTTTTTCTTTTTTTCTCTTGAGATGGAGTCTCACACTGTCGCCCGGGCTGGAGTGCAGTGGCGCAATCTCGGCTCACTGCGACCTCCTCCTCCTGGGTTCAAGCAATTCTCCTGCCTCAGCCTCCCGAGTAGCTGGGATTACAAGCATGTGCCACCACACCCAGCTAATTTTTGTATTTTTAGTAGAGACGGGGTTTCTCCTGTTGGTCAAGCTGGTCTCGAGCTCCCAACCTCAGGCGGTCCACTTGCCTTGGCCTCCCAAAGTGCTGGGATTACATGCCACTGTGCCTGGCCAACTTTTTCATTTTCTTAATGATGTGTTTCTAAGATTAATAGTTCTTAATTTTTATTAAATCCAGTTTATCAGTTTGTTCTTTTTATGGACTGTGATTTGCTGTCATAGCTAAGAAGTTTTACTTAACCCAGTGTCACCAAGTTTTTTTTGTTTCTTTTTTTTTTTTTTTTTGGAGACGAAGTCTCGCTTTGTCGCCCAGGCTGGAGTGCAGTGGCCGGATCTCAGCTCACTGCAAGCTCCGCCTCCCGGGTTCACGCCATTCTCCTGCCTCAGCCTGCCGAGTAGCTGGGACTACAGGCGCCCGCCACCTCACCCGGCTAGTTTTTTGTATTTTTTAGTAGAGACAGGGTTTCACCCTGTTAGCCAGGATGGTCTCGATCTCCTGACCTCGTGATCCGCCCATCTCGGCCTCCCAAAGTGCTGGGATTACAGGCTTGAGCCACCACTCTGGCCTGTTTTTTCTTTTTAATCTGCGACAGAGTCTCACTCTGTCACCCGGGCCGGAGTACAGTGGCATGATCTCACTCACTGCAACCTCCACCTCCCAGGTTCAAGTGATTCTTGTGCCTCAGTCTCCCGAGTAGCCAGGATACCAGGCATGTGCCACCACGCCCAGCTAATTTTTGCATTTTTAATAGAGACAAGGTTTCACCATGTTGGCCAGGCTGTTCTCAAACTCCTGATCTCAGATAATCCACCCGTCTTGGCCTCCCAAACTCCCAAAGTGCTGGGATTACAGGTGTGAGCCGCTGCGCCTGGCCAGTGTCACAAAGATTTTTAGTTCTATGTTTCCTTCATAGAATTTTCTAGTTTTACATTTCACTATTAGGTCTATGATCTACTTTGTATTAGTTTTTGCATATGACATGAGGTATAGAGAAGATAGAATTTTTTTATTTTTGGTTTTTTTAGATTTGTGGTTATGTTTCCCCTTTTTCCTAGGAAAGTTATTATCTTTGAGAGTAGGAAGTTTTACCAGTTTTGGTACAGTGTAAGAAATGGGAGTCTTTTATTAGTGCTCTTGGCTTACCCTATTTTCCTGCAATAGGGTGATCACATCATTGTTTAGATTGCTCAGGTTTAATAATAGCTACCACTCCTGTAATCCCAGCAGTTTGGGAGGCTAAGGTGGGCGGATTATTTAAATTCAGAAGTTTGAGACCAGCCTGGCCAACGTGGCGAAACTTCATCTCTACTAAAAATACAAAAATTAGCCAGTCATGGTCGTGGGTGCCTGTAATCTCACGTACTTGGGAGGCTGAGGCACAAGAATCACTTGATCCCAGGAGGTGGAGATTGCAGTGAGCTGACATCATGCCACTGCACTTCATCCTGGGCGACAGAGGGAGATTGAGTCACACACACACACACAAAAGCTACCAGTTATTCAGCATCAGGTAGAGTTTTGCCTGTTTAATATTTCTTAAAATATTTATTTGCTGGATGTTCTCAGTGTTTATAGATAAAATGGGTGATTTGAATGAGCTTCCATTTCCAGCAATTGCCTGCAGGAGGATTCATGTTGAGGTCTGTTTGCCTGTCAAGCTTAGGCTCTTTTTCTTATGTTGCACTGCATCTTACAGAGAGATAGAGGTCTGTGTTTTATTTTTTTATTATTTTATTTTATTTTATTTTATTTTTTTCTGAGACAGAGTCTCCTTCTGTGGCCCAGGCTGGAGTACGGTGGTGCGATCTCAGCTCATTGCAACCTCCACCTCCCAGTTTCAAGAGATTTCGTGTCTCCGCCTCTGTAGTAGTTGGGATTATAGGCGCCTGCCACCACACCCAGCTAATTGTTTTGTATTTCTAGTAGAGAAGGTGTCTCACTATGTTCCCCAGGCTAGTCTTGAACTTCTGGCCTGGTTTTGACTTTTTATTACAAAAATCTTAAGACATACACCAGGGTAGAACAATGTAAAGAATCTCCATGTATTCAGTTAATTTCACTAGTTACCAACTTCTGTCTCATTTTCTCCATATATTTCAAAGGGTTTCTAACAGATACAACATCTAATGTATAGCAAGAATATATAATAACTTCTTTGTATCATCTACCAGCCAGTTCATTTTCAAATTTTCTCATTTGTCTCAGGGATGTCTTTTTATTACGTTTTGAATCAAGATCTAGATCCAGAGAGAGGCCAAAAGCTTCCCTGTAGGTTTTCTTAGGGAGATTACCAGCATTGTATGTCGGGTGATTTCCTGTAGTGTAAACTTTTTTATACATCTCTTTTTTTTGAGACAGAGTCTCACTTAGTCGCCCAGGCTGAAGTGCAGTGGCGTGACCTCGGCTCACTGCAAGCTCCGCCTCCTGGGTTCATGCCATTCTCCTGCCTCAGCCTCCCAAGTAGCTGGAACTACAGTCGCCCGCTGCCACGCCCAGCTAATTTTTTTTGCATTTTTAGTAGAGACGGGGTTTCACCGTGTTAGCCAGGATGGTCTCGATCTCCTGACCTCATGATCCACCCACCTCGGCCTCCCAAAGTGCTGGGATTACAGGTGTGAGCCACCGCGCCCGGCCTATGCATCTCTTTAGTTTCTACTTATCTATAACAATACTGCCCCCACACCTTTTTTTTTTTTTTTTTTTTTTGAGGCAGGGTCTCACTCTGTCACCCAGGCTGGAGTCTACTGGTGTGATCTCAGCTCAGTCAGTCTCCACTTTCCAGGCTCAAGCGATCCTCCTGTGTCAGCCTCTTAAGTAGCTGGGACCATGGGCATGCACCACCATGCCCAGCTAATTTTTGTATGTTTAGTAGAGATGGAGTTTCGCCATGTTGCCTGGGCTGGTCTTGACCTCCTGGACTCAAGCCAGCCACTCACCACGGCCTCCCAGAGTGCTGGGATTATAGGCATGAGCCTCCTCGCCCAGCCGAACTTAAATTTTGTTGGTTGCCTCCTGGAGGTATCCCCTTAACTTGTTCCTCTTTCATCCATATTTCCTGTAAACTTGTAGTTAGTCCAGGGGCTGGATTAGGTTTAATTTGAGTTTTTGTTTTTTTGGCGGGGGTGCCAGCAGCAAGCATTTTCTGTAGACAATGTGTACTTTCTGTTGTATCACGTCAGGGAGTGTGTATTATCAGATAGTTCATTTATAATAATACTAAGATTGTTACAGTGGGGTCAGATGATGTCAGTCCTATCAGTCCATTTTAAAATTTCTTACAAACTTTTCAGCTAATGGTTTAGCATTTTGTAGATTCTTGAATTCTTATTAATTTATCTTCTTTTGGTTTCTCAGGAATCCATACCTGTTTTGTATGTAAGCAGAGTGGGGAAGATGTTAAAAGGTGCCTTCTACCCTTGTGTGGAAAGTTTTACCATGAAGAGTGTGTCCAGAAGTACCCACCCACTGTTATGCAGAACAAGGGCTTCCGGTGCTCCCTCCACATCTGTATAACCTGTCATGCTGCTAATCCAGCCAATGTTTCTGCATCTAAAGGTATGGATTTCTCACGTGGACCACTCTAACTGTAAAACCTCAGTTTCATTGGCAACAGATATTTTCTTTTTCTTTTTTTCTTTTTTTTTTTTTCTTTTTGAGACGGAGTCTCGCTCTGTTACCCAGGCTGGAGTGCAGTGGCATGATGTCAACTCACTGTAAGCTCCACCTCCTGGGTTCACGCCATTCTCCTGCCTCAGCCTCCTGAGTAGCTGGGACTACAGGTGCCCACCACCATCCCCGGCTAAATTTTTGTATTTTTAGTAGAGACGGGGTTTCACCATGCTAGCTAGGATGGTCTCGATCTCCTGACCTCGTGATCCACCCGCCTCGGCCTCCCAAAGTGCTGGGATTACAGGCGTGAGCCACCACACCCGGCCGGCAACAGATATTTTCAAATGCAACCCATCATGTCACTTTATGGCGTCTCTCTATTCAGAGAGATTACCAACATTGTATTTGGGAGAGAAGAGGGACATAATGAACTAGTTCAGCAGCCAGGCAATGCCAGGGCTTCACAGAACACAATGTGGTTATGTGGTAGGGTATTGAATATTTGGATTTCATATGAAATGTAGTTTGAGAAAGTGTTCAGCTGCACGTCCTCTTCTCCCTAATTGATTAGAAAACCAGAGTATAGTCTTCCCCTGGGCATTTTTTTTTTTTTTTTTGAGACAGAGTCTCGCTCTCTCCCCCGGTCTCCATCTCCTGATCTCGTGATCTACCCACCTCAGCCTCCCAAAGTGCTGGCATTACAGGTGTGAGCCACCACACCTGACCCCTTGGGCCGTTTTATATCTCTGGTTTCTATGTGTGATATCATTCAGAAATGCATGTTAAGGGAGGAATTGGGGTTCATTTTTTTTTTTTTTTTAGTGAAAACTTGTCCTAGAAATTTCTTCTGCTTCATAGTTAAGGTGAAACCTGAGTTTTCCAAAACTGTCTGTGCATATAGGTAAACTTAAGTTTTGAAATGTGTTCTCTTTGGTAAGACAAGGTGTTTGTTTTTGTTGCTGTTGTTGTTGGTTTTTTTTTTTGAGATGGAATTTCACTTTTGTTGCCTAGGCTGGAGTGCAATGGCACGATTTTGGCTCACTGCAACCTCACCTCCCGGGTTCAAATGATTCTCCTGTCTCAGCCTCCTGACTAGCTGGGATTACAGGCACATGCCACCATGCCCAGCTAATTTTTGTATTTTTAGTAGAGACAGGGTTTCATCATATTGGTCAGTCTGGTCTCGAACTCCTGACCTCAGGTAATCCGCCTGCCTCGGCCTCCCAAAGTGCTGGGATTATAGGCATGAGCCACCTCACCTAGCGTGTTTTTGTTTTTTGTTTGTTTTGTTTTGTTTTAAAACAGGAAGTCTCGCTCTGTTGCCCAGTGTGATCTCAACTCACTGCAATGTCCACCTCCCAGAGGTTCAAGAGATTCTCATGCCTCAGCCCCTGGAGTAGCTTGGATTACAGGTGCTTGCCACCACTCCCTGCTACTTTTTATGATTTTAGTATAGACGGGGTTTCACCATGTTGTCCAGACTGTTCTGGAACCCCTGACCTCAGGTGATCTGCCTGACTTGACCGTCCAAAGTCCTGGGATTACAGGTGTGAGCCACCGTGCCTGGAAAAACCCAATACTGTATCTCTGCTGGTAAATTCATGTTTGCCAAAAGAGCCTTAACTTTTTCCATAGAGGATTAAGGAGGCAAAATTTAGCAGTGTTGATGTTTCTTTTAATCAGACTGTCAGTACCTTTTTTAGGATTATGTCCTGGCCTAATGGGTCTCATAAGTAATTTAACTTGTTGGATCAAAATTGCAGTTTCGATGACTATGATGGTGTACACCTGTAGTTCCAGCTTCTTGGGAAGGTAAAGCAGGAAGTGGGAGGACTGTTTGAGCACATGGACTTTGAGGTCATGTCCAGCCTTGGCAATATAGGGAAAAACCCCATGTCTTTATTAATACAAAGAAAAATGAAAAGAGTTGCAGTTTAACTATTGGCTACTTTCTTATTTTTAATTGTTATTACAGATTGCATTAGAGGTTTTGGTGGTGGTTCGGTGATGGTTTATAATAGATAAAGTATTTGAGGGGATGTATTTCCTCTGGAGATGGTAGAGAGGTTCGTTCACTTGAAAAGCTTTAAGAATCACAGAGTTCCAGGCAAGCATTATTGTTCTCTCCCCTCTCCCTATTTATTCTGGGGCTGATTTCCTAGCTGTCAGGACAGTGGTTTGAGTTGGGCTTTCCCTTGTTGAAGCAGACTCACTGACAGTTAACGGGTTTTGGTTCCTTTTGGAGACTTATCACATAGCTCCCATCTGAGTTTTCTTGGTGGATCGAATGTTTAAGATCCATCATCTTAGTGGTCATTCCTTCTATTTGTGACATTTTTTCAATACTAACAAATAGACTTGAATAACTCACATTCTTTTTATATTTAATATTTTTGTTTTTCTTTTGCTCATCCCTGATTTTCCTGCTTTAGGTCGATTGATGCGCTGTGTCCGCTGTCCTGTGGCATACCACGCCAATGACTTTTGCCTGGCTGCTGGGTCAAAGATCCTTGCATCTAATAGTATCATCTGCCCTAATCACTTTACCCCTAGGCGAGGCTGCCGAAATCATGAGCATGTTAATGTTAGCTGGTGCTTTGTGTGCTCAGAAGGTAAGAAATCACTTCTTCCTCTATTTGTAGTCTAAAAAGGGATTAAATCAATGTTTTAATTGGAACAAAAAAACTTTTCATCATATTGCCACTGGAAACAATATTAGAAATGATACTATTCATCTGCCATTAAGGAAATGATGTCCCAAATTAATGATTATATAGCAAAACTTGTTTTTTTATTTTTTTGAGACAGCATTTCACTCTGTTGCCCAAGCTGGAGTGCTGTGGCACAATCTCAGCTCACTGCAACCTCCACCTCCCAGGTTTAAGCAATTCTCCTGCCTCAGCCTCCTGAGTAGCTGGTATTACAGGTGCCCACCACCACGCCTGACGAATTTTTTGTATTTTTAGTAGAGACAGGATTTTACCGTGTTGGCCAGGCTGATCTCAAACTCCTGACCTCAAGTGATCCGCCCGCCTTGGCCTCCCAAAGTGCTGAACTGCGCCTGTCCAGCAGAACTTTTAAAACTTGGCTTTGTTGCCCAATAGGGAGAGGTTTTATTTTTCTTATTTTGAATAATGACTTGAGTTTTGTTAAAATGATAAACAATTGAAGCAGTAGAGACAAAAATTCACTTAATTCCACCACCAGAAAAAGAAATCATTGCTTAATATTAAGTGGCATTACTCCAGACATTCATGCATGTCAGCAGATAGGTCAGATACCTAGATAGAAACAATTCTTGAAAATAGTATTATCATGTAATTGTGTTTTAACAAGCAATTTTATGCAAATTAATAGAAAAGAGCTGAACGTGATCGAAAAGTGAGGGATTTTGAACTTAGTTACATATTTCTCATTGTAAGAATATTAAGTTTCTTAAAAGACTAACCGTTAGAAAGAAAGAATAATTTCCTGCTATATCTGTTTTCTGTTCGCGTCTTTCCGCAGCCCCAGGACTGGAGTGAAGTGTGCAATCTCTGCTCACTGCAACCCCTGCCCCCGCACTGCCTCCCACCGCCGCCCCCACTGGTTCAAGTGATTCTCATAGCCTTCAGCTCCTGAGTACCTGGGGAATTTGTGCCCCACTAATTTAATATTTTTAATTGGTGGAGTTGGGGCGCGTTTTCCTTCACCATGTTGGCCAGGCTGGTCTCTTAACTTCTGACCTCAGTTGATCCACTCTCCTCGGCTTCCCCAAAGTGCTAGGATTACAGGCGTGAGCCAGTGCGCCCGGCCATTTTATTCATTTTTAAAATACTTGTTTTTTAGAACAGAGTTAGTGTTAACCTTTCACATATTTTCTTTTCTATGCTTATCATCCCCGACAACTTGATTTTTGCTAGTTAAATGGAAGATTTTAGCACTCATCACCAGTATGTTAACCGTAATACTTAAAGTTCTGAATTCCTTATTTCAGTTTTTCTCTTGGTTGTCTGAACTTTGTGAGCCCACAGGTGCTCATTTCTCTGCTTCCAGGCATCATTTGCCTTTGTACTAGAAGGATATCTAGTACAAAGGTAAATGATACTTTTCTAAGTTCATGGTAGTGGTATTGGTATTTTGTAATGGTATTTTTCTAGGTTCCTTGTGGACTTTGCTCCACTATCTTCTCATGATGAGGGTAGCACCAGTTCTTCAGTTTTCTCTTTTATTTTCAGATTTTGTTTTGTTGATTTAGTAGTTACTTGGAAATAATTTTTTTGTTATCTACTTATTAATTATACAATTTCCTGAAAACCTGGCTGGCTCTGAACATTCTGAGGGATTAATTTTATAAAGAGTCAATATATGTAAAAGAATGAGCATTATACTTCGAATCTTGAAGTCCAAGTTTGAATTCTGGCTTGTCTCTTTAGTCAAATTGCTTTACTAAGTCTTGGTTTGCTTGTTTATAAAATATAGGCTCTATTCCCTATCACACAGTCATATTTATCACATAGCATCAATTAAATGAAAAGATATGATTAAAACCCTTGCACAGTGAGAAAATAAGCTTAAATGGTCTCTGGTCTCATTTTAATTCTCTGTAGGGCTTTTCCACAGCCTGCCTCATTTTGTTTGATTTTCTTCTAAAAATTATCTTTGTTATTATCCACTTTCCCTGCAAGATGACTTCCTCCAAGAAAACAATACCTTCTTTTTCTTTCCTCTTTCTTAAGATATCACTAAGAAGCTGAACACGTTGGTGCATGCCTGTAGTCCCAGCTATTCAGGAGGCCAAGGTGGGAGGATTGCTTGAGCCCAGGAATTCAAGACCAGGCTGGGCAATATAGTGAGACTGACCTCATAAACAAAACAAAACAAAACAAAAAATAACCAAAAAAAAAAAAAGCTATCACTGTGAAAGGAAAATAAATCCACAAAAGGAAAATTTGGAGCCCCAAATCACTAAGTCAAGGGAAAAGTCAAGCTTGGAACTACATCAGGAAAACCTGCCTCCCATTTTATTCCTCAATAATACAGCTACAGGCCAGGCGACGTGGCTCACACCTCTAATCCCAGCACTTTCGGAGGCTGAGGCAGGTGGATCACCTGAGGTCAGGAGTTTGAGACCAGCCTGGCCAACATGGTGAAACCCCGTCTCTACTGAAAATACAAAAATTAGCCAGGTGTGATGGCGGAAGCCTGTAATCCCAGCTGCTTGGGAGGCTGAGACAGGAGAATTGCTGTGTTCTGTTGAATTTCACCCTGGCAGTGGAAACCGATAGCTTATCTTTACTGGTGTGGGACAGAAAGTCATCCCTATGCTCATCTGAGACAAATGCGTACCTGATTGCTTCCTCTGCCCTATTGTTTATGTAAAAATGCAGATTCACTGAGCCAGATTAAATTGTATATTCAGTGAAAGGCTGATGAAGGACTCAAAAGAATGCAACCTTTTGTTTTTTACCTACTTATGACCTGGAACCCCAAGCCCCTCCCAGAACCAATGACAATGTTACACATACTGATGTCTCTTATCTCCCTAAAATATATAAAAGCAAGCTGTACTCCCACCACCTTGGGCACATGTTGCCAGGATCTCCTGAGGTTGTGTCATGGACGTGTTCTTCACCTTGGCAAAATAAACTTTCTAAATTGGTTGAGACTTGTCTCACATATTTTGAATTCACATCACTAAGGAGATTTGTATGTTTATGCCAATAATTCTGTAAAAAAATAATTTTCCTTACTTGCGATATATTGTCTCTGTAGCCAAAGACTGGCGTTTAGTTAATTCTGGAAGCTTTGTTCGCTTAGTTGAAATCTGAAAGATAGTACACAGTCAGTGGATGGGTAAAACTGCTGCCACCTTAGTATAAACCAAGGCAGTACTTCCAAACCAATACAAATAAGCAGTCATTGCGTTCTGTATCATCACCTACTCGCAGTAAAAGCATGGCAGTTTTACCTTAGAAGTTTCTTGAAGTAAAACACCTTAGTTTTATTGTATCCTGTCCATGAAGTGAACATTGTTTCCCTGTTCTCTGTGATGAAGTGGGAAGTACACATAAAGCCATTTCTTTGCATACTGATGGTTATCATGAGTTAAAGCACTCATGCAACTGAGTTTCAGGCTGAACTATCCACATTGTTCATGGAACACCGTTTTTAATTGTAAGAGTTACTGATAAACTGTGGTTATTCATGCTTGGATATGTAGCAGACATTTACTTGAAAATGAACAACTGCGAGCCTGTCAATTCAAGAAAAACAACTGCAAAATAATGGCCAATGATAAAATTTGAGCTTTTAAGTGAAAATAAAAATTTTCATAAACTATTATCTTCTACCTTCAACTTGACAGCTTCTTAGTACTTACTGATGGGATCATGGTAGTATTAATAAATGTGATTTTAAAAGTATTATAATAGGCCATTTCGAAGATGCATATGACTCAATGAACTTTTTTTTTTTTTTTTTTTTTTTAGACAGAGTCTGGCTCTGTCCTCAGGCTAGAGTGCAGTGGCGCGATCTCGACTCACTGCAACCCCCTCCTCCCGGGTTCAAGTGATCCTCCTGCCTCAGCCTCCCGAGTAGCTGGGACTACAGGTGTGTGCCACCATGCCCAGCCAATTTTTTGTATTTTTAGTAGAGATGAGGCAATATTTTTAATATAGCTAATGCATGATGTTAAAAACCTTGCATGTGTAAAAGATCCATTCAAAGTAGAAGACAGATCAATGAATTTTAGTGTAGTCGTTTTAAGTTTAGTGACATAGTTTCAGTTTCCACATTGCAACTAAACTCTACACTGTGGAGTTTTAGTATAGCATCAAAGAATGAATATCCATAGTTATTGAACAGGTTATTTTAGCACTCTTTTCCAGCAATATATCTGAGAGGCTATACTTTCTTCATGTGTGTCATATAACATATTGCAACAAATGCAATTTAAAATATTTGCTACAATGGGCTCTACACGGTGGCTTATGCCTGTAATCCTAGCACTTTGGGAGGCAGAAGGATCACTTGAGGCCAGGAGTTCAGGACCAGCCTGGCCAACATGGCGAAACCGGTCTCTACTAAAAATACAAAAATTAGCTGGGCGTGGTGGTGCATGCCTGTAGGCCCAGCTACTCAGGAGGCTGAGGCAGAAGAGTCACTTGAACCAGGGAGCGGAGGTTGCAGTGAGTTGAAATCGTGTGCCTGCACTCCAGCCTGTATGACAAAGCGAGACCCTGTCTCAAAAAAAAATAAAATGTTTGCAAAAATGTGTCGGGTGCAATGACTCGCGCCTATAATCCCAGCACTTTGGGAGGCCGAGGTGGCAGATCAGTTGAATCCAGGAGTTCCAGACAAGCCTGGCCAACCTGGCAAAAAACCCCATCTCTAAAAAAAAAAAGAAAAAAAAAAATTGGCGTGGCTCGGGAGGCTGAGGCAGGAGAATCGCTTGAACCTGTCAGGCGGAGGTTTCAGTGAGCTGAGATCACACCACTGCACTCCACCCTGTGTGACGAAAATGAGGAAACGTATAGTTTTTATTAAAATGTTAATCATGTTTAATGAATTAATTCTTAGTATCTGTTTGCAGGAACTAGGAAATAAAAATTTAAAAATAATAAAATGAATTAGATACTTAAAATGAATTTAGAAACAACATTTTTTTAGTTTTAATTTATCTCTGGCAAATATCTGTAGTATACCTTGTATACACAAAATCACTTTGGGTTTCTTTGTAATTTTTCAAGAGCATAATGTGGTCCTGTAAATTTAAGGAAAGCCTGAGGCCAAAAAGCCCAAGGACTGCTCCCATAAACTAAGATTATCCTGCGGTTAGTGAACAGGGATAGAAAATAGTCTTACAACTTTTTTTTCCCCTCATGTAAAGGAGAGGACTAAAGGTAGTTAACCCGGGTAGTAGGATAATTGGTAAATTTCAAATTGTAAGGAATTGGACCCTTTCAATTTAGCAGTATGTTTAAAATGCATTTTCTCTTTCTTTCCCTCTTCCACCAAGTGTCTCATTTCATCTTTGTTTTAATGACTCATGCAGGTTTCCCTCTTCTCTCTTCCTGGTTTTCCGGCTTTCTCCTATATATTACCTCTAGTGTCACTAGATAGACCCTCCTTTCCTGCTTTCCATCTATCTACCCAGAGTAGTTCTATTGATTTCTTGCCTCATGTTCTTCCTCAGCTCAATCTGCATTGGGCTCTGTCCTGAAATACAGAGGTGCTTGACACTTTGTCCCCTCAGCTCTGACCTTTGACCTTTATTCAGTGGGTTTTCTTTTATCCAGGTTTCTTTTAGTGTTATATCCTTCTTTGAGTGCCTTTTTGTACATGAAATATTTCTAGTGCATCATGAATGCCAGTTTAATGAAAGGAAGATTTTTCTCCTAAGACTATGTAAGCAGACTAAACAAGTTGTAATTCGGCAAGTGACTAAGCATAGATACGAATGTTGCAGGAAGGTATCCTGCCGCTGGGCTAGTTGAATTTATGTCACTGTTAGTGTACCATTCTTAGGTTATTTGATTACCAAAATAGCTAAATAGAGTTTGGGACTGTATAATTGTTCTTCAGACTTGTTTTTTAGCAGCAGATGCATTTCCAAATATAATCTTACTCTGAATCTGAGCTTCACTATACAATACAGACAAAAGGCGAGCTTTTCCAGTTGAAGTAGGAGTCTGATCTGAAACACACCCCTGGCCCCAACAAAAAACAAATAAAACTTCCACTCTTATTTTTAGAGCTTGTTGAAGAGAATTAGTAAGTAAAGGTCCTTTTGGCCGGAACTGCCATCTTCCTGTAATTTGTGAAAATGTCAAAACACAAAGGGAAAGAGGAGAGGCACCTGATACATGTTCTCTCAGCCTTTTACAAAACATGGAGTTGTTCCTTTGGCTGCATATATGCAAATCTATAAGGAAGGTGATATTGTAGACATCAAGGGAATGGGTACTTTTCAAAAAGGAATGCCCCACTAGTGTTACCATGGCAAAACTGAGAGTCTACAATGTTACCCAGCATGCTGTTGGCATTGTTGTAAACAAGGGCAAGATTCTTGGCAAGAGATTCAATGTGCATATTGAGCACATTAAGCACTCTAAGAGCCAAGATAGCTTCCTGAAACGTGTGAAGGAAAATGATCAGAAAAAGAAGCCGAAGAGAAAGTTACCTGGGTTCAACTGAAGCACTAGCCTGCTCCACTCAGAGAAGCATACTGTGAGAACCAATGGGAAGGAGCCTGAGCTGCTGGAACCTATTCCCTATGAATTCATGGCATCATAGGTGTTAAAAAAAAATAAAAGATCTCTGGACTGTTAAAAAAAAAAAAAAAAAGGCAAAAGTCAGCATGGGAATAAATTATATATAAAATGCAGGTTTCCCTCTTCTCTCTTCCTGGTTTTCCGGCTTTCTCCTATATATTACCTCTAGTGTCACTAGATAGACCCTCCTTTCCTGCTTTCCATCTATCTACCCAGAAGTATGTTTATAGTAGGAATTTTTTTTTTGTTCTTTCCCAGCTGAAGATTTATTGGCATAAATGCAACCATATAAAAACGTTAAGTCATGAAAAACAGTCATGATGTGCCCTCCCCATCCCCCCAGCCCAGGCCCCTAAAACTTCCTCTGCGGGAGGGAGGGAGAGAGAGGAAGGGGGAGCCCCGCAATCGTCTAGTAACGCTCAGCCCCTGGGCCTGTGCAGGGTAGGAGAGCCGGGCCTCAGCGCATCCTATAGTCTGTGGAGCAGGACAGGTCGCACAGATGGCCCTTGAAATTTAGGTTGACGGTGAAGTCCAGGTCCCAATTGTTCTTGGCGTTGGGCCACATGCCGATGGTGCCGAAGATCTCCTTGCCCGTCTTAAAGGTCAGGTAGTCCTCCATGTAAAACACCACCTGCCTCCAGTGCGTGTACAGGGACTCGGGGCTGATGGAGAAGCCGGTCCTCTTGTGGCAGTGCATAAACTCGATGTTGAAGTAGGCCACCTGGGCGTGTACGTAGTCATTCTGTTTCACTTGCAGGCAGAACGGGGAGGTGAAGGTCAGGTCTTCCACCTTGACGGTGTAGATGTCTACCTCCTTTATGAGGCAGGCATTGTTGACCAGCTGTTTCAGGTCCACCAGGTCCACTAGGGTCTCCTTGATGGCCACATCTTTGATGCAAGACATCGAAGCCGTAAGCGTTCTCCCACCTGTGGATCTTGTAGGCTTTGTACTGCCGTTCCTCGATGACCGTCACATACAGTGTGGCCCGGTCTGGGAAGATGAGGCTTATTGGGCGTCAGTCACTTGTCCGGGCGTGGAGCACGGTGTTGAGCATGGACTCCTAGAAGAGGCAGTTAGCCCATCCACTTGCTGATGATGATGTCCACCTTTTCCACCCGGAGCTCTACCTCCGCCACCTACCCCTTGATGATGGTCACCAAGTGGTCTAACTTGTTAGCTTTGACAATCTTCACTGCATATTCAGAGCTAGTGGAACCACTCGATCCCGATGACGTTGCGGGCCCGGCCTTGGCGAACATGCTTGTTTCCGTGCCCCCATCCAGCACTACCTTGTCCTTGAAGAGGTGATGGTTGTGAAACATGGAATTGCTGTAGTGGGCGTAGGAGTCAAAGTAGTAATATTTGGACGTTATGCCCTTGACGTACGGCTTCTCGCTGCTTTCCGCCTGGCCACAGGACACCTCCATGATGCAGTTTGCGACCTCGGCGGCCGCCATCTTGGCCCACACCTCCTAACTCCTCCGGTTGCCAAGACCCCCGCCTTTTTCTGTAGTAGGATTTTAAGAGGTGAAAGAAGCACAGTGAGAACAAGATTAACTCGCATATATTCTTTGCTAAGGCTTTACTCACCTCTTCAAGGGTAAAACTTGGAATTACATGTTTGAGTTTAGCATGTTTGAAGCATGCTCATTTCTGGCAACAGTGTGGCTCATTTCTTTTTGGCAACAAAATAAAATGCCTGCCTATCTGCTGAAACTACTGTGTTTTGAAAGTATTTATATATTTATTTATTTGAGACAAGAGTCTTGCCCTGTCACCCTGCTTGGAGTGCAGTGGTTCGGTCTCGGCTCACTGCAACTTCCACCTCCCAGGTTCAAGCAATTCTCCTGTCTCCGCCTCCCAAGTAGCTGGGAATACAGGCATGTGCCACCACACCTGGCTAATTTTTTTAGTAGATAGGGGGTTTCACCCTGTTGGCCGGGCTATTCTGTAACTCCTGACCTCAGGTGATCCACCCACCGCAACCTGCCAAAGTGTTGAGATTACAGGCCTGAGGCACTGCACTCAGCCGAAAAGTTAGTAATTTTAAAAGGAGGGAAGGAACTAACCATATAGAGTTACTACTTATGTGTCAGCTGCTACTAGGTGATTTATTAACTAGGTGAGTCCTCAAACAAATGTGGTTATTGTTTGTTAGAGAAAACTCCTTACCGCTGAGGAAATTATAGCTCAGCAAGGAAAGTGAATTTCTCAAAGGCATGTAGTCCTAGAGCTAGAATTCCAACCTGAACCTGACTAGAGTTAAATAAAGCTTATGCTGTTTATACTCTGGTCATTGTGTGTCACTGATAATGTTTTTATTTAGTATGTCTTTTAGTGAAGAGAAAGAAAGAAATATATATATATATGCGTATGGGATCTACACATACATGACTTTTATAGGTTCCCTTGTGACTTCATTGCTTTAACTTAATTTTGCCAATAGGATCTCATGTTTATTAGCTGTGAATCTAACAAGCTTTCAGGGGAGCAGTGTTCAGGAATGTTGGAGCGGGAATACTTCTTCAGCATAGATTTTCTGGATAACTAGTTAAACTAATAAGCCCTAAGCTGGTTAAGAGCTGAGCAAAAGCTATTTTAACTGGGTTCTTAAATGCGGTATTGTGATCTGAATGCCACTTTTTTTTTTATTCCCACAGGAGGCAGCCTTCTGTGCTGTGATTCTTGCCCTGCTGCTTTTCATCGTGAATGCCTGAACATTGATATCCCTGAAGGAAACTGGTATTGCAATGACTGTAAGGCAGGCAAAAAGCCACACTACAGGGAGATTGTCTGGGTAAAAGTTGGACGATACAGGTAATCCTGGAGAATAGCACTCATTTCTTTTACTGTCCTTTGTTTCTTGAGACCTCTCATATACAATGCTTAATGTATTTTCTAATGATCTACTTAATTAGGCATGGTACTCCTCCCCTCTTTTATTGATGTTTTCCTTATAGGAAAAGAAGCCTAACTTTATGATTTGCAATTATAGGAATAATACATGTTCTCTGTGGAAAAATTTTTTTTCTTTTATGTATTTTTTGGAAAGTTTTTTTTAATGAAAACACACTAATAATCTCATAAGGCAGGTACATTGTTAACATTTCAGCATATGTACTCCCAAATGTACCAATCCACAGTTATGTCCCCCCACCATCCAAAATAACTGTCTTTACAGATTATTACTGTTTTGTGTCTTGGGTTGTTTGTTTTGAGACAGGGTATCCTCTGTCACCCGGGCTGGAGTGCAGTGGTGTGATCATTGCTCACTGCAACTTCAAACTTCTGGGCTTAAGCGATCCTGCCACCTTAGCCTCCTGAGTAGCTGGGACTACAGGTACATGTCACTGTGCCCAGCCATTTTTTCTTTTTAAAAATATTTTGATTGAATGTGGAAAGCACAAAGGATGTAACATGCATAATTTTAAAGAATAACAAAAGTGACACCTGTGTATGTACCTTCCACTTAAATAAATAGAACACTATTGGTACTTTTGAGGTCTATTCCATGCCCTGATTCCATTCTCTCCTACCCCCAGAGGTAATCACTATACTAAATTTTAGCTTTTTCATTCCTTCGCTGTTCTGTGAGAGTTTAATGTTTTCTTTGGTATGTTTTAGACCTTTATGTAAAGGAATTATTGTTGATATATTTTTCTGCAACTTTTTTCATTCACTTCTATGCCCCTGAGATTCATCATAGTATAGTATGCTGGTTCATTCATAGTTCACTGTTCCTTTATACAGTCACATAATGTCTAGTTCACTTACCCATTTTCCTGTTTGGACTGTGAACATTTGGTCAGTTTTTCTTGGTTTATATACTTGGGACCTTGATTATAAGTATACACTTATATACAAGTATATATTTGGTTTATATACTTAGGGCCTTCTCTAGGGCATTTTCTGGAGTAAAGTAGGTAGATAGAGGTTTCCAGCTTTAATAGGTAATACCATATTGTCTCCCTAAAATAGTTGTGTAGTAATTTACATTCTTTGATTTTGTTTGTGTGTGTTTGTGTTTTGATTTCTTGGTGCTGTTCTTCTATAATTATTCAAAGTTTCCTTTTTAAAGGCCAAATTGTATTTTATTTTGTATAGTATACCATGGGTAATACTATTATTTTCTTGATGTTGAGCATTTATATTTTTTGCAGTTTTTCCTTTTTATAATGCTTCAGTGAATGTTATTGTCATAAGTGTCTGTTCCTATATCATTTTTTTTTTAGGTAGAGTCCTTGAAGTTGAATAATTGAGTCTAAGGGAGTGTGTGCCTATATAAGAATGTGGGCAGGGGTTTTCCAACTTCTAGCACATACAATTGTTTGTGTTCTAGTTAGGTTGTAAGAATGCCGTAAGATGGACTTTAATGTGGACAGACAGACATTGCTAATCCTTACTCTTATATGAGTAGATTATTTTCCTAATGCTTTGCAGCTTTCTAGAGGTTTCCCTTCTCTTTTTCACCTTTCCCAGGTGGTGGCCAGCCGAGATCTGCCATCCTCGAGCTGTTCCTTCCAACATTGATAAGATGAGACATGATGTGGGAGAGTTCCCTGTCCTCTTTTTTGGATCTAATGACTATTTGTGGACTCACCAGGCCCGAGTCTTCCCTTACATGGAGGGTGATGTGAGCAGCAAGGATAAGATGGGCAAAGGAGTGGATGGTACATATAAAAAAGGTAACTTTATCCTTTTTGTTTCTCAGGCAAACATATACCTCTGTTGCCTGAGTGCTCTGTTTTAGAATTCACATATGCTCCATTTTGAAACTGCCTTTGTCCTCTCAGGACATTATGTGGCTACAAATACCGTATTTTGCAAGGAAGTTGACCCATGTAACTCATTATTTTTGAACCTTAATCTTTACTTAATTAGAATTTCCTTGAGCTTTTTTTTGACTTATCAGTTGCTTTCTCAGCATTCCATCAAATAATGGAGTTCTGAAACTATTTCATAGAAGAAACACTTCAGTTTGCTAGACTCTAGCAGAGCTACATTTGCCCCAGGGAGTTTGGTCTTGTCTTTTCTTTTCTTTTCTTTTCTTTCTTTTTTAAAGCTTGTTGGAAAGAAACAAAATTCACCAGATATTGTAGAGCAAACTAGTAAAGATCAAAGCATAAATGCTCTGAATCAAAATAAAGTTTTGTAAACTGGCCTAGCAATGAAGGCAGGGTACCCTGTTATCAGCAGAACTAGGAATTCAGTGGGATTATAAAAAGTGTCCCTGCAGAGTACATAATTGGTATCCCCTTAGTGGTAATTACCTTCTTCCTCTAGCTGTCCTTCGAAAGATAATACATCTCTTGCTATTTAATATATTTGGTCCTTAAAGTACAAATGGTTCCGAAGTCAAAATGGTCCAACTTACAGCTTTACAATGATGCACTTCCATTATGTTCCTCAGCTTATGATGGGGTTATATCCAGGTAAACCAATTGTTAACATGAGGAGCATCTGTGTAAGATTTTGTCTATAGGGTGAGATGAAAAGGGATTCTAAGCAAGTGACATGGAAAAAGATTCTAAGCAGATAAAGCTTCCTGGTTAGGGAATGGGAGTAATGTCGATAGGGAACAAGTTTAACAAAGGTTCTGTTTGCCACATGTTATTTTAGTAGCTCCTCACTTAACCTGTTTGCCTTGTGGTTTCTATACAGAGATATGGGCTATCTATCAGTTCTACTGCTAATACAAAAATACATAGTACTGTGCTATTAGTACTAATACTTCAGGAGCTGAGGTCTTGAGTCTTGTAATCTCAGGTGGTCAGGGATCAAGTGACCAGTGTTTTGGCCTGCACAGATCTAGCCACCACTGAGGTTGGGGGAGAAGGTAGAGTATAAGGAATACCTCAGGTCTGAGCCTGCCTAAGGTCTGAGATTCTGCCTCAGTGAGGGAGTTTCTAGGTGCCTGTGACTTCTTGGAACTTGTATTTTTGCAGGGGAATCTGAAATAGATAACAGCAGTCGAAATATCTGCTGGGATTTTGGTATTAATATTGCGGCAGAAGTGTGCATTGTATATGCTGTGGGAATAGAGCAAGAGGAAGTTGGGGAGCAATGTTTGGAAGTCATAGATGATTACTAAGTGACTCTGAGGAATGAATCATCATAATAATAATAGTTACCATTTTTGTTTGCCAGACCCTGTTCATTGTTTATTTTCTGCTTTAAGTGCTTATGATAACCCTATGAGGTAGATACCATCCTGATCTTGCAGGTGAGGAAACTGAGGCACATTAATGTTAAAGTACTTGCCCCCAACGTATCAATACCAGTAAGTGATAGAGGAAGGTTTCTCACTCTGATAGTAGAGCCAGAATCTAAACTCTTAACCTCTACACTGACTTTGAAGAAGGAAAAGGACTTAAAATGTGATACATTTTATCAAGAAGACATCACATGGGAAAGCACATGTTGAATCTGTTAATAAAATCCTGAGTTAGCAACCTCCAAGGATTTGGGATGGTTTCAGCACATGGTTGGGGGAGTACTGGGCTATTTTCCTGAAAGGATGAAGATCTAACTAGCTCCCTAATTAGAGCAGAGTTTTAAAAACTTCAGCCTGCGACATTGTTGGGCCGTTTAAAAGGTGAGAGGCTGCACGTGGGAAAATCAGTGAGAGGCAGAAATGGCGAGACTGTGCTGGACAAGGTGGCTCACGCCTGTAATCCCAGCACTTTGGGAGGCTAGGCAGGTGGATCCTTTGAGGTCAGGAGTTCGAGATCAGCCTAGCCAACACATTGAAACCCTGTCTCTATTAAAAGCGGTGGCTCGAAGCTCTGTATCCCAGTCTACTTGGTGGAGTCCGAGTAGCGGATGCGTATCACGAGGTCATGATAGATCTAAGGACTCATTTCCTGGCTAACACAGGTGAAATCCCCTGCTCTACTAATAGATTATATACTAAATAAATGATAGTTTCCTTGGCGACATGGTTACGGGTGCCTTGTAGTCCCATGATCTACTCGGGTATGGCTGATGCAGATGTAGAATGGCGTATAACTCATGGAGGCGGAGCTTGCAGTGAGCTGATGATTTGCGACCATCTGCACTCCAGCCCGTGGTGACAGACGCTGAGATCTCCGTCTCAAAATAAAAAAAAAAAATAAAATAAAAAAATATTTAGCCCAGGCATGGTGATTGCATCCTAATCCAGTCTACTCGTGATGTGTTCTCTGTAGGGAGAATAATCGCTTGGAACCCGGTGTGAGAATTGGAGGCTTGATTTGTCCACCTGCACTCCCTAGCCTGGTGTAACAGTATGCAAGCGAGACTGGTGTGTCTACCCACGTCCACCTCCTCTGCCCCCTACCTACCTACCAAAAAGATAAGAGTATATGAATGAGACTAGACAGTGAATTGTTCATGGGGATGGAGAATATGATTTATATTGGATAGATGTTAAGGAATACATGCCGAATAATGTCCTAGTCTGCCTCCTTAGAAGAACACATTTTAGGACAATTTAGATGATTCTGGAAAGGACACATTTTAGGACAATTTAGATGACTCCATGGAACACATACAAACAAGGAAATGAAGAAAAGGATGGGTCAGAGGGGAGAGTTTCTTTAAAGGATGACAGAGCTTGGGGAAAGGCACAGAGAAAGTGGGAAGAATGGGATTCTCAGAGTTTTTAATGTGGGTGAAGAAAAATGAATTAACAGTTTTAAGTGCAGAATGAGAATCTTAAGATTTTGTTGGACTTTTCAGATATTGCAATCTTTTAAGCATGAGAAAATACAGGGGCCGGGCATAGTAACTCGTGTGTAATCGTAACACTTTGGGAGGCTGAGGCAAACAGATACCTTGACCTTAGGAGTCTGAGGCCAGACTGGGCAACATGGCAAAACCTTGTCTCTACAAAAAAATTAGCCTGGCATGGTGGTGCATGCCAGTAGTCCCAGCTACTCGGGAGGCTGAGGTGGGAGGATCACTTCAGCCTAGGAGGTCGAGGCTGCAGTGAGCTGGGATTGTGCCATTGCATTCCAACCAGGATGTTAGAGTGAGACCCTGTCTCAAAAAAAATGTACAGGACTTGAGTGTAGATTATTTATGAAGATCTGTGTATCATTAGAGCTAATAGTTTATATTTACAAAACAAGTCTTAGGATAAGAGGCCGGAAGGAGAACAAAGCTTCAACTTTGAATTTCTGCCAGAGGAGAGTGAGCACAATATCTGGGGCACCTAAGAAGTAGCATGTTTCCAAAAGTGGGAGGTTTAGGACTGAGGAAAGAAAGGCCTAAAGGCAGTGACTTTGCTTTCTCATCTAAAGCACGGTTGTCTAATCTTTTGGCTTCCCTGGGCCACATTGGAAGAATTGTCTTAGGCCAAACATAAAATACACTAACAGTAACGATAACTGATGAGCTAAAAAAAAAAAAAAAAAAAGTTGGTGCATAATTTTTATGATATCCACCACCACAGATAAGCAAAAAAAGTCCTCGTATTCAAATGGTTGGACACCTGTGATCTAAAGGGTGGTAGTCTGTATAGCCATTGAGTTCTAGATTATGTTTTGTCTTAATACTATGTCTGAATACCCTTCGGACTACATTACCTGTTTGAAAATAGCTGTTATGTGTTTTCTTTTTCATATAGCGTTGGTCAATTTTTGTATAAAAAATGGAGTTTCTCCAACTTAAAGAGGAAAAAGTAAAAAATAAATGAATAAATAAATAATTCCATCCAGAGATTTGGGAGTGACTTGTGCTGTCTGTTTTCATAGCTCTTCAGGAAGCTGCAGCAAGGTTTGAGGAATTAAAGGCCCAAAAAGAGCTAAGACAGCTGCAGGAAGACCGAAAGAATGACAAGAAACCACCACCTTATAAACATATAAAGGTGAGGAGAAAATCTTGGGGGACCTTCTCTGGAGAGAAACGGAATAGCTGGCTCTTCCCATTCTGTTCATGACAAGAATGGAAGCACAAGCATAGTTCGTTTTAGGTAGAGGTATGAGCTTTAAAGAAGGTAAGAAATAGCCGGGCGTGGTGGCTCACGCTTGTAATCCCAGCACTTTGGGAGGCTGAGGCGGGTGGATCACCTGCAGTCAGGAGTTTGAGACCAGCCTGGCCATTATGGTGAAACCCCTTCTCTACTAAAAATACAAAAATTAGCCTGGCGTAGTGGCAGGTCGCTGTAGTCCCAGCTACTTGGGAGGCTGAGGCTGGAGAAATGCTTGAACCCGGGAGGCAGAGGTTGCAGTGAGCCGAGATCGTGCCACTACACTCCAGCCTGGGCGACAGAGTAAGACTCTGTCTAAAAAAAAAAAAAAAAAGGTAAGAAACAAGTACCAGAACACCATTCCTAGCACATTGCCAGGATTGCCAATGTCAGGAAAATTAATTTTAGGTGCACCTAACCTTTAACCTAACTAGTAAAATAGTCATCACCATTTTCATCTGGGTCCAGTGGAGCCTTTGTATTTTAAATATTTTTATGTCATATTGACAGACATAAAAATAAAGAGACAGTGGAGAACGAATTTATTAGAAATTTTAGTGTTATGTTGCTAGAATAATTGCAGTTTTGTCATTACTTTTAATGGCAAACCTCAATTACTTTTGCGCCAACCTAATATTTACTAAATCCTTTTTACAAACCTCCTTTTATCAGATAAGTTAGTGGTGATGTTCAAGTATCATAAAACATGAAAGAATATTGTTAGGCCTGTTGAGAAAAGGAGGTTACTCAGGTTGTTCTTGTAAAACATCTTTGATGGCATTGTTCCTGGATGAGAATACCCTGTTTCTTTTTTGTTCTTAGAAATGCATTATTTGTTCACTTATCCTGTGTGTGTGTGTGTGTGTGTTGTTTTTTTTTGTTTGTTTGTTTGTTTTTGAGATGGAATCTCCCTCTGTCTTCAAGGCTGGAGTACAGTGGCGCAATCTTGGCTCACTGCAACCTCCATCTCCCAGGTTCAAGCAATTCTCCTGCCTCAGGCTCCCCAGTAGCTGAGATTACAGGCACACACCACTATATGTGGCTAATTTTTGTATTTTTAGTAGAGACGGGGGTTTGCTGTGTTAGCCAGGCTGGTCTCGAGTTCCTGACCTCAGGTGATTCACCCGCCTCAGCCTCCAAAAGTGCTGAGATTACAGGCATGAGCCACCATACCTGGCTGTGTGTTTCTGAAGACTGATAATCTGAGATGTTACTTGGAGATTAATTTCACCACCATCTTTAGAATCTAGTATGTTTACGTTTGTCTCAAATATTGGATGGAGCATAAACTGAAAAACTTTTGTTGTTTATCAGAAATTCAGACTGAACTAGATGACTTGGATTTTTATTTGCTAAATCTGATAACCCTACTGAAAGCAGACCTTCAAGATCGTATCTCCAGTGTTTTATACTTGCTTTGCTTTTTTATTTTTAAACTCCTTTCCTCAAGTGTAGTAGACAGTCTTTTATACTTTTTTAAACGACAATGCAGTACTTTGGGTAATGCCGTAAGAAGTCTAAAGTGTGACAGTTTATTTCACTATTTCATCGTGCTTATATGTAATTCCATTGTGTTTCCCTTTTCTTATTATTTCCGTCTTCCTTAGCATAGTTGTGGATTATGATGAGTAATAATGTGTAATGATGAAGTAGTAAGTTACAAGATACAGGAAATGTAAGAACACTAAAATTCCATACTGTGTCTTAGATTTCGTCTGATGGACTTACATGGTATTTACAAGACAGAATCAGTTTTGTTCTTTGTGTGTTTCTTTGAGACAGGGTTTCACTCTGTGACCCAGGCTGGAGTGCATTGGCACAATTTTGGCTCACTGCAACCTCCGCTTCCTGGGCACAAGCGATTCTCCTGCCTCAGTCTCCTAAGTAGCTGGGATTACAGACCTGAGCCACCAACGCCTGGCTGATTTTAGTATTTTTTGTAGAGTTGGAGTTTCACCATGTTGTCCAGGCTTGTCCTGAACTCCTGAGCTCAAAGCAATCCACCCACCTCAGCCTCCCAAAGAGGTGTGATTACAGGTGTGAGCTACCACACTTGGCCTGAATTTTATTCTTTTAAATAAGAATATTTTCTTTTCGAACTTTGGAAGACCTCTAAAAAGGGATAAAAGTCATAAACATTGCTTCTGAAGGCTTTTTTTTTTTTTTTTTTCTCCAATTTTTTTCTTCCCTGAGACAGAGTCTTGCTGTGTTGCCTAGGCTGGGATGCAGTAGCATGATCTTAGCTCACTGAACCTCCATCTCCTGGATTCAACCCATTTTCCTGCCTCAGCCTCCCAAGTAGCTGGGACTACAGGTGCGTGCCACCAAACCCGGCTAATTTTTGTGTTTTTAGTAGAAATGGGTTTCACCATGTTGGCCAGTCTGGTCTCGAAATCCCGGGCTCAAGCAATCCTGCCTCAGCCTCCCAAAGTGCTGGGATTACAGGCGTGAGCCACCGTGCCTGGCCCATTTTTTTTTTTTTTTTTTCTTTATTAGAGATGAGGAGCTCACTATGTTGCCTAGGCCGATCTCCTGGCCTCAGGTTATCTTCCCACATTGGCCTCCCAAATTACTGGGATTATAGGCATGAGCTGCCACTCCTGGCCTTTTGATTGTTACTTTAAATGTCATAAAATATCCATACCAACATTGGATTAAAAAAAGAACAAAGAACGAAAAAAATCATAAACTATTATTCCTTACAAATAATTACAACTTCTGAAATTAAGAATTTCAAAACCTATAATTGGATCTAAATGAGTCTCACAATGTATGTGACATATAATCTCAGAACATAGTTGTTAGGCCTCAGAAATGGAAAATAATTCTATTCACATAGTCCTAAGGGTCAGATAACAGCAAGGTAGGCATTTTAGAGTTACCATATCAACCATATTGAGCTATTGAGACAGCAGTTTCCTGTGAGTGATCTCATCAAGAATTTAAAGGCTTCTTCCCTCCACTTTTTTTTTTTTTAAATAAATATTTCCAAGAAAAGGATCTAGAGCAAGCATTGGCAAACTATGGTTCATGGGCAAATCTGGTCTACTGCCTATTCTTGTAATACTCTTGAGCTACAGGTTGTTTTTACATTTTTCAGTGGTTGGCAGAAAAGAGATTTTGTGACACATAAAGATTATATGAAATTCAACTTTCAATCGGTATCCAGAAAATTTTATTGGAATATAGACATGCTTTTTCATTTACATATTACATATGGCTGCTTTTATATTACAGTGGCAGAGTTGAGCTACATGTGGAGATATATGGCCTGCAAAGCCTAAAGTATTTACTTTCTGACCCTTTACAGAAAAAGTTACTTAACTCCTGATCTGTAGTGAGATTTACTTAGAATTACATATCCGTGTCTTTGTTCTTAACCATGTGGGATTTCTTTTGTTGGTTTGCTTTTGGTTTATGATGTGATAAGTATGAAACTTATTTTTGGATTAATAACAGGTTAGAGCAGTTGATAAACAATGATTGAAACATACATTTTCCAGCCTGGGCAACAGAGCAAAACCCAGTCTCTACAAAAATTACAAAAAAAAAAAAATTCTGGGTGCCTGTTGTCCCAGCTACCTGGGAGGCTGAGGTGGGAGAATCACCTGAGCCTGGAAAGTCAACACTGCAGTGAGCTGTGATTGTGCTACTGCACTCCAGTCTGGGGGACAGAGTAAGACCTTGTCTCAAAACAAAAACAGGTATTTGTAGAGAGAAATATATAGTTCAGGTAAAAATAATTTGAATCAGAAGTGAATGTTCAAATGCCCTATTCAGGTGTTGTAGTCTTGGGTGACTGAGATTAGCTGTTGTCTATCCCCTTAGAATTTGCCTTAGACATTGTAAGCCTTATGGCTTCCAGTTGCATATGTTGAGGGTATTTCTCCGTTAACAAGAAGATTCCAAACCTTAACCAGTATTTGATGAATCTAGGAACCGATCTGGCAGTGAGACCTACATCCTTTTCCCCCACTGACAGCATCTTGCTCTGTCACCCAGACTGGAGTGTCTTGCAGGCCTACACGATCCTCCCACTACAGCTTCCTGAGTAGCTGGGACCTCAAGCACTTGACACCATGCCCGGCTAAGCTTTAAAAATTTTTTGTAGACATAGGGTTTCATTGTGTTGCCCAGGCTGGTCTTGAACTTCTGGGCTCAAAAAATCCTCCAGTCTCTGCCTCCGAAAGTGCTGGGATTACAGATGTGAGCCACTGCACCTGGCCTCCTCCTGTTAAATTTTGATAGAAAAATGGTTTGATAACAGTATATATCCAGATTGTAGATTTTATAATATTAAAGGGGAGCAGGCAAATAATAAAATTCAAGAAATGAAAGCATTTGAAAATTTAGAGGATAGAAATAACTTTTAAGTAATAGTGATTTTAGGCCGGACCCAGTGGCTCACGCTTGTAATCCCAGCACTTTGGGAGGCCGAGGCAGGCAGATTACCTGAGGTCAGGAGATCAAGACCATCCTGGCTAACACGGTGAAACCCCGTCTCTACTGAAAATACAAAAAATTAGCCAGGTGTGGTGGCAGGCACCTGTAGTCCCAGCTACTTGGGAGGCTGAGGCAGAAGAATGGCATGAACCCAGGAGGCGGAACTTGCTGTGAGCCAAGATCACGCCACTGCACTCCAGCCTAGGGGACAGAGCAAGACTCCGTCTCAAAAAAAAAAAAAAAAAAAAAACAAAGAAAATAGTGATTTAGGTGGGGACTGGAATGAGTAATCTAGAATATTTGATATGAGAGAAACAATCATAAGGACATTACATAAGAAAGGAAGAAAGAATTTAATGTGTCTACCATGTTTCAGAGGCAGCTAGGTGCTGTACTATACATATATTTCTTATTCTCACAATAGTCTTGCAAGTAATTTATTCAAAATCACAGTTCCTGAACAGTCCAATTTTTTGTGTGGTTTGTGTCTCAGAAGACTAAATTTGACTGTTTCCACTGAAATAATGTGAAATGAGGGGAGATACATTCTCATGCACAAATCCATTATTGTATTAGAACATCTGTTGTCTTTCCTTATTATTGCTAGTATTTGTTAAAACCTCTACATTAATGACTTTGGTATTACAATAATTGTTTGACCTTCATGTTGTACCTCACCAGACTTTCACTATATTTTTGAGCACCAGCACCACTTCTAAATTAATCCGTGAGTGACATTGCTATAGTCCTTTTAAAAGATTTTAAATTATAAGCAGGGTGTGGTGATACCTGCCTGTAGTCCCAGGTACTTGTGAGGCTAATGCAGGAGGCATAGAGGAACTCAAATTACGCACAGATTGGTCAGGCGCGGTGGCTCAAGCCTGTAATCCCAGCACTTTGGGAGGCCGAGACGGGCAGATCACGAGGTCAGGAGATCAAGACCATCCTGGCTAACACAGTGAAACCCCATCTCTACTAAAAAATACAAAAAATGCTAGCAGGGCGAGGTGGCGGGTGCCTGTAATCCCAGCTACTCGGGAGGCTGAGGCAGGAGAATGGCGTAAACCCGGGAGACGGAGCTTGCAGTGAGCTGAGATCCGGCCACTGCACTCCAGCCTGGGCAACAGAGCCAGACTCCGTCTCAAAAAAAAAAAAAAAAATTACGCACAGATGATTTCATGCCATTAATTTGCCACTTAAGAATAGTGCTTTTGCCCGGCATGGTGGCTCACGCATGTAGTCCCAGCACTTTTGGAGACCGAGGCAGGCAGATCACCTGAGGTCAGGAGATCACAAGGTTAGGAGATCGAGACCAGCCTGGCCAACATAGTGAAACTCCATCTTTCCTAAAAATACAAAAATTAGTCGGGCTTGGTGGCGCATGCCTGTAGTCCCAGCTACTTGGGAGGCTGAGGCAGGAGAATCGCTTGAACCCAGGAGGCAGAGGTTGCAGTCAGCCAAGATCCCGCCACTGTACTCCAGCCTGGGTGACAGAGCTAGACTCCCTCTCAAAAAAAGGAAGGAAGAATAATACCTATTGTTTTGTAGCAGCAAATGTGGCACCACCAGGTGGCAAGAACAGAAACCTAGTTTATTTATTTATTTTTTGAGACCGAGTCTTGCTCTTGTTACCCAGGCTGGAGTGCAATGGCACAATCTAGGCTCACTGCAGGCTCCACCTCCTGGGTTTACTTACACCATTCTCCTGCCTCAGCCTCCCAAGTAGCTGGGACTAAAGGCGCCCGCCACCATGCCCGGCTCATTTTTTGTATTTTTAGTAGAGATAGGGTTTCACCATGTTAGCCAGGATGGTCTTGATCTCCTGACCCCGTGATCTGCCCGCCTCGGCCTCCCAGAGTGCTGGGATTACAGGCATGAGCCACTGCTCCCAGCTCGTTTTTTGTTTTTTTGTTTTTTTTTTGAGATGGAGTCTCTACATGTCGGCCAGGCTGGAGTGCAGTGGTGCAATCTTGTCTCTCTGCAACGTCCGCCTCCTGGGTTCAAGCAATTCTTGTGGAGTTCATGCTTTGTATGTCAAGTGAGGCTCTGTTTTTTATATCAAACTGTCTAAGTATTGATAGTTCAAAGTCATGGGAAATGTGGCTGCAACTTCAAGGAAAAAAAGTTTGCCTTTTTCGGGGCCTTAATTGTCTTATGCTGACTTGTTTTATGCAGTATACTTTGCTACTTTTCCAGGTGAACCGTCCTATTGGCAGGGTACAGATCTTCACTGCAGACTTATCTGAAATACCCCGTTGCAACTGTAAAGCTACTGATGAGAACCCCTGTGGGATAGACTCTGAATGCATCAACCGCATGCTGCTCTATGAGTGCCACCCCACAGTATGTCCTGCCGGAGGGCGTTGTCAAAACCAGTGCTTTTCCAAGCGCCAATATCCAGAGGTTGAAATTTTCCGCACGTTACAGCGGGGTTGGGGTCTACGGACAAAAACAGATATTAAAAGGTTAGAAAAGCTAAATTGCCAGATATTTTCTCCTCTTTGCAGTTGCTTGATGTCATTAATTCTTGACATTAGAAAATTCATCATAGAGGAAAATAACAGTTAATAATTAACCTTATTGTTGTGTTTTGCCATATCCTTCCACAGTTTAGAGGCTCACAAATGAATGGGTTTGATCTCCTAAGTCCTTTGTATTGATCATGGTCACTGTGTAGGAGGATGGAAAAAATGGGACATTCATAGAGATGCTATGGCTTTGTTTGCTTTTTTGTGAATATCCTACAACCAGTAATTAAGAGAGATGACAGTGAGCACATGATACAGAGACATTGATCCACCTACTAATAAAATATTTTTAGTGAGGAAAAAATAGATCTGGCTTCATGAAACATGAAGGGTAAGAAGGTTAAGCCTTATTGAATGAAAATGCAGTAATGTCTTCAACTTAAAACTTGGCAGGATCTTGAAGTTTCTAAGAAATAACATTTTATAGTCATTTTTTTTAAAAAAATAAAATAAGCCTTATTCTGCTTACATTTTCTGAAGACTTTTATTGGTTTCTAGGAAATGTAGCATAGTATGGGTTGGCATTCAGTCATTTACCAAGTAGTTATTTTTTATATTTACTGTATGTGCCAGGTATTGTGCTGGGGATGCACTAACCAAGACGAGAGATATGACCTATGCCTTCGTAAAGTTTACATTCTGGAGGGAGGAAAATATTGAACAAATCACCTCCCAGTGTGGAAGTATAAAGGGCTCTAGAGACTTGTGACGAAGGAACTGAAACTAGTTTGTCTCTGATGATATTTTATTTATTTTTTGAGAGAGGGTCTCACTCTGTTGCTCAGACTGGAGCGTACTGGTGCCATCTCCGCTCACTGCAACCTCCACTTTCCGGGCTCAAGTGATCCTCCCATCTCAGCCTCCTGAGTAGCAGGGACTACAGACTCGCATCACCACACCTTGCTAATTTTTGTATTTTTTGTGGAGGCGAGGTCTCACCACGTTGCCCAGGCTGGTCTCAAACTCCTGGGCTCAACAGATCCTCCCAAAGTGTTGGGATTATAGGCATGAGCCATCACTCTTGGCTTCTGAGGCTATTTTAAGTTGAGACTTGAAATATAAGTAGCTATTGCCTCAGGCAAGGTTACCATTAAAGCCCTGCAGGTTAGGAGTGAACACGTGTGAAAGCCAGAGTTACTGTAGCATAATGAATAGGGAGGATGGTCCTTTGAAATGTGGAGCAGAGCAAGCGCCAAGGAAGATGAACATAGTTTATTCAGGGAAACCAATTCTCAGGCTCTGGGACAGGTAGAGATTGGTCATCCATTTCTCTTTATAAGGAAGCTCTAGTTTACTTACTAATCTTCCATTCTGAAGGATCTTTAGTATCCAGTGTATCCTAATCTTTGTGCTGGTGACAGGGGTGGGAGTAAGGAGGTGTTTCTCATTATCAAATAGTTGGGAATTGAAAAGTAATTATATTGCATAAAATTATACTCATGTAATCTGCTTTGTAGAATCTGATGTTTTGATTAATTTTTTTAAAATGTATACATTTGGATACTGGTGTCCTTTTTGCCATTAAGTCAGGAGATATTTCTTGTTCTAGGGTGAATTTGTGAATGAGTATGTGGGTGAGCTTATAGATGAAGAAGAATGCAGAGCTCGAATTCGCTATGCTCAAGAACACGATATCACTAATTTCTATATGCTCACCCTAGACAAAGTAAGTAATGGGAAGTGCTGTTTTCACTGTTACAAGATTGTAAAATTTGTGTTGCAGCCATAGTATTTGTAGGCATGTAACACAGTTCCCAAGGCAGGGTCTTTTCCCATACCCACTGGGATTGCTGGATTGGGGTTCTGGAGTAGGTAAGAGTGCTCATTTTCTGGGTATTCATGGCCAGAGGCAATACAGCTGTTTTTAGCATTGTTTTTGAACAACTCAATGAAAATTGGAGCTTATATCTTTGAGTATTCTATAGGATTTCAAGTTTGAACTCAGAAAAGTACATAATTCTTTTTTATTTTATTTTACAGATTGAGAAAATTATTTGTTAAATATTTAATTATTTCACTGATAAGAACATGTACTTTTTTTTAAATTCTTTTGAGACAGAGTCTCGTTCTGTCACCCAAACTGGAGTACAGTGGCATGATCTCAGCTCACTGCAACCTCTGCCTCCTGAGTTCAAGCGATTCTCGTGCCTCATCCTCCCAAATAGCTGGGACTACAGGCACCCGCCACCCCGCCTGGCTACTTTTTTTATTTTTAGTAGAGACAGAGTTTCACTATGTTGGCCAGGCTGGTCTCAAGCTCCTGACCTCACGTGATCCACCTGCCTCGGCCTCCCAAAGTGCTGGGATTACAGGCATGAGCCACCACACCTGGCCTTAGTTTTTATAATAAAACCCTTTCTTGGTATTTACCTTTGTAAATATTTCTAATTGTGCGCTTAGGATTTGTGAGATCCTCACCTCCAGATATTCTGATCTTACTTTGGGATTGGAACTCTGCATTAGTATTTAAATCTTCTTAGGTGATTTCTAATGTGCATCTGGATTGAAACTACCTAAATAGAAAGTGGGATAAGCTGCTGTTTGTAGGGGAGTGGTCCTCAAACTTCAGTATAGTCAGAAACCTCTGGCGGCCTTGTTATATATAACACAGAATGCTACGCCCCAGAGTCTCTGCTTTAGTGTATTTGAAGCACAACCCAAGAATTTGAATGTCTAACAAATTTCTGAATGGTGATGGTGCTGGTCCAGAGATCACACTTTGAGAACCAAAGTTCTTTAGGATCTTTTCTCTGAGAGGTTCAGTCTTTACAAATAGGAACTCCAGCTTATTAGAGAGAATAGTCAAATTTTAATCCATAGCAGAGGTCTCAGGAGTCTGATGTGTAGCTTCTTTTGGAATTCTAGGACCGAATCATTGATGCTGGTCCCAAAGGAAACTATGCTCGGTTCATGAATCATTGCTGCCAGCCCAACTGTGAAACACAGAAGTGGTCTGTGAACGGAGATACCCGTGTAGGCCTTTTTGCGCTAAGTGACATTAAAGCAGGTAAGAATCATTTCAGGATTCTGCAGCTGACATCTGAATTTCAGGGCTTTTATTTTTTACAAACAGCTTCCTCAGATTATAATTTTAAACATTTTTATGTGTACCATTCTCTGGAATTAAGTTCATTTACATTTTTGTGCAACCATCACCACCATCCATCTCCAGAACTCTTTTCATCTTCCCCTGCTAAAACTTTATACCCACTAAACACTAAGTCCCCATTCTTTTTCTTCACAGCCCCTGGCAATTGCCATTCTACTTTCTGTCTCTGAATTTGACTACTATATGTACTTCATATAAATGGACAATATTTGTCCTCTTGTGACCAGCTCATTTCATTCATTCATTGATTCATTTTTATTGTTTAGGGACAGAGCATCACTCTGTTGCTCAGGCTGCAGTAGTACAGTGGCACCATCACAGTTCACTGCAGCCTCGAACTGGGCTCAAGCAATCCTGCTCCCTCAACCTCCTGCGTAGCTAGGACTATAGGCACTTGTCCCCGTTCCCAGTTTTTTTTGTTGTTTTGTTTTTTTTTTGGTGGAGACAGAGTCTCGCTATGTTGCCACGGCTGGTCTGGAAATCCTGGGCTCAAGTGATCTTCCTGCCTCAGCCTCCCAAAGTGCTGGGATTACAGGCATGAGCAACCTTGCTTGGCTTGGCTCATTTCGTTTAGCACAATGTCTTCAGAACATGGATGGTTTTAATGGGACAAATTTTCACATTCATATGAACTTACCACTAATAGGTTTGCTTTAGAAACTACTAGCTCTTCAGTCTCCTTTCTCACCTTCCCTTTCACAGTTGCTCTTGTACTTTATAAACCAAAGATTGATCTCTCACTCTTCCATATCTTATGGTTTATGGACCCAAGGCTATTTTAAAAATAAGCCACTGGGTGTGGTGGTATATGCCTGTAGTCTCAGTTATTCAGGAGGCTGAGGCCAGAAATCGCTTGAGTTCAGGAGTTTGAGAAGCAGCCTGGGTAGTATAGTGAGACCTCTGACTCTTAAAAACACACACGCAAAACGACAAAAAACCCTCAACCTCTAGGATGTCAAAGAACAGGACCTTTGGAGAATTTACTGCTCTGTCGTGGCTCACCTGGGTACTTGTCTCTCTAATGGAGTAGCGAGATGGTTGTAACCAGGACAAATAGTAAGAAGTTTATTTGAATCGAAAGTAAATCTGGTATGGCTGAGTGGTTTGACAGTAAAGTTATGTGGTAGATATTTTCCATAAATTAAAGGATCTTAATCTATAGCTTCAAGGTTTTGATACAATTATTTTGAACATATATACCTATGCATGTTAACACCCTCCAAATTGCATGATTTTTTAAATATTAAAAATTTGTATAAATGTACATTTTGAAATGTACAAGAAAGTATATGAATTTTCAAATTTAGTTTTGCAAGGATATGAGCAAAACAGTTAAAATCAGTCTCCTATACTCAAACTGGGATAGAACTGGCCTAGGTAGTCTGTAATATACCATAGTGTAGTCTAATTACCATTGAAGCAGAAATCCCATTTGAATGTTCTGGAAGACCGTAGTTCTCCTTTGCTCAGTCACTGTTGTTGTCCTCAGGAAGCATTGATCAAGATAAAAGAATTAGAATGATGTTTGTTCAGATCTTAGTCTGTTTTTGTGTTTGTTTGTTTTTTAAGACAGTCTCGCTCTGTTGCCCAGGCTGGAATGCAGTGGCATGATCTCGGCTCACTGCAACCTCCACCTCCTGGGTTCAAGCAATTTTCCTTCCTTAGCCTCTTAAGTAGCTGGGATTACAGGCATCCACCACCATGCCCGGCTATTTTTTGGTATTTTTTAGTAGAGACTCCTGACCTCAAGTGATCTGCCCACCTTGGCCTCCCAAAGTGTTAGAATTACAGGCGTGAACCACCACGCCCAGCCTGTGTTTTAAATTTAATCTATGGGACTTCTCACACTCAGTGTATTTTTTTCTCTACAATTTAAATGTGTTGCCCAGGAGTCTTTTAGACTTTTTAGGTTGTGACAATTTTTAGATTTTAAAATTTGAGCCACTAGTTATTTTCCCCTGTTTTGCATTTGTTTCTCGTAATGTTTTACATGATGACACCAAGGACACTTGAGCATCACTGTGCACTGCACTCTGCTTATTTGAGATTGGTTGCTGATTTATTTCAAATTTTTGGAATGGGTGGCTTCAGAGTATATTGTTTAGATTTCTTCTTTGTAACAGGAGTAATTCAGTAAATGATATGGAATACCAGATACAATTCTAAGCGTATTACTTCATTTAAGCCTTGCAAAAGTGCTGTAAAGTAGGTGGTATTATACCTATGTTACTTTTATCCTTGGATGTCACACCTCTCTCATTCTTTTCTCCCTTTTTCTCTCTAATCACCCCAGGGTTTGAGAGGTTCCTCTATATTAAATCAATATAAATATTATTCCTGTATAATAAATCAGTCACATGATTTAGTTCTACTATGTCTGCTGAGTGCTGATAGTCCCATTCTTCTACTTAGAACCTGCAGTTCATGTCCATGAGAATGCCCTCTTCTGCCATGTCTAGCTGCAAATTTCTCTTCTTTTTTTCCTGTGTTCATCAGCTCAGGTAGCTTGGTGTTGAAATTCTCAGACTTTGTTCCTCTCCTCACTTGGCTTTCAGTCTGCATATGTTCAGGATGGGGAAAATGAGACAGGATGTGCTAAGTGACAGGCGGAGTGCCTGTCAGAGCTAAGGCCTTCATTCAACTTCCTGGGCCCTTCACATACCTGCAACTTACTGTCTCCCATGTGTCCCATCCTTACTCTTGTTTATCTCTTCTCTCATGTCCTTTGCCATGCTCAGTAACTGAAGATCCATCAAGGATTGCTGCATATTGGACTCTTTTCTAGAATGGTATCACTGTTTTACTTTATGAGTGCTATATTTTCCGATTTAATTTAGCCTCTCTGTGATTATGCTTACACAGTATATGTTCGGTGAGCAGCAAGTTACAGCAAGTATCCTGCTTTCTTTTATCTGTGTATAAGGTAGAGCTGTATTATAAGCATGTCGTATCTACAAAAATTTAGTTATCTATTCATAAATCTTTTATTAAGAGAAAACAGTGTGGGGCTGGGCACAGTGGCTAACGCCTATAATCGCAACACTTTGGGAAGCTGAGGAGGGAGGATCAGTTTAGATCAGGAGTTTGAGACCAGCGTGGCCAACATGGTGAAACTCCATCTCTACTAAAAATACAAAAACTAGCCGGGCATGGTGGCAGGCACCTGTAATCCCAGCTACTCAGGAGGCTGAGGCAGGAGAATAGCTTGAACCCAGGAGGCAGAGACTGCAGTGAGCCGGGATCTCACCACTGCACTGCAGCCTGGGCAACAGAGCGAGACTGTTTCAAAAAAAAGAAAAAGAAAAAAGGGGAAAAAAAAACAGCATGAATTGAACCACCAAAGATTTAATCCAGTTAAGTTCAGTCATGAGATGGGAAACATGACCCTCCTGTTAACATTGGTCAGTCTCACTCAGTTCCTGCACGCTCCTTGTGGCATGAGCCTCTCATCAGGCCATGAATAATTCTGCTATTCCTGCAGCACGACCCCTAAGTTAGCTGCTTGGTATTTTGAATATACTTGAATAAAGAAAGAATGAAAATAATGATTTCATTTAACTTTAGATGAAAAACTATGTATATCAGTCTCACTGATAAAAGGCATGTCAATCTGCAAAGGGAAATCTTAAGAACTGACAATTTTTAATATGAATGGCGGTTACTTTATACATTAACTGTAAACTATTACCCCTGTGATAGGCAACCTCTTTACATATTTATATAAAATTCTTAGATTTGGTAGGCCTCTCATAACTGGCTTTTAGTTACGGGCTTTGAGTTTGAATGTTTATTTTATTTTCTCTCACAATTTTGATGTAATGGACCTTTGACAGAAAGAGGACAGTTTGCCTGTTAATTTGAGTACCTTTTTTTAAAGTTTACAAATTAACTGCTATGTGCATTATGTCATATTGTCTCAATAAGCTTGTTAGAGTTCTCCATTTTAAAATGGGCTGCTCAGGGTTCAGATCACCCTGCTAAGGCTGTGACATAACTGGATCTACAACCAGTCTGTAATCTACAGATTTCTAGTGTTATTCTGTACTGAGATGCCTCTGCAGAGTGCTGCCAGGTAACATGTGTTCACCTGAGAACAGATAAACAAGTTTTCCTCATACTTGTATTCCCAGGGCCTGACACATTGATAAGTTGTTTTTTGTTTGTTTTGGTAATGAATTAACATATTTTGAATCTGAATGGTTAATAAACAAATGAAAAACAACTTGAGGTAATTAACACCTCTGTAGGAAGAGTTATCTTAAATATTACTTGTTAAGTCATTTAAGTTTTCTCTATTAAATTGTATGAGCTGATTATTAATGTTGTAAGATTAGAATTTATTAAAATACAGGATTAGAGCTAAATCCTTTTAAAATTATTTTAAAATTAATCTGTTCTCTTGGGAGTTGGTATCCTTTGTAATTAATACAGAAATAATGTAATTAAAACCACAGATATTAATATTTTCACGGTCTCTTATGCAGGCACTGAACTTACCTTCAACTACAACCTAGAATGTCTTGGGAATGGAAAGACTGTTTGCAAATGTGGAGCCCCGAACTGCAGTGGCTTCTTGGGTGTAAGGCCAAAGGTACCACCCTTCCAGACTTCTGCTTTGCGATTAGTGGTGCGGTCCTCCCTCCCTAACAGTGTTAGGGTAGTCTTCATTTTAAGAAGAAATTTCCTTTAAATTAATGACATTGAACCAGGCATGGTGGCTCATGTCTATAATCCTAGCACTTTGGGAGGCCGAGGTGGGCGGATCACCTGAGGTCAGGAGTTCGAGACCAGCCTGGCCAACATGGTGAAACCCCATCTTTACTAAGAATAGAAAAATTAGCTGGGCCGTGGTCGCATGTGCCTGTAGTCCCAGCTACTCAGGAGGCTGAGGCAGGAGAATCCCTTGAACCCAGGAGGCAGAGATTGCAGTGAGCTATCACGCCATTGCACTCTAGCCTGGGCAACAGAGCAAGACTCCTTCTCAAAAAAAAAAAAATAATAATAATTAATGACATTGAATAGGTGTTGATAGGGCTACTTGTAATTCACTAAGCATTCAGCTGATCAATTCAATTACGTAAGAGGTTTTTGGGGATATTGTTGAAGTGTTTTGCGCCATCTGACTTTAATTGGTGATACTTTTCTAACTAATAATGCTGTGAAATAGGACCTTATAAAGAAGGTTAGTTACCTCCCTCGTCTTGATCTCACATCTCCTAATAAGCCACATGGACTCGGTTTATCTGTGTCTGTCCCTGTCTTTCTCTCACTTTTTCTCTTTCCGAAGATACCAAAAAATCTGCAGAAATGTAGTGTAACATCATAGATAAAAGTAGCACTCTTAATCTCACCATTATAACAAAGTATAAGCATTGTTGTGTCTTCCTGTTTTTTTACTGTGTACTTTCTGAATAATTGAATTCTATTTCTGTAACTGTTAAGTATCATTTCCATGTCTGTAGTCTCCTTTTCTTTCTTTCTTTCTTTATTTTTTATTTATTTATTTATTTTTGAGACGGAGTCTCGCTCTATCGCCCAGGCTGGAGTGCAGTGGCATGATCTCGGCTCACTGCAAGCTCCGCCTCCCAGGTTCACGCCATTCTCCTGCCTCAGCCTCCCAAGTAGCTGGGACTACAGGGGCCCGCCACCACTCCTGGCTAATTTTTTGTATTTTTAGTAGAGACAGGGTTTCACCGTGTTAGCCAGGTTAGTCTCGATCTCCTAAACCCATGATCTGCTCACCTCAGCCTCCCAAAGTACTGGGATTACAGGCATGAGCCACCGTGCCCGGCCCTTATATTATTATTGTTTTTAAGTCCTTGCTGATCATTTTTAGTGACTGTCTTTAATGGATGGACATACTAGATGAACATCTGGATGCTTCAAGATTCCTCTATCATAAGTAATAGCACCATGAAAATAGAAGTTTAATTTTGATGCAAAATAAACTATATAGTGACTTCAATTGAGTATGTTCCATATGCCTTTTGATTGTGAAGCTCAGCATTAAAAACTGAAAAATGCAAATTAACATAGAAGCCAGTAAGAAGAGAGTAAATAATTGTTTTTTGAGACAGAGTCTCACTCTGTTGCCCAGGCTGAAGTGCAATGGTGTGATCTCGGCTCACTGTAACCTCCACCTCCCAGGTTCAAGTGATTCTCCTGCCTCAGCCTCCCGAGTAGCTGGGATTACAGGTGCCTGCCACCACACCTGGCTAATTGTTTTTATTTTTAGTGGAGACGGGGTTTCACCATGTTGGCCAGGCTGGTCTCAAACTCCTGACCTCAGGTGATACACCTGCCTCAGCCTCCCAAAGTACTGGGATTACAGGCATGAGCCACTGTGCCTGGCCAGAAAAGAGTAAATAATTTTGATCAATAATGTGAAAATGAAGAGCACTCAATGATCGTTTTAAATCTTGTTAAATAAGGAGAATCACCTCTATATTATATTGGGTTTTATTTTGCTTTTTGTTTAGTTTTGTTGGTTTAACTTTATTGTTCCTTGATATGTTTGTTAACTTGTTTCCTATAAGTTAAAATACTGAGTTTAACCCGTACTTAATGGTGTTAAGTGTACTGTGGATGTCAGTTTCTGCATCCTCGATGTCTGCATAGGATAGCATTTCACAGGAGTCAGTGAGAGGTAGATGCTAGAGCAGAAACTGAGAAATGAGAGATCACTGTGTGCTTTTAGTGTAGACATTGGTCTGTCAGAATAGGATGGACCTCCATTAAGCCTTACAGATTGGTCCTGGATGTTTCTGGGTTAAAATGAAGATTGTGATAAGAGGATTTGGTGACCAAGGGTGGGCTGCAGGGAACAAAGAGAGGACATCTGCTGGCTCTTCCAGGGTCCATCTTAGGAGTGGTGGACATGAAGCTAATTTGACTTGATGCATAGTCTTGTTGTCGGCAGGGACCATGAATTAACTTTTTTGTGTCTTAACACATTGCTCATAGTAAGTTCAGTTATGCTTTGTTGAATGAACGAGAAATAGGCATGTTTAAACACACACACACAGAAGTCTTCTTTAGTTTTGGAAGTAGACAAATATAAAAGTGAAACTTTGGCTGGGTGCGGTGGCTCACCCCTGTAATCCTAGCACTTTAGGAGGCCAAAGCAGGCGGGTCATGAGGTCAGGAGTTTGAAACCAGCCTGACCAACATGCTGAAACCCAGTCTCTACTAAAAATACAAAAATTAGCCAGGTGTGGCAGCAGGCGCCTGTAATCTCAGCTACTCAGGAGGCTGAGGCAGGAGAATTGCTTGAACCCGGCAGGCGGAGGTTGCAGTGAGCCTAGATCACGCCATTGCACTCCAGCCTGGGCAACAGAGCAAGACTCCGTCTCAAAAAATTAATTAATTAATTAATAAAACTTATGAAAGGCATGACATTTAACACCAGCCTTATGTATCAGCAAAACACAACAATTTTGTCTTCTGTTTTGTTCAGGTGGCAGGAGTAGTTGATACAAAAGTGGTAATTACTGCTACGTATCTATGATATACCAGGTACTTTTCCTGCATTTTATCTTCATGACAATCACTTTTTCCAGAGAAGAGAATGAGGCTCAGAGAGGATAGTTAACCTGGTTAAGATTGGTACTAATGTGTTGACAGAATGCTGACTATTCAATATCTGACCTGTAGAATCAACCCATTGCCACGGAAGAAAAGTCAAAGAAATTCAAGAAGAAGCAACAGGGGAAGCGCAGGACCCAGGGTGAAATCACAAAGGAGCGGGAAGATGAGTGTTTTAGTTGCGGTGATGCCGGCCAGCTCGTCTCCTGCAAGAAGCCAGGCTGCCCAAAAGTTTACCATGCAGACTGTCTCAATCTGACCAAGCGACCAGCAGGTTGGTGCCAAAATCCATTCTCTCCATCATACTCAGGGTCTCATGCCATTTGCATCAGCCTTGAAGAAAGTGCCATGTGGTCTTCCCATGCATAATTTTGAGGGGTATGGTCTATTTTCTCATTCTGGAAATAATGAAAACAAAGGCTTAGAATTCTTAGTTATGAAGAATGGAACAGCAATGCACTTGCTGTGTTTCAAGTCCTTTACTTACATTTATGTTATTTCATCCCCCTAGCAACCCATAATGGTTGGTTTTCTTCCATAATGCATGTGAAGAAACAGAATTAGGATAGGTGAAGTGACATTTCACACATAGATCCAGGAGCTGGATTGAGAGCTGGGTTTTTGACTCCAAGACTATTCAATCATGTTGCCTTTCTAAAGAAAGATTGACATAGTAAAGCCTTTAGGTGGTTCTAGTCACTGAGAGATGGATTGCCACCATTTTAGCACTTCCTACCTTGCTCCCCTACGCCTAGTGCGGTCTCCCCCCATGCAGAGTAGACTGTTTTCCTCTAAAGTAGATGTGGTTGTATCAGTTAATACGTGAGAAAGGTGCTCAGGGGGATGTGGTACCCAGGAAATTTGTAGTTTGTATTAGAGGATTTTAGGGATTTGGATATGCCGTCTATTTTAATGGACAAAAAAAGAGAAACCAGTAGGGAGCTGTTCCAGGGTGAAGAGATTATATATTACTAGTGACCTGCTTCCAAGAATTGCAGAAGGTTAAGAACTTTGGGGTAGGCCGGGCGCGGTGGCTCAAGCCTGTAATCCCAGCACTTTGGGAGGCCGAGACGGGCGGATCACGAGGTCAGGAGATCGAGACCATCCTGGCTAACATGGTGAAACCCCGTCTCTACTAAAATACAAAAAACTAGCCGGGCGACGTGGTGGGCGCCTGTAGTCCCAGCTACTCGGGAGGCTGAGTCAGGAGAATGGCGGGAACCCGGGAGGCGGAGCTTGCAGTGAGCTGAGATCCGGCCACTACACTCCAGCCTGGGCGGCAGAGCGAGACTCCGTCTCAAAAAAAAAAAGAACTTTGGGGTATACGTAAAAGGAATTTGTCCCCACATTGGCTTTCCTTCAGTGTATATTGGACAGAGTCTTGAAGTAAAAGAAACTGAGATAGAATGAGGGCAAGGCCATCACATTGACCTGTCAGTGCCAGGAAGTAGAACTGTTTCAGAATCAACTGCTCAGGGTCGTCACTGGCACAGGCTATGATCGAACCAGTCTTGCCTATGTGCCAGGAGTGGGAGCTGGTGTAGTTGATTTGAAGGTGGAAACACTGTCCCTGGTCCAAGACTCAGGTTTCATGAAATGTAGGGAGGCAGATAAAAGCTTAGGTCAGCTTTGGGTCTTTTCTACTGATTCCATGTAAACAACATATAATCTGCTGTGCTGGTCTCAAGACTTAGAACAAAGGTAAATCTTCCATTTTTCGTAATTTTATATCTTTTCTATTGCTGTTAATAAGCAAATAAGCAGGAATCTAAATAGCCAGGATATTTCTCTTTGAGTTGCTTATTTCAAAGCTGTATAGTACAAATGGAGATTACAAAAATATGAAAGTAATATCTTAAGTTTCATGTAAAAGAAACTTTATGGTGTCCCTGCCTCCCTGCCCCCCACCTGCTTGCTGGAAATAGTCATAGAAATACCGATTTACTCCTCTGCTTGTATATTTAGTTGATAGTAGTTGCTATTTGATAATTCGCTGTTACTTTATGTATTCTGTGCAGAAAAAGAAGCTGGAATTCTGGGGCAAGAGGTGGCTGGTGAGTGGCATAAGCTCTCTGAACCAGGGGCAGTGTGAAGGAAGGTCATCATCCACATGTTCGGACTATAGCATAGCCATGGCCCATGTGATATATATCTCTTTTTTCCTAAACTTTTGTTTTACTTCTGTGTTTTCAGGGAAATGGGAATGTCCGTGGCATCAGTGTGACATCTGTGGGAAGGAAGCAGCCTCCTTCTGTGAGATGTGCCCCAGCTCCTTTTGTAAGCAGCATCGAGAAGGGATGCTTTTCATTTCCAAACTGGATGGGCGTCTGTCTTGTACTGAACATGACCCCTGTGGGCCCAATCCTCTGGAACCTGGGGAGATCCGTGAGTATGTGCCTCCCCCAGTACCACTGCCTCCAGGGCCAAGCACTCACCTGGCAGAGCAATCAACAGGAATGGCTGCTCAGGCACCCAAAATGTCAGATAAACCTCCTGCTGACACCAACCAGACGCTGTCGCTCTCCAAAAAAGCTCTGGCAGGGACTTGTCAGAGGCCACTGCTACCTGAAAGACCTCTTGAGAGAACTGACTCCAGGCACCAACCTTTAGATAAGGTCAGAGACCTTGCTGGGTCAGGGACCAAATCCCAATCCTTGGTTTCCAGCCAGAGGCCACTGGACAGGCAACCAGCAGTGGCAGGACCAAGACCCCAGCTAAGCGACAAACCCTCTCCAGTGACCAGCCCAAGCTCCTCACCCTCAGTCAGGTCCCAACCACTGGAAAGACCTCTGGGGACGGCTGACCCAAGGCTGGATAAATCCATAGGTGCTGCCAGCCCAAGGCCCCAGTCACTGGAGAAAACCCCAGTTCCCACTGGCCTGAGACTTCCACCGCCAGACAGACTGCTTATTACCAGCAGTCCCAAACCTCAGACTTCAGACAGGCCCTCTGACAAACCCCATGCCTCTTTGTCCCAGAGACTCCCGCCTCCTGAGAAAGTACTGTCAGCTGTGGTCCAGACCCTTGTAGCTAAAGAAAAAGCACTGAGGCCTGTGGACCAGAATACTCAGTCAAAAAATAGAGCTGCTTTGGTGATGGATCTCATAGACCTAACTCCTCGCCAGAAGGAGCTGGCAGCTTCACCTCATGAGGTCACACCACAGGCTGATGAGAAGATGCCAGTGTTGGAGTCGAGTTCATGGCCTGCCAGCAAAGGTCTGGGGCATATGCCGAGAGCTGTTGAGAAAGGCAGTGTGTCAGATCCTCTTCAGACATCTGGGAAAGCAGCAGCCCCTTCAGAGGACCCCTGGCAAGCTGTTAAATCATTCACCCAGGCCAGACTTCTTTCTCAGCCTCCTGCCAAGGCTTTTTTATATGAGCCAACAACTCAGGCCTCAGGAAGAGCTCCTGCAGGGACTGAGCAGACCCCAGGGCCTCTTAGCCAAGTCCCGGGCCTGGTGAAGCAGGCGAAGCAGATGGTCGGAGGCCAGCAACTACCTGCACTTGCCGCCAGGAGTGGGCAGTCCTTTAGGTCTCTCGGGAAGGCCCCAGCCTCCCTCCCCACTGAAGAAAAGAAGTTGGTAACCACAGAGCAAAGTCCCTGGGCCCTGGGAAAAGCCTCATCACGGGCAGGACTCTGGCCCATAGTGGCTGGACAGACACTGGCACAGTCTTGCTGGTCTCCTGGGAGCACACAGACATTGGCACAGACTTGCTGGTCTCTTGGAAGAGGGCAAGACCCCAAACCAGAGCAAAATACACTTCCAGCTCTTAACCAGGCTCCTTCCAGTCGCAAGTGTGCAGAATCAGAACAGAAGTAATACCAATCAATGTCACATGAACAAACAAGATGCCCCCAGGGTACCATTTGGGGAGGGGAAATCTTTCCTTTCTTTCCCCCTTTAAAAAAAACCAGATCTGCCCCCAACACTTTCCCACTGTTCTTCTTTCCTCATATCCCAACACTCAGAACTCTTGTGACATTAGCCAGTGGGGGCTTATGGTTGTGTGAACCATGTTTGAAAATCCAGTGGGCCCCAACCAAGGAGACAGACAGACTTGGGTCTCTTTCCCCCAACTTTTCCACATGGTCATCGTGAAATAAAAAGTCCACTCTGGAGTCAAGTATGGAATTCAATTCCGCTGGTCAGGTTGGAAGGTATAGGGGCTCTCAAAGCGATTTCCCCAACCAGACAGAGCCCCATTGAGGGGCTAGGAACCCTCGGGAGAAAATGGTGTTCTTTCAAATCAGTGGCGATTTCCTGAGCATTCACGTGTTCTAGGCTGGGTGCTAGTCACTGATGAGAGATACAGAGGTAAATCAGGCCTCATCCCTGTGAGCCTGGATTCCAAGGCTTTCAGGAACCTTTGACCAGGAAGTAACAGGAAGTTCTGAGGGGCTCTGGGGTTTTAGACTCATTTTGAAATGTCCTTTGTGGCATCAGAAGTGGTTGTGTTGAGGAAGTGTCTCTTGGCTGGGATGTGCATGGGTGCGTGTGCATGCACGCACACTCACAGAGGTCTCCTCTATAGATGGAAGGAAGGGTGCTGCATTGAGGCCAAGCGAGGCTGTTGGCTGGGGTAGCCGCTGCTGCATTTGTCTGGGCTGTGCAGATTCTGAAGATCAGTCCTTGGAGGAGCAGGTGGTCAGGGGGAGTTGGGCTCTGTGCGAATGTAGATTTCCAGCAGTGGAAGAAGGCATTTGGCAAGCTTCTCTTTCTTTGCTTTTGTTTCTACCTATTTTTCTCTTTGTACATGAATCCACCCCATCCCTATTTCCCTAGAACACTCAGGTGCTTTCAGATTTCAGAGCCTCGGGCAGTGGACATAGGGAATCTCTGGCAAGCTCTGAGCTAGACACACCAGCTTCAGGAAGAGTACCAGCTCCTGATGGGAAACTTCTTTTCCCCGATCCTTTTCCCTCCTGAGTAGAGGGAGTCCTCTTCTTCGCCTCCCTGAGAATTGCTGTGCTCTGTATGGAGGGCACCTGCCTGCTGACTTAGCTCAAAGGCAAGCCAGACCCTTCCCTGAAGACTGGCGCAAGGTGATGTTTAGAGCAATGTCCAGGCTAAGAGATGACTCCTAATAACTGCTGATTATCTGTTACTGCTGCCCTGAGCTGGGGCCCAAGGGCTGGGAAATCTGTTGGTGCTACCCTGCCCTACCATTCACCCAGCTCACAGACTGCCAACAGGAAGTACTGCTTGGCTAGTTTCCTCCCACTTACCTACCCCTCCTTTGTCCTTAGACCAACATGTTTACCTCTCTGCTTTGCCAACTTAGCCAGCAGGCCATCCCCTGGCCCTAACGTCTCCTGGCCATTATCTTTTAGTTATGGCTCTCACGTTCTCAACAGGATTCCGTATTTGGTCCCAGTTTCCTCAATTTCTTATTGAGGTTACTCCCATCAATTCCACAGCGGGAACAATAGTTATTATAGAAGCATTTGCGCTTTATCTAAAGATTAAAAACAGAATCTGCTTTTATTTCCCAAAGTCTGTCTCTGAGGTTGAGACACTTGAACTCAGGCAGAGGGACGAGGCTGGGCAGGGCTGTCCTGAGTTTAGGGGCCTATCCCTGCATTTCACTGAGACCTCGGAATCTCCTCTGTGAATTCCACCTGCCTAGTTCTCCCCTTTCATCCTCCCTCTCTTCCCACATCATCAAAGAGGAAAAGCTCTTTGTTCAAAAGGAAGAGAAAACGTAAAGCATCTTATTTTCTTTTAAAAGAATTTTAAACCATGAAAAGATATTTTTAAAGAAATTCACCCAGAACATTAAAGTTCATTATATTAAGTATTTATCATGTGTGAGAATAATAAGTATATAACTGCAGCTAGTAGGTCCCTTTCCCTAATCTTTTAGGTCATTTGAGTAGGGTTTGCTTGGTGCCAGTCCTGTGCCCTTTTCTCTCCAGTCATCTGTAGTTGTGATCAGAAAAAGATATCTGCACTGCACTGTCAGAGTCTCCTTTCACTATGTTGTGTGTTAAATTACCGTAGCTCTTTGTTTCATGAAATAAACTGTGAATTTGGGGTGGGGCGGGGGGAGGGCGTGCAGGCCATGTAAAAATTTTCAGTGGAGAAGTTTGATCCTAAAGAAGCTTCTCTAAAGTAGGCTTTGGTAGGTAATCAACTTGACAGCAGTCTAGATGTCTCACAGGACAGGAGGGAGTAAGGGAAAGGGGCCATGATTGGCTGCTTTGTGGTTTTGTTTTGGTTCTTTCCATTCTCTGCCATTCACTGGAGGCTTCATTCCAGACCTGCCTGGGAAAACAGCTTCTGAGCCATTTTGGGGAGCAGTTCTTCATCTGAATGGATGGACATCTGGGCCTCCTTCAAGGGCCATTGAATGGAAACTGGAAAACCATTGGAAACTAGAAATTTTATCTACTGGACCCACCAATAGCAGCATCTGATACTAGATTGTTAAAATCATGAAAGCAGTCACTATCCAATTAGAAGCAGAGTCAGAACAACTGTTGGGAAATGTGACTCTTGGATGAAGGTGGGGAGGGAGTGGCCTTGCCAGCCCTGTGGGACGTCTCCTGAAACTTATAATAAGACCCCTTTTCCAAGGGGATGTGAATTGGAGTGAAAAGGAAATCTTTCATCTTAGAAAACTTCTGGTCCTTACGCAGGATGGTATTTGGGTATGTGCTTGGAAATTGAGATCTCAAGAGTGTTTGCCTTGGAGCCAGCTCCCCAGGAAGCCTTTTCCAGGGACAAGGTAAAGGTTGAAATGCTCCATAGGTAGCTAGAAAGCCAATACATTTCCTAGCCCTGCTAAGTCAGAAAAGATTATGAAAATGTTGAAATTTACATTCAAAGCCTCATTTGCTTCTCTTGCTGGAGCCAACCCAGTCTAATAGCAAAATAGCTGTCATTGATACAGAAACATCCTCATTTTTAAATGTCTGCTTTACCCTGTTACTGAGTTTGACATGACTTAAATCACTGTGTTGACCCTCTTCTGAACCAAATCTTTAGCATTGATGAAAATAGTTATTTTATTCTTTACATCCTTCACCCCACACTATGGTCAGGGCATGAAACATTCTGTTGATCCTTCCCAGGCTCGGCACTGTCTGCTCACTGGAGCTGGACTCCCAGGTTGTAATTCTAATGTTGCCTCCTGAGAACAGAATGGCAGAAAGTTTGGTCCTTGCAGCTTCCCCCATAGGGAGTAATGAGGACAGCGTGAAACTTGGATAGGTTTTACCCTTAGTTCCTATAAGGCAGATTTTCCTAAGGTTTTAAAAATGATACTGTCATCCTCTTGGGGTTTGTCAGCCAGGTTAGAGGAGCCCAGTGTCCTAACCTCTCCGAGATCACGGCAGAGAAGGAGCTGCCTCCAGCCCCTTTTTTGCTGAGTCTCATTTGAGCGGTTCCATGTGTAGACATTCCAGGTCACTGCTTGGTAGCTGCTGTGGGAGCCTGTCATTGGCTATGGCCAGTTAGTTCTCAGCTGAGCTTCCTAGGGCCAGTGCAACAGGGCCAGAGGCTGCTATAGTGTAAATTGAAATAAGAATAGATCATTGTTTTGTACACACACAAAAAATGTAATGATGGTGCTAATTTCACGGTATAAATAAGCACTGCCAAGGGTTGAGGGACTGGCAGCTCAAGAAACCCGGGTTCCTGTTTGGGAGGAGATTTTATGTAGAAAAGTTTGAGGCTTTGTTGAAAGTAGGGAGAAGGAAGATCCTCAGTGAAGCCTGCACCCAACCCTGGAGTGGCCCAGTGCAGTCCAGAGGTGGAAGAGATCCTGTATCCAGGTGAAGGTGGCCATTGAGTTTCTCAGGGCTGGGGCCACCTTGTCCATAGCCTCCGTCCACACTGCCTGGAGCAGGTTGTTAGAGAGCTCTGGTTGTTGGGTCTTCCTCAGCTCCCTTTTGCCCCTCTCTACCTCTTCCACTCATGGAAGCACCTCTACTGCTTATGAAGATTAAGGGTAATATTTTCTAAGGAAGTGGAAATAATTAAACTAGAAATCCACAACCTCGGAAGAAGTGTTTCGAGTTTAACATGCGCTGTTTCTGCTTATGTGGTTCCTTCTCTAGAGCTACTTTCCCATGACCTTCAAAACACCAGGTTATTGTGGGGCTTCAGGTGTAAGGTCCTGGAAGTTAAGCAAAGTTTTGTGGACAAGAGATGGGCATAGAGAGTAGCAGAAATAAATGGTTCTAGTGTCTTCAACTTCCAGGGTTGGGGCAGGCCAGAGCAAGGCGGTCTCATCGAGGTGGGTGCTACCTGTGTGTGTGTAGATGAGTGTGCTGAAGGTGGGGAGGGCAGCACACAGCAGCTCATGGCAGAGCCGCCTCCTAGGTCTTGGCAAAGAAGCAAGCTGATACATCTATCTATATTGTTAAGAAAGGGGTCGGGGGGATCAGCCAAGGTCCATCATTGTTTTTTTGCTCCCCCCCTCCCACCCCCATAGATTGTCAGCTGTAAGTGAAACTCCTAGTGAAAAAGAGGGGAGCCCTGTGTTAGGAGTCCCCATAAACATGTACTGTAATTCTTTGTATATAGAAAAAAAATTACTGTAAAGTAAAGTTTAACTTTACTCATATATGGCCCTTGCCCTGTGTTTTGTTTTATTGGCTGTGGGGAGTTGTAGTCTAACAGGAGGGAGGATTGTTTGGGGTGAGAGCAGAAGCCAGCCCCAGAGATAGTACCCGGTGCAGTGGGGGCAGGGATGCTGTGGAGCTAAGCCCTTCCTAAGCCCTACCTATGCACGTCATGGGAGTAGTGTGTTTCCTCCCAGCAGCCACAGGGCTGCCCAAGCCTCTCTCTCTCCTGTTGGGAGTGGCTGGTGTCAGTTTCAGTCTGCCTCCACAGGAAGCCCCATCACTCATGAAGGAAGGGCAGTTTGAGGAATTGGTTTTTAAAAAGGAAGTGGAACCAAAGCACTTTGTGAGTGTGAGTCTGTCCATGTTGGCTAAGTTATACATTCTTCCGAGGCAGTTGTTGGCCACTGCGGAGGACTCAGCCCAGGCCTAAATAAAGGCAGGAAAGCAGAGGCAGAGGATAAACTGTTAAGGCAAAGCCCCTGGCCTGGGGCCACACCCTCCATACCGGAAAGGGCTGCAATAAATTTCCTTCTGGTTGAACAGCAAGTGTCAGCCCTATTTACAGTAACACCTGATTCCTCAGAAATACCTGGATCTTCAAGGCTTAAGACTTTGGGGAAAACTTGGGAGTTTGCTTCCCTTTGTGACCTAGTCCTGAACTTCCTGCCCTTTCAGCAAAAAGTGCTTGGGAAGATTGGGAAAAACATTTAGTACTAGAATTACTCTTCACTTCCCAATGCTTGGGCTGCATAGGAGTCACCTTACTTTACAGATGAGAAACTCAAGATGAGAGTTTAAGTCTAAATTAGCAGCTGAATTGGAACCAAGTCTGGATCCATTAGACCTTTCTGGCTTACAGAACGTAGAACTTTCCTACCATTAAACCACACTGTAGGATGTCACTGGGAAGTTCAGAACCTGAGTCACAGGTCTGACATAGGGTCCCAAACATGACAGATGCAGTAGAGCCAGTCAGACCAACCTGTCTGAAGTAGGAATGCTTGACCCTTTTATTTTGATGCAACTCATGCACTCAGAAGGAATTGTGAGCTTTGTACTACCCCAGCCCCAGTATCTCAGTAACCCTGGGGAGAAAAGTCTTGTTTTCCAAAGGAAAATGAGAGTTGGGAGGAGCCTTAATATAAGCAGTGAGGCCAGCCAGGTGGCCCCAGAAAGAACTAGGTGTCTTGACACCCAATCCACACAGCAGGGAAAGGGGCTGGGTGTGATTCACAGTGCATTCATTTTATTTACAGATCAGAAGCCACTTAAATAATCTGCAGACACAAGTGCTGTCCAGGGCAGAAGCCTGGGGTCCAAATCAGCCCTTATCCCTCCTCATGCCCACAGTCAGCCCAATGCTGTCTCCGTTCCATGGGCCAGCACAGGCAGGCGCCACCTCTGCTGACATGAGGACCTGGGGTAGCTCAGACATTTGACTACCCAAGCCCAGAAAGGAGCTGGGTCCAGCCCTTCTGGGGAATTCCTTTAATTCCCCCAGGCCAGGTGAGTGCTGACTCAGTGATGACAACAGCTGTAGAAGTAGGGGTTTGGCTTCTGGCCCAGATCCACGCCCTTGTCCTCTGTCAAAGAGAGAGGTGGCAGCTCAGCACCATTCTGTTGGGATCAGGTAACTCAGGAAAGGGGCTAGATGCTGTGGGCCTAGAGTAAGTCTTCATAAAGGCTGGGGAAGCACACACCTGTCATCACCTGGAAGGCAGCCACACTGACGTAATCCTCTGCCACTTTCTGGAAGAGCTCGTCTGGCAGGAAAAATGATGATCAGTGAGGGCCCAATGCCAGTAGCCCTGGGATCTCCCAGTGACCCAGCCCTCTGTGCCCTATTCAGCTTCCTCTGGTGCCCCTGTGTGTTCCTGCTGTGAGGCCCCAGCACAGCACTCACCCACACTCTGGCCTGTCTTGCTGGATGTTTCAAAGAGCTGAGCTTTGATATCTGTAAAGAGAAGTGACTAAAGCCTCATACCTGAGAATTAGATAAACAGACAAAAGGGAGGGCTAGCAGTTCAGGCAGTCTCCTGGACCCCACAGTTCAAGGAGGCCAGGAAGACCTCCTAGAGCACCTTGCCCTGGCAGCCAAGGCAGTCCCTATTTTCTGTGATCCACCCAGACAGCCACACACTCCCACCCCCCAAAGGGCTGAGGAGCAGCTACTGTCTGCATAGTCCTGGACGTCGTGGAAGTCCACACGTCGACGCCTCCGATCTTCTTCCAGCAGGTCACTCTTGGTGCCACAAAGGTAGATTTGACAGCCCTGAGACAGAAGACAAGGGTCACCTCCACAGACCAACAGAACCCCAGCCCCTAGTCTTCTAGTGAGGTATGTTCACCTACCTCCTCTAGGCTGCGCAGTTCCTTCACCCAGAACTTTGCTCGCTCAAAGCTGCTGCTGTCTGTGAGGTCTTGGTGTGCGGCAAGCAGGAGACACAACCAACTGGTCAAGGACTGTTCTCTGGCTAGCCTGGCACCCATCTCTTCTTGTGGGACAGGCCAGAACCCCCCAGCCCTTACCATAGCAAACGATGGCAGCCTTGGCACCCCGATAGTAGATTCTACTCATGGCCTCATAGCGCTCAGAGCCTGCTGTGTCCTAAAGAGTAAGGCTTGAATCAAACTTAAGGCCATGTTCTCCAGACCCCGCTATTTCAGATAAGGAAACGGGTCTATGAGGGCACAAATCAACCAGTAATAGGCAGGACCTACACCTCCTCAGGAATGAGTCTCCCAAGAATAGATGCCCAGGGGACTTACCCAAATACCTAATGTCACAGTCCGGTCTCCGACCGACATCACCTTGGCCACGAAGGCGGCCCCGATGGTCTGCAACGAGAGGGAAGAGATCCGAGCCATAGGTGCAGATTACCGCCCCCCCACCCCC
>NW_016812367.1:1281330-1283455 GCF_001698545.2 Rhinopithecus bieti | reverse complement strand
CCCCCACCCCCACCCCTCCGCCCACCGTGCCTGGCCCCTCCGGGTGCACTCACGTTCTGATAGGGCCCCACCAGAAAGCGGTCGTGCACGTAGCGCTCCACCAGGCTTGTCTTGCCCACGTACTCCTTGCCCAGCATCACCACCTTGACGTCCACGCGCTGCCCGCTCATGCTCCCGGGGCCGCCTCAGCCACGTCAGGGTCCTGAGCGGGGACGGGAGGCAAACCCCGATCTCCGCTCGGCCCAGGCAGCGCCCAAGCCTCAGACCCCGACCCCAAATGGCGCCAACCTACGACTCGAGACAGCGCGTCGAGCTCGAGCTCTGGCAGTGGCCTTGCACTTCGGCAGCGCCCCGTGTGCCCCCGCTGTTCGGCTCCGGGCGCCGATTATCTTTCGAAGACCCCAAACCCCGGGGCGGCCTGGGAGCGCGCGGGACAGCGTCCTCAACAGCGCAGCAAGCCGCCGTGCAGCTCGCTACTCCGTCATTCGCTCGCCTGCCCGGCTTAAGCTCCGTTTTGGCTGGGAATCCCAACCGAACCCGGGGTCTCCTGCAACCCGGCTCCTACCCGCAGCGCCGCGACTCCCGCGGGAGGGGGTGAGAGGGCGAGGGGGCGGGGCCGCAAGGTCACGTGGCGCGGGCGCCGGAAGCGATGGCTACAGTGTGACTGCGCCGGAAGTAGCGCGCGGCCGGACAACTTATGGCGGCGGCCGTAGCAGCTGCTTGGGCGCGGTGCGGTGGTGATTGAGCTACGAGCCTGGCGGCGGCTGTGCGCCAAGCCCCGGCCCGGCCCGGCCCCCGCGTGCCTCCCAGGCTCCGCACCCCTGATGCTGCGTGGGTGCTGAGCCCGCTCCGGCCGGGACGATGGTGAAGTATTTCCTGGGCCAGAGCGTGCTCCGGAGTTCCTGGGACCAAGTGTTCGCCGCCTTCTGGCAGCGGTACCCGAATCCCTATAGGTACGTGGTGTTTGGAAGAGCAAAACTTCGCCATCTCGCTATTTGGAGATCCAAGTATGGGTAATCCCCAAGTAATGGGACCAGGAAGGACTCGACATCGAATCCTATCTTATCGGGGAAACGGCCAGGCTAGGCCTGCAAGGTCCTGAAGGGAGGTTGGGCCTGGGCGGTGGTTTGCTTGAGACTTTAGTGTAAGATTCTTTTCTCAGTGTGGTGAGACAAGAAGAGGCGGCAGTATGGGAGTTGGGAGGGATCTTGGGATTGGAAATCCTATTCCTCTGCCCATGGCGCTTTCCTAGGGTGCAATAAATCATGAGGTCCATTGCTGCTAGAAGGCAGGAATCCAGGTCAGTCAGATGGCGGGAGTTGGAATTTGCCCTGGGATGGGCCCTTGACTCTGGTATGAACCATAGCACATACCACCCTGCAAGGTTACAGGAAGGCGTGGCCTCTCTAGGCCCGGAGACTCCAAATGGGAATCCCCTCGGGCAATCTCTTAGGGGCAGGCTCATGAGGGTCACCTTCACCCTGACACCTGCAGCAAACATGTCTTGACGGAAGACATAGTACACCGGGAGGTGACCCCTGACCAGAAATTGCTGTCCCGGCGACTCCTGACCAAGACCAACAGGATGCCCCGCTGGGCCGAGCGACTGTTTCCTGCCAATGTTGCTCACTCGGTGTACATCCTGGAGGACTCTATTGTGGACCCACAGAATCAGACCATGACCACCTTCACCTGGAACATCAACCACGCCCGGCTGATGGTGAGACGCCTCCTGCTGTGATTCTGCACCTCCCCCTCTCCCCTCCCGGCCAGATAGAGAGCTCCTCAGATACATGTGGCTAGAGAGCCGTAAGGGAGCTTTTGTGGTCTGAGGCAGGTCTGGGTTACTGAGAGTATGACCTCAGATTTTCTTCTTTTCAGCTGGTCATCCTCTCTGGACCTGTCCTTCGACTCATTCAGACAGTAGGGGAGGGGTAACCATCTTACTTCGTTGTCCTAAGTTCTAAATGCAAAGCGCTCCCATCGGGTATACGGCACAGATATGTGCTGGACTCAGGGGAGTGATGCTGAGGGGAGAGGCAGTGCTTTTTTTTTTTTTTTTTTTTTTTTTTTTGAGACGGAGTCTTGCTCTGTCACCCAGGCTGGAGTTCAGTGACCGGATCTC
>NW_016812367.1:1251277-1279909 GCF_001698545.2 Rhinopithecus bieti | reverse complement strand
TTTTTTTTTTTTTTTTTTTTCTGGTGACAGAGTCTCACTCTGTCGCCCAGGTTGGAGTGCAGTGGCATGATCTCACCTCAGTGCCACCGCCACCTCCCAGGTTCAAGCAATTCTCGTGCCTTAGCCTCTTGAGGAGCTGGGTTTACAGGCGCACACCACCACGCCTGGCTAATTTTTGTATTTTTAGTACAGATGAGGTTTCACCATGTTGGTCAGGCTGGTCTGGAACTCCTGACCTCAAGTGATCCGCCCGCCGCGGCCTCCCAGAGTGCTAAGATTACAGGCGGGAGCCACTGCGCCTGGCCAGTGTGTTTATTTGGACTGTCAGGAAGCTCCAGAGCTGCAGTCGGTGGAAGGCGACTAAAACGCTGCATGTGTATAGATGCATGAAACAAAATCCAGGAGCAGGACGGGCTGGAAGGCCCTTCGTTGATCTTAAGAGACCTTTTGCCTTCAGTTTTAAGGGTCAGAAGTTTTCAAGAGCAAAATGACCTTATTTATGGCTTTGTGCTCTGTCAGTGCCACTTGGTGGTACAGTCAGGGGAAGGAATGGATTTTCATTGTATCGCTTCGCCTCATGAAAAGAGACAGGGAGTCAAATTTATGTGCAAGTTGGCAAAATGAAAGACTCTTCCACGGTTGTGGTTGGCCTCTCTGCATAGGTGGTGGAGGAACGATGTGTTTACTGTGTGAACTCTGACAACAGTGGCTGGACCGAAATCCGCCGGGAAGCCTGGGTCTCCTCTAGCTTATTTGGTGTCTCCAGAGCTGTCCAGGTGAGCAGTGTTGTTGGGGCTGTTGGGGCTCTGGGACCCAGTGCTTTCGGTATTAGGGCTGGGCTGGGGTCAATGGGCAACTCAGTATCCTTCCCCTTCTCATCTTATGCCAGGAATTTGGTCTTGCCCGATTCAAAAGCAATGTGACCAAGACTATGAAGGGTTTTGAATATATCTTGGCGAAGCTACAAGGTGAGTTTCTGGGTATGTGGAGATTCCTCGTAGGGAGAGGCTCATTCAGCCTAGCAGGTGTGGAGTCTGGGTCAGTCATTGCCCTGCTCTGAGCTGGGACTTCTTGTCTGTACTGGGGGTGGGAGGAGGGTGAATACCACCTTTTTGGTGGAGCCTGGCCCAGGGGAGGTCAGTGGCATGGGGGAGGGAAATGAGGTTGGTCTTTCAGGCATCCTCTGAAGCCAGCCGCCTGCCCTTCACGACAGGCGAGGCCCCTTCCAAAACACTTGTTGAGACAGCCAAGGAAGCCAAGGAGAAGGCAAAGGAGACGGCACTGGCAGCTACAGAGAAGGCCAAGGACCTTGCCAGCAAGGCAGCCACCAAGAAGCAGCAGCAGCAGCAGCAGTTTGTGTAGCCAGCCCACCACCACCACAGCACCCCAGACAGCTAGGCTTAGCCCCTCTGCCCTCCCTCCGTTGTACTTTATCATTCAAAATCAACTTCCAGCCCTATCTGCTGTCTGGGTGGTGGGTTGTGGGGAGGTAGTTTGGCATCTGCAGGACACCAAGGCATGTGATTCACATCTGTGCCAGGTCTGCTTATTCTCCCATGGGGCAGCTGAGGACCGAGGCACAGAGGTGCGGTGACTTGCCCGGGGCTCCAGGTAGCCTGCAGGTTAACTGGCGGTAAGTGCTAGACTGTAAGCCCCGTGAGGGCAGGGCTTTTGGTTTTGTTCTCTGAAGTGTCTCAGTATCTAGCACGTAATAGACACTCAATAAATACTTATTGAATTAAGTCAGCCCCAGCTCTGGAGTCGGAAGGCTTTGGTTTGAATCTTGATTCCACCGTTTTTGGACCTCAGGCAAGTCACGTCACTCAGCCTCATTTCCACCACCCGTGAAGTGGAGACAGAACAGCCTCCGAGTTGTGAGGATTAAGTGCACTGCCTGGCACGGCCAGCAGTGTCAGCGATGGGAACTGATCTTATTTCCTCTTCCAGTGGGTCTGTGGTTAGGAGTTCCCCCATTTTCATCAGGCAAGACTATGGACAGGAAGTTATGAAAGAGGCTTTTAATGAAAATACTGTACAGTTTATGTGAGGCAAAGGCCAGGGGCCCTTGTCCAGGAAGGGAAGAGGCCCAAGAGGCTTCCTGTCCCCTTGGGGGCAGCAGAGCCAAGTGCTTGGGCTCAGGCCCAAGCTGCCTGCCCTGCAGGGGTCCAGGGAGGTCCTGATGAGTCCTGCCCCTTCCCCTTCCAGAGGGCCTGCCTGGCAGCCGGCAGCAGGGTGTTTGCGGAGCACCTGTTCCCACACAAGGGTCCTTTTAGTCCATTCCAACAGGTGACTCCAAGCAGCCCTGAAGGCTTGGGAAGAGCTCCTGCCTGGCAGGTGGGCCTGGCGTGAGCAGAGGGCAGAGAGGCCCCCCCTGGGTGAGGAACATCATAGCCAGGCGCCGCCACCGTGTGAGTAGCTGTGCTCCTGGCCGGCGACGAAGCCCCGCAGCAGCTCGGCCTCACCCCCAAACACCAGGCTCTCCACATCCACCTCCAGCTCCTCTGCGCAGGGAGGGGTCCAATCAGAAGACCTGGCTCGCCCCGAGGGCCACACAACCCCTCAGCCTCGGGGCACTCACCTTGGTCTGAGTCTGAGCGCTCAGAGGAGAGGCCTGAGGAGTCCAGGCTGTCTGTCCGCAGCCGCTCCCGCTCAGCCGCCCCTGCCAGCCCCCGGAGCTGCTCCAGCTGCCGCTGCAGGCTCTGCTGCTTGCTGCGCAGCCTCTCCTTGAGCTGCCGGGCCCGCTGCTCCTGATCCTCCAGCTTCTGCAGATCCCAAAGGAGCAAGGGGCTGGGGTTAGTGGCCTGGGGCTCGGGCTGCAGCCCAACACCACTAAGTACCAGGCCACGGCCACAGGGCCAACGCCCACTCCAGGCAGGTGAGGCCCCAGAGGGCTGTACCCATATCCTCCAGAAAGCCAGCCCTTTCCTGCCATGTGCACCTCCTGTGAGGGCGCTGCCTAGATTGGGGGTGGGGGGGCCTAGTCAAGGATAAAGGATTGGAGGGCTGTGGTGTCCAGTGGTGGGAAGTGGGGGCAGGGTGCATTGCTGCGTGTACACTCTGGCTCAGGTGCCAGGCATGTGCTGTCATGGGAAACAGGCCTGGTACTACCAGGTCTCCCCGTTTGTTTTTTGTTTTGTTTTGTTTTGTTTTGTTTTTGAGACAGAGTCTTGCCCTGTGGCCCGGGCTGGAGTGCAATGGCACAATCTTGGCTCACCACAACCTTTGCCTCTTAGGTTCAAGCAATTCCTGTCTCAGCCTCACAAGTAGCTGGGACTACAGGGGCCCACCACCATGCCCAGCTAATTTTTGTATTTTTAGTAGAGACTGGGTTTCACCATGTTGGTCAGGCTGGTCTCAAACTCCTGACCTCAGGTATCTGCCTATCTCGGCCTCCTAAAGTGTTGGGATTACAGGTGTAAGCCACTGCACCCGGCCCCCCATTTCTTTACAGGAAGCTAGCTGGAAAGTCAGATTTTTCCTGTCAAATGTCTTTTGAGGGGTTGACAACTAATTTAAATTTTTAGAAAACTACTGAACAAACAAAGGCTACCAGTTTGTAGCTCCTGGTCACAATCCCTGCAAGAGCGAAAGTGTGAAGGCGTTAACACCCTCCCTCCCATCCCCCTGCCTCCTGCCAAGCTCTGCCAGCCCTGAAGTTCCAAGGACTGGAAGGCCAAGGGCTCTCCCAGGCAGAGCCCTCAGTGGGCGGAAGCTTACATTGTCATTCAACAAGAAGGGGAGAATTGGGCCATGGGGGCGTTTGGACTGGGCATAGAAAGATGAGTAAGAGCCGTGGAGGCAAACACAGGGAGGAAGAAACGTCAAGGCAGAGCAGAGGGAGCCTGAGGAGAGCATGGAGTGTTTAGCTTCTGTGGGACATGGGGAGAGATGAGGCCAAAAGAGCAGCCTACTGGCAAGTCCTGGGTTATAAAGGGCCTTGAGTTTCACAGGAAGTAAGGAGCGGAGGCTTTGTCCTGTCAGGGGCGATTGGCAGGTTTTCAGCAGGAGATGGGCCTGGGTAGATACGTGTGCTGTAGAGATCATTCTAGAGCAAAGTAGAAGACAGCCTGGGAGAGGCAAAACAGGAAACAGGAAGGCTGGGAGGAGGCCGGTGAATTAATCCAGGATGGGGGTGATGGGGCCCCAGAGAAAGAGCACTCCCCAGGTCCTGCCCACAGGCCGGCCAGCCCCTGAGGGGCACACATCACCCATCCGAGAACCAGGCCAGGCAAGCTCCGTGCGAGAAACTGGCCCATGACCCAAACAGTGTTATTCAGCCACAATGATGGTAAAAACAGACACCGGGGGGCAGTGCAGTTGTTACCACAGCTGTGGTTTATTTACTGACAGCACGTAGGTCTACGTGTGCCACAGCCCCCAGTGCCTAGAATAGGGCCTAGCGGAACCAGTGCTCAAAAAACACTTGTCGGAGGAGATAACGCAAGCCAGGGAACTGGGCATGGTTCCTGAATCTGCCTCCCATCAGCTGTGCGACTTGCTGGCCCTCAGCCTAGCTGTGCCTCCATGTATTCCTCTGGAGGGCAGGAAAAGTCCTGTGGTTTCCAAGGCCACTTCTGACATGGCCTGGGCCACCTGGGCGTTTATTCAGCACATCCACTCCTGTCCACCAGGGGGCGCTGAGCTCAGCCCCAGCAGCAGCAGCAGCAGCAGCAGAAGCAGCAGCAGCAGAGCAGCCCTGGGAGGACCAGTGACTGGCGTCTTCGCAGTCCTTTCCCCTCCTGTCTCTGGAGTTGCCTCCCAGGTGACACCCGGATAGACTGCCCATAACAGGAGGCCTTGAAAGGGAGAGGGGGAGAGCAAGGACCAACCCTCTACAGTCCCAAGGACCCCCACATACATCCCATCACAGAATTCAACAGCCATCCTCTCCCCTCAAGCAGGAGGTAAGGTTAGTCCAGACACGCTAAGTGACTTGCCCAAGGTCTGACAGCTGGGATCTAAGTGATAACAGCTGTAACAGCAACAGTGAACATTTAAGAGTGAACTCGTTTAAGCCTCAACAACCCTCTGAGTTATTGTCTGCTTTTCTTCCCATTAATGGATCTGGAAAGTAAAAACTCAGAGAGCTGTCCCAAGTCACACAGTTCTTGAGGTCTGACTTCAGGCCTCATTCCCCAGTCCCACCAGCCCCTCCATAGCACAGCCCTCCATACACCAGGGCAAGCCAGTCTGGGCGTAGCAAGGGGCCTCACCTGGATGTGCATCCTGGCGCGGCGCAGCAGGCTCAGTGTGGTGTACCGGGCGCAGTCGGCCCCCAGGGGCATCTGCTGCTTCAGCCGCTCTAGGCACCGCTTCAACTGGGCCCTCCTGTGGGGAAGAGGTCTAGAGGGCAGTGCCAGCCCCACCTTGCTGGCCACAGGAATGGCAGGGGAGGGAAGGTCGGTGGGCGGTGGCTCCTGGGGGCTGGCGCTGTCAGAGCAGGACTGGGACTCACCTGCGCTTCTCCAGTTCGTTGTGCACAGACCTGCCAATGCCAGAGAGGACGAGGTGAAGGGGAATCAGCTACTGCCCATGCCCCAATCCCAGGGCCCCCAGTGGCTCAAGAGCCACTACAGATGTCTGCCCCAAACAAGTCCCCTGTGGAGACCTCATGCTGGCCTCAGACACCAGAGTCCCCTGGCAGGGCGAGGGGAATCAAAGACACATGCAGCCAATGCTTAACAGAAGCTTGCCCAGGTGGGTACGGAGGTCCTAACAAGGCCCTGCCAGCTGGTCAGGAAGGGCTTCCCAGACAGAGGTGACAGCTAAATGCAGAAATAGATGTTTCCCAAGCCGGTAGTGGAGGGAGAGGCATTCAGATAGGAGGGAACAGCATATGCAAAGGGCTGGGGAGAGGAGAGAAAAGGAGGAAGCCAGTGGAGCAGGTGAGTGGCCTGATGTGTGGAGTGCGGGAGTGCGGGTGGAAGCGGGACCCCAATTGCTGTTCGCAGTTCCTGGCACATCTAGAGGTGCTCAAGAAATAGTCCTTGAATGAATAGAAAGGTGTGAGTGTGTTTGGAGAGTGGGGAGATGGCAGGAGGGGTCTGAACCCTTCCTGGAGCAGGACACCTGACCCAAAAGATGCAAACAACAAGTGGGCAGAGGAGGGCCCGACCGGGGCGGCGCCCACCCCACCCCGACTCCCGCCGCCCCGGGCCTCCTCACCGCCCGCTGTCCTGCGCGCCAGGAGCCTGGGGGGGTCGCTTCTTCCTCCTGTGGATGGGGCCCGGACTGCGATGCGGGCACAGGGACGCATAACCATGCTCGGCCTCTGCCAGAGAGAGCCCCCGCCCGCGTCAGGCTGGGGCTGGACCTGGTCCCAGCGGGAGCCCCAGGCACAGCACGGTCAGGGAAAGGCTTTTGGCGCCAGGACCATTTCCCCCACCCCTCCCTGCTCTAACCGCCCCGGGACTCCTCTCGAGTTGAGGGCGAGGCGCCCCGGGATTACTGTCCTAGGGCAGTGCATCCTTCAAGCTAGGAGCCAGGTCCAGTCCAGGCCCGTGTCAGCGAGGTCGCCGCCGGAATCCAGCCAAGGGTTCTTCCTCACCTCTCTCACGGCGCTCCAGGAACTCGGCTGCCTGCAGCAGGACCTGGATGTTGCTGGCTACGGGTTCCATGTTGGCGACAGCAGTCAGAGGGCTGGCCTAGGGTGCCGGCTGGAGCAGCGGCTGCAGCACTTTTGTTTCAAAGTAACTGACACGGTGCAACAAACACAGGGGTCCGCCCCGCCCCCCGAGAAGCCCCGCCCGCGGGAACGCCCAGCCCTTGGCTCCGCCCCTCTGGAACCCGCCACGGAGCCAAGGGGCAGCCGCCCCGCCCCGAGTAGTCTCAGACTCTCCAGGGGCAGGTAAGGGCGCCGGCTCCAGGCCTGGCCCTGGAGCGAACCCTCAGGCTGACGGGTGCTGATTCTTGCCTGCCTCACTCATCCACCCACGCCGGCTCATTGGCGTCTTTGATCTCAGCTTCCAGCCCAGTGCTAGTGACTAGCCCCGCACTTAGCACGGCGCTTTGGGGGCCAGGTGGTCCCCTGGAAGCCCCGGGCCCTGCCCCTACACGTGGGCGCCGCGGGGGCGGGGCCCGCCGGCCGCAGCTCGCCCATTCGCCCATGGCTTCTCAAGGCTCGCTGTCGTCATGCTCGGGGCGGGGTCGAGGAGCCTCTGATGTCCTATTGGCTGGCGCTCCGCCCCGCCCTCTCCCGCCGCTGGTCCACACGTTCGGGCGGGAAAAGAAGCAGGTTTCAAATTTGAAAACTCGAGCGATGGGGCGGGGTTAAGCGGGGAGCTGGGCCGCAACGCGCAGGCGCTGGCGGAGGGGCAGCGGCCCCGGCTCCTGCCCTCCGGGGCCTGTCCCCACGCCTGCCTGCCATCTGCCCCCGAAGGCCCCCGTGGACCCCAGCTTCCTACTGTGTCGAATGGGAATAATCTATCGGCCCCCCTCCTCTTCTGTGAGGAAGCTGTTGTTGCTACGAAAACGTCAGCGGGGTGACAGCTTTCTCAGGCAGGCCATACACTGGAGGCACGCGAAATGGCTTTTTCCGGAGCTCTGGTGTCCACAGAGTTGGGGTCCTCTCCTGTCACTGATGTCTCAGCTGTGTATGACTCAGGAGGTGACCTCCGTCTCTAAGCCTCAGGAACCCCGAGACAGGATTGAAGGATCAGAGCCAATGCGTTTGCGGTGCCCATGACAGGAAGGAGCCGCGCATCTCAAAGGCAGTGCAACCAGACGCCGGCGTTTGCCTCCCAGGCAGCCCCTGCTTGCCTTACTCAGAGTCCATGAAGCCTTCTTGAACCTGACTCTCCTAGCCGGCGGAAGGAGTGGCTGTGATGACTTCTAGCCGCAGCACCAGCAGGTGGGGCCACATCTGGGAACAAGAAGATGAAAGCAGCTGTAGCAGGGTGGAGCATTACTGCCATCCATGGGCTGAGTCTGTGACCCGAGTAACCCCAAAATAGAGAAGGGAGAGAAGGTGGGAGGAATAGACGCTTTGTAAAGAGACAGTCCTGGTAAACACAGGCACATGTCAGTCGGGCCTCAGTTCCTTGGGAAAAATCTTTTTTTTTTTTTTTGAGCCTTGCTCTATTGCCCAGGCTGAAGCGCAATGGCTCAATCTTGGCTCACTGCAACCTCCGCCTCCCGGGTTCAAGCGATTCTCCTGCCTCAGTCTCCCAAGTAGCTGAGATTACAGGCGCCCACCACCACACCCAGCTAATTTTGTATTTTAGTATAGATGGGGTTTCACCATGTTGGCCAGGCTGGTCTCGAACTCCTGACCTCAGCTGATCCACCCACCTCAGCCTCCCAAAGTGCTGGGATTACAGGCATGAGCCACTGCGCATCTGTGCGCTGAGTGGAAGGGGAGAAGGGGGACCCCTTCCCCATGCCTTTGTCCCAATCAGGATCCCCTGAAGAGGGCAGCCAGCCCCGGGCTCACTGCCCTCCTCCACTCCATGGACAGGGTGCAGGAGGAGACGGCCCTGCGTTCCCCAGATCCCTTTCCCCTTCCCCTCTGCAGGGAAGAGTTGTCAGGGGAGTTGGGGGCCTAGCTCTGACCCTGGACCCCTGCCCAGCCTCTTCCCTGGGCTGCCTGCAGCCTCCCTTCTCCCAGAGAGCAGGACTCCCCAGTCACAGAGCTAACCAAGTCACGCCCCACTGCAGGTCTCATGCCCCCGCTGAAGGCCCACACTCCCATGGCCTTCAGGACAAAGTTTCAGCTGGGCCGTGCACCTCCTCCTGCTGTGGCAGGGGACATGCCATGGCCTTGCCCACCTCCCTGCCTCTGCTATCTCGGCTCAATGTCACTTGCTCCAAGAGGTTCCCAGGCTTCTCTCCTTCAGTGCATCCTCCCAAGCAGCAGTGGGCCCTGCGTCCCTCAGGGCCAGCCTCTTCCTGCAGACTACGATCTCAGCCACAGAGCAAACCAATGCCGAACAGGCGCTTGGCCAAGCCATGGGCCAGGGGTAGGGAAGGGCTGGTGGGCCTGTGTCTCCATGCCCACAGGATGTCGGGGGAAGAAGCAGTCGGCAGACCCCCACACAGAGGCCACCTCTGGAACACCCCCCAGGCTGTTGTGGCAGTGAAGCATAACGACCAAGAGTCGGGTGCCAGCCAGTCCCTCGCTTGATGTCACAGGGGCTAAGCCAAGAGGCCAGCCCTGGCTAGACAGGTCTCAGAAGTGCCTGGCAGCCCCTGCTATCCTTGGGCGAGCACTGCAGACAGGCCTCTGTAGGATCAGTAGTATGGCCATTTTTTTTTTCAGGTGGAGTCTCACACTATCACCCAGCCAGAGTGCAATAACACAATGAGGGCTCACTGCAGCCTTGACCTGCTGGGCTCAAGCAATCCTCCCGCCTCAGCCTCCCAAGTAGCTGGGACCACAGCTGCATGCCACCATGCCTGTCTAATTTTTTATTTTTTGTAGAGACGGGGTTTCACCATGTTGGCCAAGCTGGTCTTGATCTCCTGACCTCAGGTGATCTGCCCCCCTCCCCAGTCTCCCAAAGTGCTGGGATTACAGGCGTGAGCCACTGCACCAGCCTGATTTGCATTTTTTCTAAGCTGAAATTCTTATTTTTCCACTGGATATAATGTATTGTTATTGTATTGTTATCCTCTATGTGCTTTTAATATTTTCTCTTCACCTTTGGTTTTCTTTTTTTTTTTTTTGAGACGGAGTCTCGCTCTGTCACCCAGGCTGGAGTGCTGTGGCCGGATCTCAGCTCACTGCAAGCTCCGCCTCCCGGGTTCACGCCATTCTCCTGTCTCAGCCTCCCGGGTAGCTGGGACTACAGGCGCCGCCACGTCGCCCGGCTAGTTTTCTGTAGTTTTAGTAGAGACGGGGTTTCACCATGTTAGCCAGGATGGTCTCGATCTCCTGACCTCGTGATCCGCCCGTCTCGGCCTCCCAAAGTGCTGGGATTACAGGCTTGAGCCACCGCGCCCGGCCCACCTTTGGTTTTCAACTGTTGGCTGTGACATGCCTGGGTGTGGTTTTCTTGGTGTTTGCCTTACTTGGGGTGTCTTGAGCTTCTGGAAAAGTTTTCAGTTCTTATCTCTTCAAATATTTTTCCTGTCTTATTCTATCTCTACCCTCCTGTTCTAACTCTGATTTCATGTATGTTGCCCAACTTGGTAATAAATGAAGGGTCTTACTTTGTTGCCCAGGCTGGAGTGCAGTGGTATGAACACAGCTCACTATAGCCCTGACCCCCTAGGCTCAGGTGATCCTCCTGCCTCAGCCTCCCAATTAGCTGGGATTACAGGTGTGCAGCACCACACCCAGCTAATTTTTTGTATTTTTTGTAGAGACGGGATTTTGCCATTGTTGCCCAGGCTGGTCTCAAACTCTTGAGCTCAAACAATCCGTCCTCCTCGGCCTCCCAAAGTGCTAGGATTACAGGCGTGAGCCACCTTGCCCAGCTTTTCCTATTTTAGTCAACAAATGTTTAACTTGCCTATTCTAATTCTTCATCAAACCATCACTCTGGGGAGCATGTCTCTGCCACTGTTGAACGCTATGTGCTGTAAAACATATTCCTTGGTCGGGGTCTGAAGAAATGTGACCTGGCAGTCCAAATTGGTATCTTCAGTTCCAGTCCTTTTTTTTTTTTTTTGTGAGACGAAGTCTCGCTCTTGTCCCCCAGGCTGGAGTGTGATGGCGTGATCTCGGCTCACTGCAATCTCCGCCTCCCAGGTTCAAGTGATTCTCTTGCCTCAGCCTCCCAAGTAGCTAAGATTACAGGCGCCCGCCACCACGCCTGGCTAATTTTGTATTTTAGTAGAGACAGGGTTTCACCATGTTGGCCAGGCTGGTCTCGAACTCCTGACCTCGGGTGATCCACCCACCTCGGCCTCCTAAAGTGCTGGGATTACAGGCATGAGCCACTGCGCCCGGCCAAGTTCCAGTCCTTTTACTGTGCTGTGAGCCTTTGCAGCTACCGCAGGGAAGCTGAGCCCAGCGTGCAGAGTGACTGTCTGTTCCTGCCACAACTTACACTTCCTGGGGCTACAGGCTTCAGTCTCACTAGCCTGCCAGGCCTCTTGTTGACAGACAGAACAGTTACTGGTGGTTTGTGCCTCAGAGGGTGCAAGGGGAACTCAGTCTCTCCCCGCGCTGTGGCAGCCCCCGTATGTCTCTCATATCATGAGGCCTCCTTAAGTGAGCACACCGGAGTATCCACTGACTGATTCCAATCAGCCCCTGATCCTGGATGATCCAGGGGTTCTTCTGATGAGCATCAAACGTCCTACTTTAATGTACCCCTCCGACTCCCACAGAGATGTCCACAGGTCCACGCCCCATACAGGCATCCCACTAATAGGCCAGTTTTCCACTGCCCTTCTGCTGACTGTGCGGGCAGGCTGGCCACCGACCTGAGATGTAGCACAAACACCAGTCAATTCAAAGAGTTGATCTGTTTTTACCTTCTTTGATGGTCTTCCAGATAGGAAGCTGTCCTGTCACCTTGAAACTTCCATCCATAAACCAGGCGGCTCTTTGCTGGTCAGTAGAGAGCTGTTCATAGGACACTCACTGCCCATGTGGCCCAGGAAACTCCTTAGCTGGCTCTGAAGTTGCCTGTGGGCGAAGAGGCTCCCACTTGGGATGGCCTCCTTGCATACCCCAGATAGCACGTTCTAGAAAAATCATTTCCAAATTATGATGGACCCTTCCGGGCACTGCCCTCCTCATCAGAGTATTTCCCCAACATCACCCGAGAAATTACGAGTATTTCAGGTTTCAAGTTATGTTGTGTCCTTAAGTCATAGGGGCAACTGGACTTTAATTAAATCCAATAGCAGGTTAGTAATTTCTGAAACGGAAATTTCCTGGTCCAAAATCCCAGTGGTTGCCACTAGGTGGCACTCCGGCTTTTGCCCTCAGCTCCAGTCTGCTCCTCACACAGGCTATCTACAACCATGGAACAACTTGCACAGGCTGGGGCAATCTCACCGGTTTCCAACAAGTATATCCAATCAATACTGGCGGGGGGCGGGGGGATTCACCTGCCTTCTGCTTTACCATGCTAGGTAAGAGAAACGCCTCCGCCAGACCCGATACCACCCGCATAGTACATTCAGGTAAAGGAGCTGCAGTCGCTTTGCATAAAGCCTGCTCAACCCTCCCCGTTTCCATTCCATCAGGTATCACATTCCCATATTCTCCCAATCGAAGTCTCACTCCCATTGGACTTCGCAAATAGATTTTGGAATTACAGAGCACAGATTCCACAAAAATGTGGAGTCTCTCCTGCAGCCCCTGACCATTTCACCCACTCATGTCCACACCCCTGACCATTTCACCCACTCATGTCCACACCCCTGACCATTTCACCCACTCCTGTCCACATGGCCTTGGATCCCCAGTGGGTGTTGGTCATTATCTTGATTAGATTGTGGCACAACTGCCCCAGGTGACTACCTATCAGCTTTCTCCTTGCCATCTTTCCGTCTTTTTTTTTTTTTTTCTGCTTGCGACGGAGTCTCACTCTGTTGCCCACGCTGGAGCGCAATGGCACGATCTCAGCGATTCTCCTGCCTCAGCCTCCTGAGTAGCTGGCACCCGCCACCACATCCAGCTTGTTTGTTTGCTTTTTAGACAGAGTTTTGCTCTTGTTGCCCAGGCTGGAGTGCAATGGCACGATCTCGGCTCACCGCAACCTCCGCCTCCTTGGTTCAGTGGTTCTCCTGCCTCAGTCTCCCGACTAACTGGGACTACAGGCGCATGCCACCACACCTGGCTAACTTTTTGTATTTTCAGTAGAGACGGGGTTTCACCATGTTAGCCAGGATGGTCTCGATCTCCTGACCTCGTGATCCACCCGCCTCAGCCTCCCAAAGTGCTGGGATTACAGTCGTGAGCCACCACACCCGACCATTTTTTTTGTATTTTTAGTAGAGATGGGGTTTCACCATGTTGGCCAGGCTGGTCTCGAACTCCTGACCTCAGGTGATCCACCCACCTCAGCCTCCCGTAGTGCAGGGATTACAGGCTGGCCTCCCTCTGACATTTTAAAATCCTCCAAACTAAGGTGAATAAATCAGATTTGTTCAGGGCCCTTCAACAGTAGGGGACCAGCAGAGGCTCCCATCTGTCCACCCAAGGACTTCCAAGGGTGTTGGAGTATGACCTTTGTTTTGACCCCATCAATGTCTACTTTATTCAGCCCATTTCATAAGAACCATTTAAGGCCGGGCGCGGTGGCTCAAGCCTGTAAATCCCACCTTTGGAGGCCAAGACGGCGGATCACGAGGGTCCAGGGAGATCGAGACCAGCGCCTGGCTACATGAGTGAAACCCCGTTCTACTAAAAATACAAAAAAAAAAAAACTAGCTGGTGAGGTGTGTGGGCGCCTGTAGTCCCAGCTGCTCGGGAGGCTGAGGCGGAGAGATGGCGTGAAACCCGGAGGGCAGAGCTGAGTGAGCTGAGATCCAGCCACTGCACTCCAGCCTGTGGTGACAGAGCGAGACTCCCGTCTCAAAAAAAAAAAAAAAAAAAAAAGAACATTTAAAGACTGCCATCCTGCTTGCTGGGATAAGTATCTTGACTCTTCCCTTTGTTTTCCCCATTCTCTTGTGATCATTCTAACCATCTTCACTATTGTTTCAGCATAATTTTTCCCCTCAAAAGTGGCCCTGGGAATAGCCACAATCCAAGCTTGGCCCAGTCTCAGGATCTGCCCTATCACTATATTTTGCCTTCATTCCTGCTACAGAGAACAATAAAATGGTATATTTAGCTTGTTTCTTGTTACTTTGCATTTCCTTATCCGTCCAGTGAACTAACTCCTTGGGAGTTGCATCCATCATTTCTAAAATTCAGTAACAAAACATTTTATCAGGCCAGGCACAGTGTCTCACACCTGTAATTCCAGCACTTTGGGATGCCGAGGTGGGTGGATCACCTGAGGTCAGGAGTTCGAGACCAACCTGGCCAACATGGAGACACCCCGTCTCTACTAGAAATACAAAATTAGCCAGGCGTGGTGGTATGTGCCTGTAATCCCAGCTACTCGGGAGGCTGAGGGAGAAGAATCGCTTGAACCTGGGAGGCGGAGATTCCAGTGAGCTGAGATTGTACCATTGCACTCCAGCCTGGGCAACAAGAGCGAAACTCTGTCTCAAAAAAGAAAAGAAAAGAAAAGGTCCTTCCGAAGACAACAAGAACAACTACCTGCTAGCGTCATGGGATGAGTCCAACCCACTGACCAGGCAGCACTGGCAAGCAGCAGGGCCAACCGCGTCAGCCACTTGTATGCAGGTAGGTACCCAGTGTCTGGGATGTTATATGTTCCAGCAGGCACTTGATAAACCACTTCCCCTTTTCCTTCTGGCCTTTGCTAAGTCAAAAGTTTCAGCCTGTTCTCTGGAGTATGGGAAGAGTACTCCACCTGAACGCCTGCTCGTGTAGCACAGGCCATTCCCGCTGTCAGTGACAGGGTATCCTCTTCAAGGGATCTGGGCACCCTGCAAATGTTCTTGTTCAAGCCACAAACCTCTCCTGTTTTAGCCAGGTCCTGCAACTTCCCTCTTTTAGTGTGGGGCTTTTATTATGATTTATTCTTAAGTCCAGATGTTATTTGGTAGTATGTTTTTAGTTTCCAGATACAAAGGACTTTTTCAGCTATCTTTTGGTTGCTGATTTCCATTTATATTCTTTTTTTTTTTTTTTTTTTGAGATGGACTCCTGCTCTGTCGCCCAGGCTGAGTCGATCTCGGCTCACTGCAACCTCTGCTTGCCAGGTTCAAGCGATTCTCCTGCCTCAGCCTCCCAAGTAGCTGGGACTACAGGCATCCACCACCATGCCCGGCTAATTTTGTATTTTTTAAATTTTTATTTAATTTTTTTTAGATAGAGTTTCACTCTGTCAGCAGGCTGGAGTGCAGTGGCACGATCTCAGGTCACTGCAACCTCTGCCTCCCAGGTTCAAGCCATTCTCCTGCCTCAGCCTCCCAAATAGCTGGGACTACAGGCGCCCGCCACCACGCCAAGCTAATTTTTTGTATTTTTAGTAGAGACGGGGTTTCACCATGTTGGCCAAGATGGTCTCAATCTCAACCTCGTGATCCACCTGCCTCGGCCTCCCAAAGTGCTGGGAGTACAGGTGTGAGCCACCGCGCCCGGTCCATTCTCTTTAAAAATCTCCTCTTTATAAATCTCCATTTCTCTCTTTCCTCTCAAGGTCCTCTGATCTTTGGTCTGATCTTCAAATTAGTTGATCTTCTTCAACGAATTTGGTGAATCAATTTTGTTATCAACCCGTATACTGAGTCCTTTATGTCAACTAAAAATTCCACATCCACGTCTCCAGGTGTTCTAACTGCTGCTTCTCTCCTCACGTTTCCAACAGCACACCTGGTCTCCGAGGAAACAGTCCACTCCGCAGGCCTATGAGCTTGGCTTCCTCAGTCACATACACACATAATATACATCTCACATACACAGGAATTACATACAATTGTCTATGTAAATTTTGTTGTTATATTAATTACATATAATTATATACAGTTTTATATATATTTTGTTTGTTTGTTTTTGGTTTTTTTGAGACAGAGTCTTGCTCTGTCGCCAGGCTGGAGTGCAGTGGTGCAGTCTCGGCTCACTGCAACCTCCGCCTCCCTGGTTCAAGAGATTCTCCTGTCTCAGCCTCCCAAGTAGCTGGGATTACAGGCACCCGCCACCACGACCAGCTAATTTTGTGTATTTTTAGTAGAGACGGGGTTTCACCATGTTGGCCAGGCTGGTCTCAAACTCCTGACCTCAGGTGATTCACCCACCTCAGCCTCCCAAAGTGCTGGGATTACAGGAGTGAGCCACTGCGCCTGGCCTGATAAAATGTTTTGTTACATTAGTTTATTTACACTTATTGATATAATTTATATTTCTGGTATTTTGATCTTAACCCTCTTGTGCAATGTATTTCATATTTACTCTTCATCGTTTTACTTTTACAGTGCTTTATTCTCTGTATGATTGTGTTTATTTTTGTATTTCTTGGGAATGATGGTAAGAGGGGGAAAAAAAACCAACATCTCAAATTAACAACCCAATTTAAAATCTTAAGGAACTAGGGCTGGGAGCAGGTGGCTCACGCCTGTAATCCCAGCACTTGGGAGGCCCAGGCAGCGGAGTCACAAAGGTCAGGAGATCGAGACGCGATCCTGGCTAACACGGTGAACACCCATCTCTAGCTAAAAATACAAACAATTAGCCTGGTGTCGGTGGCGGGCGCCTGTAGCTCCCAGTTACTTGGGAGGCTGAGGCAGGAGAATGGTGTGAACCCGGGAGGCGGAGCTCTGCAAGTGAGCCGAGATCCGCCGCCCTGTACTCCGCCTGGGGACAGAGCGAAGACTCGGGGGTAGGGGGTTGGGGGGGGGGGGCGCGTCTCAAAAAAAAAAAACACAACTTAAGGAACTAGAAAAAGACTAAAACACAAAGATAGCAGAAAAAAGGAAATAATCAGGCGCCGGGTGCGGTGGCTCAAGCCTGTAACCCAGCACTTTGGGAGGCCGAGACGGGCGGATCACGAGGTCACAGGAAATCGAAACCATCCTGGCTAACCCGTGAAACCCCGTCTCTAGTAAAATACCACAAAAAATTAGCTGGGCCGAGGTGGCGGGGCGCCTGTAGTCCAGCTTACTCGAAGGCTGAAGGCAGGAGAAATGCGGCGTTAAACCCGGGAGGCGGAGCTTGCAGTGAGCTGAGATCTGGCCACTGCCTCCGCCTGGGCAACAGAGCGAGACTCCGTCTCAAAAAAAAAAAGAAAAAAAAACACTGTCGGGGCTTTTGAAACTGCCCTTGTCCCGGCTCCATCTGACCTACTCAGCCAGAACTGGAGAACAAGGCAGGCTCTTTTCAGTTCTCCAGGGAACTTCGCTATGCAGCCAAGGTTGAGAAACATCTAGTATAGGACACTAATTTGCATAATAATTCAGGAACTCGGTGAAGACAAAGTTAGAGCCAAAAGTTAAAGGTCAAGTCTGGTGAGTGTGGTGCTGATGGTGTGATTGTAGCAGCCGTGGAGAGCTCCAAGCTCTCGGCCTTGGCCCTAGACACCTGGCCTAAAAGCCCTCCAGCACCTGAGGGGTGAGCCTTGCGGATGACATGAGTTCACGTGCCTCAATTGCTCCGAAGCAGGGCCTACCATAAACACACGATCTGCCACCTTTTCAAGGAAAGGAACTGTTTTGGGAAAAGTGTTAATTAAATACTTCAATAAGGAGGATCATGATTACTCTTCAGCTTCATGAACAGGCTCCCAAACCTGCGAAGGAAGCACAAACTCAAACCTCTCAGTCACTGTGTGGAATCTCTCATCTAACCTGCTGAAGGAGGAAACACAGAGGACACGAGAGGCGGGTGACAGTGGACCGGTGAAGAGCTCTGGAGAATGAGGGACAGAAGTAAAATCCTGACTCTCACTTGTGTCCCTTTATATTTTTTGCAATGAGAATCTATTTGATAGTGTTAATTACTAAAAGCCTGGCTACTGCAGGGAGGGCGGGCTAGCTTTTGCTTTTAAGGTGGTAGATTCAAATGCAACTGAACAGTGAGTGGGAAGGAAACGAGGAAGACAAGATCATCGGCTCAGCAAGGTCCCCAAGGAGGGCTAGAGTTGGGATCAGAGCCAGATGGGTGGCTTAGGATGGGACAAGACGTGCTGCTCCACAGTGCGAGAGCTGGCTGGCAGCAGCAGGCCACAGCTAGGGGCGATGACTATGGAAGCTGCCAGGGACGGTGCCATGCTTTCAGCTGCTGCCTTTCCTCCACTCCCCGTTACCATCTTTGTCCCCCGAGGTGTCCCAGACGGACTGCCACAACCACCCCACCCTCCTCCTGCCCCTACCAGCCCCTTGCACATCATCCCAGAGCCCCCCGGAGTTCCCCGTCAATGTACCCGCCTGCCCAGCCAAGCCTCCACATGGTGACCCTTGCCACCCATCCTTTCACCCAGAGGCCCAGAGCATGTGGGCGACAGCACAGGGCCCCATCCCCAAAGCATCACTTGCCAGGTGACACTGGGCAAGTTGTCCTTGACCTCTGAGAGCTGTGTGTCCCCAGCTGGGAAAGAGGGCAACCCATCCATCCTCCTGGGACTCTGCAGGCCAGCGCGGATGAACTGAAAGCTCTACAGCACTGGTGGGCTGGAAGTCATTAGAAAAGAAAGCAAAGCAAGCCCCCCAGGACAGTCACACAGCTGAGGTTGGGTATTTCACTTTATTTAGCAAACGGTCACACTCGGCCCCCCCACACCACCCCTGCAGCCTTGCTTGAGCATCTGTCTCAGGAAGCAGCTCAGGGTGAACAGGAAGGCCTGGGTTTCCCAGTTCAGGCCTCATCTGCCGCCACACGTGCCACACACCACAAAACAAAATCACTTCCCCACGTCCTCAGGAGCCCACCCCAGTGTGGTCCAGGGGACCCTCCAGTGTTCAACAGCTGCCTGCAGGGGCTGCAGCCCAGCTCTAGGCACAGACCCCTGCACTGAGACGCCAGCCCCAGGAGAGCCTCCGTCTCCAGCTGCAGGGGTGCCAGACCCTGAGCCTCAGCTCTGCCACCTGTCCCTGCTGGGCAAGAAGCAAAATGTAAGAAAATACTTTAATCATTTATTTGAAACGGTTAAGAAATAAGGTCATCTTGTTCTTCTATAATCCCAGTAAAAAAAAAAGTTCACATTGACTCCTGGGCCCAGGCGCGGGCCCCGCTGGCGCAGGTCCCGCTGGTGGTGCCACTCAGTAGAAGCGCTTGTTCCGCTCCTGCCGCTTCTGGAACACCACGGCCCCCACCACGGCGCAGACGACAATGCCCAGGAGAGCGCACAGCAGCAGCAGGAACACCCGCCACCCTGTCAGGGGCCCGCTGCGGAAGTTCCCCGTGGGGTCGTCCACGTTGTCTGGGGGAGAAGAAACGGGAGCTGAAACAGCAGCGCGGGCCGGGGAACAGGGGGCTGCAGGACGGCAGTGGGGATGGAACAGGACAGCAGGCCACGGTGCACAGGCCAGTTGCACTCACTCCCCTCACTGGGGAGGGGCAGAGGTCAGGTGAAGCCCATCCCAGCCAGCTCTGCAGTCCCCAGGGCAGGGCGGGGCAGAGAGAGGACCAAGCCCACAGGGACCCGGGACCCCAGCGGCTCAGGCCTGGGCTGCCTTCTGCTGCAGGAAGCTGGTTAAAACCAGAGTCCTGGGCTCCCCCAAGTCCAACTCTGGATAAGGGGAGGCCCAGGAGGCTGCTTTTCCAAGCCCCGCCCCCACACTGTGGTCTGAGGGCCCTGGTCACAGGCTCCCCCAGCCCACAGCTGGATACTCTCGGCAGCCCCCATGGAGGGTCTCCCAGGACCCGAGTCCCACACTCCACCCCAGCCCACAGCCTCTCTCCTCCACACAGGGTCCTCACAGGTCCTGCCCATCCTGGGATGGGCCCTCTGGTGCGCTCCCTTGTACAGGCTGAGAGAAGACATTGACTCTCCCAAGCTCTCCAGGCTGTGCGTGGAGGAGCTGGGGTCCGGCTGGGCCCTGTTTCTGCCACTCTGCCTCCCTCCCTGACTGCGGCCCCTGGACTCCACACTGTGCAGTCTCCTCAGGCATCCCCACACCCAGGCCTCGGGCCCAGGCCCTGCCTTTCAGCAGTGCACATGCCGCCCTCTTGCCAGCCACAAGCCAACCTCCATCCTCCCCTTCCTGCACAAGCTGCCACCAGCAGGCCTGCTGACCACTCTCACCCCAGCCTCTGCTCTACACACCAACAGTAGCAGTCACTGACTGAACCGGAGGTCCCTAGGGATGGCGCTTCCCCAGAAAGCCACTCAGCCTCAGGGCTCCCACAGCTCCCTCTGTCTCCTTGTCTGCCTCAGCCCCTAGAATGAGCCCCAGGGGCAGGGCCTGCCTGATCTCCGTGTCTCCAGCACCCAGCCCATAGCTAGGCACAGAGGGCAGCTTTGATCACATCCGAAGGAACAAATGGATTCAATCTAAAAACGAGTTCATCCTGCCTTGCCAGCTGCCCGGGATGCTGGGTGGGCAAGGCAGGTGCCACCTCTGAAAGCACTCAGCGGCTGGCAGCCCTCTGACCAAAGGCTGCAGCAAGGTTTGTGTGGCCCCCGAAACATTTCAAAATAACCTGAATCTTTAAAAAGTGAATTGTTGGCTGCACACGGTGGCTCACATCTGTAATTCCAGCACTTTGGGAGGTCAAGATGGGAGGATCACAAGGTCAAAGGATCGAGACCATCCTAGCTAACACAGTGAAACCCCATCTCTACTAAAAATACAAAAAAATTAGCCAGGTGTGGTGGCAGGCACCTGTAGTCCCAGCTCCTCAGAAAGCTGAGGCAGGAGAATGGCATGAACCCGGGAGGTGGAGCTTGCAGTGAGCCAAGACTGCACCACTGCACTCCAGCCTGGGCAACAGAGCGAGACTCTGTCCCCTCCAAAAAAGAAAAAAAAAAGTGAATTGTCACATAAAACACTAGATCCTGGCTTCTCCTGAAAAGCAGAAAGATGCAGCCAAACTGGCCCATGCGGCATGGGGACCCAGGGCTGGGCTAGGACAGAGCCCGTGCGCGCACACTTGCGTCACTGGCTGGACCCCCAGGCACGCATCTGTGGTTCTTAGGGTGGACTTCTCCACACACAGGTGCCTCATTCCTCCAACCACAATGTTCACTCTGTGAGGAAAGGGGTAGCTAATTAGTGCCATGGGAAGAACCCAAGCTTCGGGTTTTGTAGAAACCCCATTTCCAATCCTGCCTTCTCCCTCCTTCTAGCTAAGGATTCCACCCCTTGGCCAGCAGCACGACCTCCTTCCAGGCGGCTCACAGAAGGCACAGGGGGGCCAACATACCCAGCCCCCTGGCTCTGCTGGCCACCGCCCCAGGGCCTAGGGAGGGAGGATGCCGGCTCACCACTCACACGTTTGCTGATCAGCCACTGCTTGCTGCCACAGCACTTACGTGGCTAGGATGTCCTCAGGGACTGACTCTCTGCAGACTTCTCTTCCACCTCATTCATTTACTCAAAAACTTGCCAGAGCTGACACAATCCAAGCCCAACCCTCTAGGAGCTCGGACAGGGCCAGCCAGTGCCGCTTGCCAGGACAGGGTTGATTCAAGAGCCCAGACCACAATCACCACAACCACGACTGGACCACAAGATCGCCAGGCTGGCTTCACCCCATTCCGGGTCAGGCCACCCAGGTCCAGGCGGGGCGGGGCTGTGCACACGCACCTTTGGGCGACTTGAGGAAGTTGACGCTGGGCTCGATCTTGGTCCAGTCGATGCTCTCCTCGTCGGGCGTGTGCTCCACCATCAGCTGGAACAGCTTCATGGAGATGATGTCATGATTGTCTGTAGGACAAGAATAAACCTGTGACAGCCTGGAGGCCAGCCTCAGGACATGTGGCCCAAGTCCCTCCCCTAAGGGAAGCTGCTGCCACAACCAGTAAACCTGCCAGGCCCCCGGGGAGAGGGCTGCCCTGCCCATCTAGAGCCTGTTTTCTTCCCAGCTCCCTCCAGTCCCCAGCAATAAAAAACTGAGAGGCGGCAGAGTGAAGAGAAAACAGTAAGGGCTTTATAAGCAGAATCATCTGGGTCTAAATCCTGGGGTCTGATGCCCTCTTTGAGGCTCAGTTTCCTCACATGTAAAGAAGTGATGATCTCCATCTGTGTGGTTGCCATGGCAAGTACATGAGAACGTCTACACTACACAGAAGATGGCTTGCCTGCAGAGTACGTGGTCAAAAACAGACCCAGGAAGGACCAGCAGTCACTGTGTGACTGGCTGAGAAGCCTGAGCCTCCCAAGGGCAGGAGCCACCAGACATTGTCACAGAGACTCACATACAGGTTGCAGGGGAACAACTCGGCAACCAGCTAAGGGCCTCAGCCTAACAGAGGCCAGCAGCTGTGCCTGAGGAGACTGGGGAAAGGTGCTGTCCAATGGCATGGGCAGGAAAGAGCTTGGGCTTGACACTGATGGATCACTCCATTGTGGAGATAAGGAGGCTGAGGCTCAAAGTCAACACGTGGGTCCTGGTCAGCCTGGGACTGGAATCTGAGGAAAGGCCTTGTTTAAGGGAGCAGGAATCTATGAAGCCAAGGGAGGACCTACTGAGCAAGAGCTCGGCCAGGCGCGCAGTGTGACAGCTGAACATGCAAAGCCCTTGGAGACAGCGAATGGTCCTGCAGGACAAGGACCGGCCCTGGAGTCAGGCCCCAGTTCCCGTCTGGGCTCTGCTGCTTCCTGCTCGTATCTCAGGAAAAATTCCTTCAGGTCTCAAACTCCCAATGGTTGAGTAAAAAGGGAGCGAGACAGCTATCTGCTTAAAAATATATCAGGTGACATCACCCGTAAGGTGCCTGGCACTGATGACCCCTGACCAGAGGTCAGACATGGCTCCCCTCATGGCGCCTCTTCCACTCTGTGCTGGGCTCTCCCAACAGCTGTGAGAGCTGCCACAGGCCACAGCCCTGGTGCTGCTCTGCTCCTATCGAGAACCCTCTGAAGACAAGTGCTGAAACAGTCTGACGAAGTTCCAGGCAACCGTGGGAGGAGGAGAACCAGCCAGGCACGAGCTGGAAATTATGAAAGACAGGAGGGGTGCTTACTAGACCTTTCTCTCCTCTGCTGGACATATGACTGAAAAACCCCCAAACAATGGATGTTCTGGGGTCTGAGTGGACCCAAGCACTTCTCTGCTGAGAGACTCCTGGGCAGTGGGCAGACTACAGGCCCTGGAATGGATCATCCTGAGGATAAACCACCCATGTCAGGTCCCCTGTGTCAGCTGCCAGTTCTGGGCAGGAGCTGGCCCTGGGCCTGGCACCTGCTCAGGGACCCAAAGAGAGACCGAGAACCACAGCCAAGGGCCACCATGGCCTGGTGACCAGTGAGGCCTGAGCAGGTTAGAGGCACCCCAGTGCTCACCGAGACCTGCCCTGGGCCAAACAAGAGCCATTTATAGAGCTTGCAATTGAGCAGGAGAGCCAGAGACAATAACATTAATTACTCGGTAGATTCAAAGATGGTAAATACTATGAAGAAAAATAAAGCCAGCAAAGGTGATGGGGACTGGGTTGGGGACTACAGGAGGGGGAGCGACGTTCCACAAGGGAATCAGGGAAGGCCGTGCTGAGGAGGCGACATCTGAGCAAGGCCCTCGGACACAAGGGTGAAACAGCTGGGGCAGGAGGGCACAGGCGCATCCAGGGAGCAGCTGGAGGCCACAGTAGGCGGGGGAGCAGTGAGTGAGGAGCCAGAGGTGGCAGGGCTGGCACAGAGGCCCTGGCCCTGGTGCCCCCTGCAGAGCTCTGACCAGAGCAGCAGGAGGCCTCACACCAGCTTAAGGCAATTACTTAGCTGCTATGCTCAGGGGAGACTGTTGGGGGCTGGTGAAGGAGGGAATCACTTGGGAGGCTCCGGTGGCCTGAAGCTCCAGGTAGTCAGGGAGGGGTGGGAAGCGGTGGGACATGCTGTGAAAATAAAGCCACAGGGACTGTTGATGGACTAGAGGTGCCATGTGAGAGAAAAAAGGGTCCGGAAAGACAGCAAGCAAACAGAGGGGCAGAGGTGCCACTGACATCCCGATGGGCAAGACATGGCCTCAGCTGTGGGCACAAGGGCTGAGCAGGTCTGGAGCGGTCTGAGCTGGAGATAAATCTGGGAATCTACATCACCCAAATCTAATTGACCCATTGCCTCCTGTTGATGGGGAAGGTTGCCAAGGGACTGTTCAAGGACTGAGGCCTGGACAGGCCATTTACAGATGAAAGGAAGAGGAGGAACCACAGTCAGGTGAGTCCAGAAACCACACGAAGGCAGGCGATCAACTGCATGGAAAGCTCCCAGTCCCTCAGGGTGAGTCGGGCTGAGAAGCAATGCCTGGCCCGGCCCACTCACCAGACAGGTCGCCGGTGCCGGCGGAGGCCCCGAAGTAGTAGCCGGTGGGCAGGCGCACTCCCGTGATGTCAATGCAGTTCTTCCACTCGTTCTTGTCCTCCAGGTCTGTCATCACCTGCGGGGTCAGCACGCTAAGCACCTCGCAGGACAGCAGCCTGCCCCCCTGAGCCTCTGTGGGATCGGCACAGGCCCATCAGCTGCCACCCCCACCGCCCAGCCGGCTCACCGTCAGACGGCCCCGGGAGTAGCGCACAGCCAGAAAGGTGTCGTGATCGCGGTTGCGGAAGTCAGCCGTGCAGCCCGCCAGCTCGGTCCAGCGCCCATCCTTGCTGTGGTCGTAGGACAGGGAGCCATTGTTCACCATCACCGAGATGTACGGGAACACGCGCTGGGACCAAGACACCGGTTACTCCACAAGCAGCCCAGCCTGTGGGGCGAGCAGGGGCACCCGCCACCCCAATCCCTGGAGGCTCCTCTCGTGCCGGGACCACGGAAGTCCCAGGGCCCCCTCCTGTAGCCAACTGCCCAGTCCTTCCTCTCCTGCTCAGCAGGAGACAGCGGGGCCTACCTCCGTGGTCTCATCATTGGGGTAGGTGTCTAGGAAGATGGCTAAGCCGTGGAAGTTATCTTTGCTTCCAAATACAGGCCCTAGAATTACAAGGAGATGCTCTCACAATGGGAGAAACGGGAGCTGTCCCATGGGTACCTGAAAGGCAAGCAATGCCAACGTGGGTGGGGGCAAGAGAGCCCAACTCAATGGCCATTCACCGAGAGAGAAGGGATGGTGAAAGGAGAAAGCTGAGGCTTTCTCCCCAGAAGTAGGGAGTCTAGGCATGTGACACAGAGGACTCAAGTCTGAAGGTTGAACTGTGAGGGGACTGAGGTAGATGTCAGGTGTCAAGGGGGTGCCTGGCTTACAAAAAACAGTGAGCCACAGGAGACAGCCATACTCAGGAGGCTCTATCCTCCACACCAGGGGCAGCAAACACTGTGGAGGGCCACTGAGGAAACACCTCAGGGTCTGTGGGCCACACGCAGTCACAGCCACACAGTCTTCATGTTTTGGCTTTTTTACAACAGTGACTGTTTCGAATGGTAACACCAGGCCAACGAGGGTGAAGGGCTGAGCTGCAGGACCCAGCTGCTCTCTCCCTCAGCAGCCTTCCTTCCAGAGCCAGGCTCCTTCCGGAGGTGCAGGACTTTATCCACGGGAGCAGCACTTTCCTAACGGGAGAGGAGACGCTGGGCCCCACGAGCCACAGGCAGCCCCACGCCACCTCCCTGGGGGGCCAGCAGCCATGCCCATGCCCACCCCCGGCCTGGGGCCCCACAGGGCCCACCCGAGCAAGCACTGGCCCACCTGGCACGAGGCGGTCCCGGGTGTACCACAAGGCGATGCCGTCTCCATGGAGGTTCTTCTTCCCTGTGCCGTGGACTTTGAAGTGGACGTGCATTTCCCAGTCCTTGAGGAAGCAGGGCTGGAGGGAGAGCAGAACCGGCTGCTCAGAGCTCCCCAGGGCCCTCCAGCAAGCTGGAGGCAACCCCGGCACGGCCCCTGCCCCACAGACCTCTCTTCCCTCCCCAGCGAAGACTGGGCACTCCTTGGCACAGGGCCACAAGTGCCACTGACCACAGACCCCTAAATGTTCTCAGTGTGAAGGGAAGAGACTGCTGGGCACCAGGTGAGGTGGGGGAGGCCACAGTGTCCCGAGGCTGCCTGAGGCCCAGACCCCGCCAGCAGGCCCCAGGCTGCTCCTGAGCAGGTGGCCGCCACACCGTTCACCCTCGTTACCAGCCAAACCCACCAGCCATTTCCTCTCCATCCCCGCTGCTCTTGCCCTGGAACCTTGTACAGAGGTTACTACTCCTATCTGAGCGACATATTTTACAGGAAAACAAATTCAGAGGTGCAACAACTTGTCCACAGCAGCTCAGTGGACTGTCTGATTCACGCCCAGGGCTTTCTGACTCCGAGAGCTCTGCTCTGCCTTCGGTACTTCCCGAGGCCTGCAGGCCTTTCACATAAATTGAACCAGCCCCTTTCTGGTCACCCACACCCGCTGCCTACCCTGCTAACCAGCCTTCCCAAGAGAGGAAAATCAGGCCAGGTCAGTGCTGCTGGGCCTCCAGCCCAGGTCGGGCTGACTCCAAAACCCAGCCCTCCACCAGTTCACCTCCCCAGCCCAGCCTAAGTGTGGTACGAGCGCTGGGGATGAGAGCTGGTCAGGGTCGTGCTCTGGGGCTCAAGGGCAGCACCGTGTGAGCTGGGGCAGGGATGGGCGCTGCCTATGGCAAGGGAGAAAGCCTGGCCTTCCCCATCAGGAAGTCGCTTGTGAAAACTAAGGTGTCAACACACACGGTGACAAGTATCCACTTTTTTTTTTTTTTTTTTTTTTGAGACAGAGTCTCGCTCTGTCGCCGGGGCTGGAGTGCAGTGGCGGGATCTCGGCTCACTGCAAGCTCCACCTCCCGGGTTCATGCCATTCTCCTGCCTCAGCCTCCCAAGTAGCTGGGACTACAGGCGCCCACCACCTCGCCCGGCTAGTTTTTTGTATTTTTTAGTAGAGACGGGTTTTCACAGGGTTAGCCAGGATGGTCTCGATCTCCTAACCTCGTGATCCGCCCGTCTCAGCCTCCCAAAGTGCTGGGATTACAGGCTTGAGCCACCGTGCCTGGCCACAAGTATCCACTTTCAGGAAATCTGCAGATGGGTATGTAAGCAAGTGATTAAACACCCATCAGAAAGCCAAACCCAAACAAGATGCTGACCTGTCAGATGGGCAACTGTGAAAAAGACCATTAACGTCCAATGCAGATGAGGATGAAGAGAAATGAACACAGGAGTAAAGGAACATGAAGCAGTATTAATGATGGGTAATTCTGGGAGGGGGATTATGGCAACTGTTTACCATGTTTGAATAACGTACAATAAACACATTACTTCTGGGATCACAAAAAAATAAAAAATAAAAACACACTGTATCCCAACGTGAGCAATATGGTTCATTCATTCACTGATGCCAGACTCACTGCTCCCACTCTGGGCACCGGGAACCCCAGATAACAAAACCTAGGCCGAGTCCCCGAGAGCACAAAAGAATGGAAGACATAGACTTGTGGGTAAGAGATGGAGGAAACAGTGAGAGAGACTAAGACTCATATAATTGGGATTCCCAAGTAAGATGTAAGAGATTAGGGCAAAGGAATATTTGAAGATGTCTAAGCACTTACTAAAGCTGATTCAAAGACATGCCACAAACTTTAAAAGTCCTACAAACCAAAGGAGATGACTAAAAAGAAAACCATAGTTAGGCACAAAAAAAGAAAGGAGGGATAGAGGAAACAAACAATAAAGACAGTTTTTTAACAAGAAAGTATTTTTTTCTAATTTTTTTCCCCGTGGCACAGCCCTAGGCAATCCTGAGAACTTGTGCCACAAAAGCATTTTTTCTTTCTTTTCAATTTCAACTTTTATTTTAGATACGGGGCTTCAAGCGCAGGCTACATGGGTATACTGCACCCAGGCAGAGAGAACATTACCCAATAGGTAGTTTTTCAAACCACGTCCTCCCCCATCTAGTTAGTCTGGAGTGTCTATTGTTCCCCCTAAAAAACAGATCATCTTGGCCAGGTGCAGTGACTCACACCTATAATCCCAGCACTTTGGGAAGCCAAAGCAGGTGGATCACTTGAGGTTGAGACCAGCCTGGCCAACATGGTGAAACCCCGTCTCTACTAAAAATACAAAAATTAGCCAGGCGTGGTGGTGCGTGCCTGTAATCCCAGCTACTTGGGAGGCTGAGGTGGGAGAACTGCTTGAACTCGGGAGGTGGAGGTTGCAGTGAGCCGAGACTGCACCACTGCACTCCAGCCTGGGCGACAGAGCGAGACTCTGTCTCAAACGCGGCTCACTGCAAGCTCCTCCTCCTGGGTTCACACCATTCTCCCGCCTCAGCCTCCCGAGCAGCCGGGACTACAGGTGCCCACCACGACACCTGGCTAATTTTTTTGTATTTTTAGTAGAGACAGGGTTTCACCGTGTTAGCCAGGATGGTCTCGATCTCCTGACCTTGTGATCTGCCCGCCTCAGCCTCCTAAAGTGCTGGGATTACAGGCTCATGAGCCACCGCGCCTGGCCTTTTTTTTTTGAGATGGAGTTTCGCTCTTGTTGCCTAGGCTGCAGTGCAATGGAGTGATCTCGGCTCACCACAACCTCTGCCTCCCAGGTTCAAGTGATTCTCCTGCCTCAGCCTCCCGAGAAGGTGGGATTACAGGCGTGCGCCACCACGCCCAGCTGATTTTGTATATTTAGTAGAGACAGGATTTCTCCATGTTGGTCAGGCTGGTCTTGAACTCCCGACCTGAGGTGATCCGCCCGTCTCAGCCTCTGAAAGTGCTGGGATTACAGGCGTGAGCCACCGCACCCCACCATAAAAAATAATAACAGGCCGGGCGCGGTGGCTCAAGCCTGTAATCCCAGCACTTTGGGAGGCCGAGGCGAGCGGATCACAAGGTCAGGAGATCGAGACCATCCTGGCTAATATGGTGAAACCCCATCTCTACTAAAAATTACAACAAAAATTAGCTGGGCGTGGTGTCGGGCGCCCGCAGTCCCAGCTACTTGGGAGGCTGAGGCAGGAGAATGGCGTGAACCCAAGAGGTAGAGCTTGTAGTGAGCCAAGATCGCACCACTGCACTCTAGCCCGGGCGACAAAGCAAGACTCCGTCTCAAAAAAAAAAAAA
>NW_016812367.1:1246125-1251092 GCF_001698545.2 Rhinopithecus bieti | reverse complement strand
ATCCTGGCTAATATGGTGAAACCCCATCTCTACTAAAATTACAACAAAATTAGCTGGGCGTGGTGTCGGGCGCCCGCAGTCCCAGCTACTTGGGAGGCTGAGGCAGGAGAATGGCGTGAACCCAAGAGGTAGAGCTTGTAGTGAGCCAAGATCGCACCACTGCACTCTAGCCCGGGCGACAAAGCAAGACTCCGTCTCAAAAAAAAAAAAAGATATTTTGAGACAAACAAACAAAAACCAAAAGAATTCATTAGCAGACTCATGCTTTCATTCTTTAGGGAGAAAGAAAATGATCCCCCTCCAGATGTAAAGTCAGATTCCAGAAGGGATGAAGAACAACAAATACAGTGACTATAAGGGTGAAAATCTAAATATCTGACTACATAAAACAATGGGTTGTGTGATTTAAAACAGAAACAATTAAAATAAATGACAACAATAAATGGAGTTAAATTGTGCTAGGATCCTTGCACTGTACAGGAAGAAGGTAAAGTATATATTATCATTAAATTTTGGTAAAACACGAATGCCTACTTTAAATTCTAGGGTGACCACTTAAAATTGAGAAAAGAGCATATAACTTTCAAGCTGATAGAAGAGGAAAAATAGGATAATAAAAATTAACCTAAAAGTGGAGAGAAAAATGAACAGAGAATAGGCAATTTGAATATAAAGAGTAAGATAGCAGATTAAACCCAAATGTATCACTATTTCATTAAATGTAAATGGACTAAATGCTAAATAAAAAAACAAAACCTAAGGGCACCTAGGATCTCTGTATTATTTCCTATAACTGCATGTGAATTTATAATTACGTCAAAATAGAGAGTTTAATTTGAAAAGTAAAGAGGCCAGGTGCAGTGGCTCATACCTATAGTCCCAGCACTTTGGAAGGCCATCACGGGAGGCTTGCTGAGCCAAGGAGTTCAAGATCAGCCTGGGCAACATAGCAAGACCCGACCTCTATAAAAAAAAAATAAGTATATAAAGGATCAGAGATCTAAACTTAAGAGCTAAAACCTGGCCAGTTGCAGTGGCTCATACCTGTAATCTGAAACACTTTGGGAGGCTGAGGCAGGTGGATCACCAGAGCTCAGAAGTTCAAGACTAGCCCAGGTAACATGGTGAAAACTCATCTCTACAAAAAAACACAAAAATCAGCTGGGCCTGACTGCACATGCCTGTAGTCCCAGCTACTTGTGGGGTTGAGGCAGGAGGATCACTTGAGCTGGAGAGATCAAGGCTGCAGCTTTGAGCCATGTTCATGCCACGGCACTCTAGCCTGGGCAACAAAATGAGATCTTGCCTCAAAAAACAATAAACAAAAAAACCCATCAAAACTCTTAGAAGAAAATCTAGGGAAAAATGTTCCTGACACTGGATTTAGTAATGATTTCTTGGATATAGCACCAAAAGCACAGACAAAAAAAAAAAAAAAAAAAAAAAGATAAATTGGACTTCACCAAAACTAAAAACTTTTGTACATCAAAGAACATGACCAAAAGAGTGAAAAGACAACCCACAGAATGGGAGAACATATTTGCAAATCACACATCTGATAAAGGATTAATATCTAGAATATATAAAGAAACCCTAGGCCAGGCACAGTGGCTCATGCCTGTAATCCCAACACTTTGGGAGGCCAAGGCGAGTGGATCATGAGGCCGGGAGATCGAGACCGTCCTGGCTAACATGGTGAAACCCTGTCGCTACTTAAAAAAAAAAAAAAAGTTAGCTGGGCGTGGTGACGGGCGCCTATAGTCCCAGCTACTTGGGAGGCTGAGGCAGGAGAATGGCGTGAACCCAGGAGGCGGAGCTTGCAGTGAGCCGAGATCATGCCACTGCACTGCAGCGTAGGCAACAGAGCGAGACTCTGTCTCAAAAAAAACAAAAAAAAAGAAACCCTAAAAACTTGACCAAAAAAAATCCAACTCAAAAACACACAATAGACATGAATAGACATTTCTCCAGAGAAGACATACAAATGGTCACTAAGTATAACAAAATGCTCAACATCATTAGCCATTAGGGAAATGCAAATAAAAACCATAATGAGATGCCACTTCACAACCACTGGAATGGCTATTTTTAAAAAATTATTATTATTATTTTTTGAGACAGAGTCTCACTCTGTCACCCAAGCTGGAGTGCAGTGGCATGATCTCAGCTCACTGCAACCTCCGCCTCCTGGGCTCAAGCAATTCTCCTGGCTCAGCCTCCCGAGTAGCTGGGATTACAGGCGTGCACCACAATGCCCAGCCAATTTTTTTGTATTTTAGTAGAGACTGGGTTTCACCACGTTGCCCAGGGTAATTCTGAACTCCTGAGCCCAGCCAATCCGCTCGCCTCGGCCTCCCAAAGTGCTGGGATTACAAGCATAAGCCACTGCGCCGGGCCTGAAACGGTTATTATTTTAAAAATAAATAAGGCTGGGGCGCAGTGGTTCATGCCTGTAATCCCAGCACTTTGGTAGGCCAATGCGGGCAGATCACGAGGTCAAGAGATCAAGACCATCCTGGTCAACATGGTGAAACCCTATCTCTACTAAAAATACAAAAATTAGCTGGGCGGGGTGGCAGGCGCCTGTAATCCCAGCTACTCGGGAGGCTGAGGCAGGAGAATCACTTGAACCTGGGAGGCAGAGGTGCCAGTGAGTCGAGATCATGCCACTGCACTCCAGCCTGGTGACAGAACGGGACTTCATCTTAATAAACAAACAAACAAATAAATAAATAATAACAAATGTTGGCAAGGATGTGGAGAAATTGGAATCCTTGTGCACTCCTGGTGGGAATGTAAAATAGTGCAGTTGCTATAGAAAACAGTTTGGTAGTCCTCAAAAAATTAAAAATAGAATGACCATATGATCCAGAGATTCTCCTTCCTGGGTATATACCCAAAAGAACTCAAAGTAGGATTCAGACAGATACCTGTATACCAGCGTTCACAGCAGCACTATTCACACTGGCAAAAGATGGAAACAACCCAAATGTCCATTACGAACAGATGAATGAATGCACAGAATGTGCTCTAGAGACACACACACACACACACACATACACACACATACACACACACGCACACACACGAATATTACTCAGCAACAAAAAGGAATGCAGTACTGATACATACTACAGTATGGAGGAACCCTGAAGATATGCTCAGTAAAATGAGTCAGACAAAGAAGACAAATATTGTATGCCTCCATTTATATGAGATGCCTAGAAGAGTCAAATTCAGAGAGATGAGGTAGAACGGTGGTTACCAGGGGCTGTGGGGATGGCAGTGATTGTTAAATGGTAGAGAGGTTCAGCTGGGATGAGGAAAGAGTTCTGGAGAGGGATGGTGGTGATGGCTACCCAGCAATGTGAATGCACTTAATGCCACTGACCTGTATACTTAAAAATGGTTAAAATGGGTCAGGCGCAGTAGCTCACGCCTATAATCCCAGCACTTTGGGAGGCCAAGCCGGGAGGACTGCTTGAGGCCATGAGTTCGAGATCAGCCCGGGCAGCATAGTGAGAACCCATCTCTACAAAAAATTAAAAAAAAAAAAAAAAATTAGCCAGGCACATGCCTTGTAATCCCAGCTACTCAGGAGACTATGCAGGAGGATCACTGGAGTCCAGGAGTTCAAGGTTGCAATGAGCTAGGATTGTGCCACTGCACTCCAGCCTGGGTGACAGAGCGAGACCCTGTCTCTAAAAAAAAAAAAACGTTTAATTTTAAAAACTGGTTACAATGGTACACTTTGTTACATACTTTTTTTTTTTTTTTTTTGAGACAGAGTCTTGCTCTGTCGCCAGACTGGAGTGCAGTGGCGTGATCTCAGCTCACTGCAACCTCTGCCTCCCTAGTTCAAGGGATTCTCCTGTCTCAGCCTCCCAAGTAGCTGGGACTATAGGTGGGTGCCACCACAACAAGCTAATTTTGTGTATTTTTAGTAGACACAGGGTTTCACCATGTTGGCCAGGATGGTCTTGATCTCCTGACCACGTGATCCACCTACCTCAGCCTCCCAAAGTGCTGAGATTACAGGCGTGAGCCACCACGCTCAGCCTGTGTTACATACATTTTATCACAATAGAAATATTTCAGACATTTGGCCAGATGCAGTGGCTCACACCATAATCCCAGCACTTTGGGAGACAGGCAGGCAGATCACCTGAGGTCGGGAGTTCAAGACCAGCCTGGCCAACATGGTGAAACCTCGTCTCTATAAAAATAGAAAAATTAGCCGGGTGCGGTAGCAGGCACCTGTAGTCCCAGCTACCAGGGAGGCTGAGGCAGGAGAATCACCTGAACCCAGGAGGCAGAGGCTGCAGCGAGCTGAGATCATGCCGCTGTACTCCAGCCTGGACAAGAGTGAAACCCTGTCTCCACAAAAAAAAAACAAAAAAAACAAATATTTGAGAAATTTAATTTTCTTGCATGTGCACATACATAAGTACAACAGTCATAACATTTTTTTAGATAGCCATTACATCTTTTTTTTTTTTTTTTTTTTTTTTTTTTTTTTGAGACAGAGTCTCACTTTGTCCCCCAGGCTGGAGTGCAGTGGCTCGATCTCGGTTCACTGCAAGCTCCGCCTCCCGGGTTCACGCCATTCTCCTGCCTCAGACTCCTGAGTAGCTGGGACTACGAGCGCCCACAACCACGCCTGGCTAATTTTTTGTATTTTTTAGTAGAGACGGGGTTTCACCGTGTTAGCCAGGAGGGTCTCGATCTCCTGACCTCGTGATCCGCCCGCCTCGGCCTCCCAAAGTGCTGGGATTACAGGCATGAGCCACCGCGCCTGGCCTACATCTTTTAAATGCCATTGTTAGGGTGGGCGCAGTGGGCTCATGCCTGTAATCCCAGCAGTCTGAGAGGCCAAGGTGGGTGGACTGCTTGAGCCCAGAGTTCACGACCAGGCTAGGCAATATGGCGAAACTCCACTTCTACCAAAAAAAAAAAAAAAAAAAAAA
>NW_016812367.1:1241046-1245784 GCF_001698545.2 Rhinopithecus bieti | reverse complement strand
AAAAAAAAAAAAAAAAAAAATTAGCCAGGCATGGTGGTGTGCGCCTATAGTCCCAGCTACTCAGGAGGCTGAGGTCTGAGGTGCGAGGATCACGCCCAGGAGACCGAGGCTGCAGTGAGCCATGATCACACCATTGCATTCCAGCCTAGGTGACAGATTAAGACCCTGTTTTCTGTTTTTTTGGTTTTCTTAATAAAAAAAAAAGCAAGCCACTGTTTCAATGTCAATGTGTAGCCTACTGAAGAAAATAGTTTCATAAATTAATGGATTTAAAGATTTAAAAAAAGGTTAAAATGGTAAATTTTATGTTATATGAATTTACAACAAAAATAATGCCCCTGAAACCTAGTAATATGCCATTTAAAAGAAAAAACCCTAAAACATAAAGAAATGGGAAAAAGTAAAAGGACAGAAAAACCATGCTATGCAAACACTAACCAAAAGCTTCTGCTCTTTGAGGAAGACACGGTCACAGGTGGTACAGAGCTGTGGTCCGCCCGCTCCTGCTCCTGCCTCAGCACTGTTTGCTCTGGCTGAGGAACAAGTTAGTCAGGAAGCCTTGTAGCAGCCATGGTATTTATTTGTTTGTTTATTTATTTTATTTTATTTTATTTTTTTTTGAGACAGAGTCTCGCTGTCACCCAGGCTGGAGTGCAGTGGTGTGATCTCGGCTCACTGCAACCTCTTCCTCCCCGGTTCAAGCAATTCTCCTGCCTCAGCCTTCTGAGTAGCTGGGACTACAGGCACCCGCCACCACGCCCGGCTAATTTTTGTATTTTTAGTACGGACAGGGTGTCACCTTGTTGGCCAGGATGGTCTCGATCTCCTGACCTCGTGATCTGCCCGCCTCAGCCTCCCAAAGTGCTGGAATTACAGGCGTGAGCCACCGCCCCGGCCTAATTTTTGTATTTTTAGGAAAGACAGGGTTTCACCATGTTGGCCAGGAAGGTCTCAAACTCCTGACCTCAGGTAATCTGCCTGCTTTGGCCTCCCAAAGTGCTGGGATTACAGGCGTGAGCCACTGCACCTGGCCTACCCATGGCTTTAAAAATACCAGAAAAAAACCCATGGAGCCAGAGGGGACAGTTCACTGAATCGGAATCACTTGAATGAGTTGCAATGTAAACTCCCCAGAGAAGGTGTGTGCTGACTTGATCGGAGGAGCAAAGGGAAACAATCTCAAAGGGAAAGGACCAGCTGGGAAGCCTAAAAAGGCTTCGAGAATCACCACAAGAAAAACTCTCTGTGAAGGCTCCAACACATGGGATCTTTTCCAGATGAGAATCCACCAGCAGCTCACTGACCTGCACAGTCCATCTGAGATGAAGCGGACTCCTTCCACCAGTATTGAGCCAGGAATTGAGGTGGCAGTCACCATTACAGATATTTAAAGTCGACTATTTTAATAAATTGATTACTGGTTGTTTAAAAAAAAAAAAAAAAAAGGCGGCCGGGCGCGGTGGCTAAAGCCTGTAATCCCAGCACTTTGGGAGGCCGAGACGGGCGGATCACGAGGTCAGGAGATCGAGACCATCCTGGCTAACACAGTGAAACCCCATCTCTACCAAAATACAAAACTAGCCGGGCGAGGTGGCGGGCGCCTGTAGTCCCAGCTACTCGGGAGGCTGAGGCAGGAGAATGGCGTAAACCCAGGAGGCGGAGCTTGCAGTGAGCTGAGATCCGGCCACTGCACTCCAGTCCAGGTGACAGAGCGAGACTCCGCCTCAAAAAAAAAAAAAAAAAAAAGCAACCTTCTGTAGCTATACCAATAACAAAATGTAAAAAGGGGTTCTTAATGATAAAAGATTCCATTTACCTAGAGATATAATAAACCTAAGTGTTTGAATGTACCTAATTTGGCCTCAAAACATATAAAACAGAAACTGACAGAACTACAAAGATGCAGACAAATCCATACACAGAAATTTTTTAACACTTTTTTTTTTTTGAGATGGGGTTTTACTATGTTGTCTGGGCTGGTTTTGAACTCCTTGGCTCAAGCAATCCTCCTGCCTCAGCCTCCCCAGTATGTGGGACTTACAGGCACATGTCACCTTGCCCAGCCACACACAGAAGAGTTTTAACAAAGTTCTCTTAGTAACTAATAAAAGCAAGCAGACAAAAATATGAGGAAGGCGGCCGGGCGCGGTGGCTCAAGCCTGTAATCCCAGCACTTTGGGAGGCCGAGACGGGTGGATCACGAGGTCAGGAGATCGAGACCATCCTGGCTAACACTGTGAAACCTCGTCTCGAATAAAAAATACAAAAAACTAGCCGGGCGAGGTGGCGGGCGCCTGTAGTCCCAGCTACTTGGGAGGCTGAGGCAGGAGAATGGCGTAAACCCGGGAGGCGGAGCTTGCAGTGAGCTGAGATCCGGCCACTGCACTCCAGCCCGGGCGACAGAGCGAGGCTCCGTCTCAAAAAAAAAAAAAAAAAAAAAAAAAAAAATGAGAAAGGCTATAGAAGATCTGAACTCAGTCTTAACCCTGGCTGCACGGCAGACCCACCTGGGAAGCTAAAAAACCTAAATGGCACACTGTAGTCAACAACTAGAGAATCCACATTCACAAGCACAAACAGAACGCTTCCAAAAAACCTAACCATGATGCACTTCCATCAGCTATCTAACAATAATAAACAATTTTAAAAGACAACTAAAATAGACCCCATATATTTGAAAACTTTAAAAAAATATATCTCACATATACAAAAGTCAGCCCAGAAACCAAATTTCAAATGGTCTCTGGTGCCCAGGAATTTTCTGCACCTGGGGACAACATCCTGAAGAAAGTCCAGGCTGCTGAGAGGCTGACCTCAGAGCGGAAGGGCAACTGAGTGAGGGAGGTGGGAAAGGAAAACCCACACACCCATTCCCAGCATGTTCACGGGGAAGCTGGCTTCAGGAATGAGCACACGAGACAGTGGAGGACCTGGAAACTGACACCTCCAGGACTATGCAGGCCTTAGAAAGTCTCCATGACCCCAGATTAAAAGTGCAGATTAGCAGAGACATACTATGATACAGACAATAGAAGGCCTCTGGCCTCTGGAGGATCTTAAGCAGGCAAGGCACAGGCTGGAAATGATTCGGAAGCTGCTTCTGGGGACAAACATGACATGACCACAGTTCTTAACCCACAGCAAACCCACCTGGGGAGCTCAGAAAGATTAATGCCATGGTCCTACACCAGGCCAATTACATCAGAATCACCTGGCAATAAGAGGCTATTTTACAGTTAAGCAGTTTCCACATCTCTGCTTGCAATGAAACAGAATGCAGATGTAATCAACAGTCAGCTGAAAGATCATCCAAAGTTTTGATAAAAGATCACTGCATGACATTGGGTTTATAAACCAAAGAAGATCCAAGTATTCAGTGACACTGCTCTACCAAAACTCCCTCTGTGCCAGGCATAGTGGTGGTGAGCACCCGTGTCCTAGATACTCAGAGGCTGAGGTGGGAAGACGGTTTGAGTCCAAGAGTTCAAGACAAGACTGGGCAAAATAGTAAGATCCTACCTCTAACAGAAATTTAAAATTTAAAAAATAGCCCTATCTCCATCTACTACTTAAGAGAACACAGTTTCTCAGAATTCATGTATATAAAACAAAAAGTAGAAGTGGTGCTGGCCTTGTCTGACAGTAGTATTCATTCAGATGGGGGTGGGGGAGTGGCATCCCACTAAGATCTCACGTGTCAAAAAATGTTTACTTTTGCATAATTATTCAAAACCTGTGTAATGCATTTACTTTTATCAAATGTGTACAGATAATTATAATAATCCCAAAGAAAATATTAAAACTTAGTTTCGGCCGGGCGCGGTGGCTCAAGCCTGTAATCCCAGCACTTTGGGAGGCCGAGACGGGCGGATCACGAGGTCAGGAGATCGAGACCATCCTGGCTAATATGGTGAAACCCCGTCTCTACTAAAAAAAAATACAAAAAACTAGCCGGGCGACGAGGCGGGCGCCTGTAGTCCCAGCTACTGGGGAGGCTGAGACAGGAGAATGGCGTGAACCCGGGAGGCGGAGCTTGCAGTGAGCTGAGAGCTGGCCACTGCACTCCAGCCTGGGCGGCAGAGCGAGACTCCGTCTCAAAAAAAAAAGAAAACTTAGTTTCACCCTCTCAATGAAAAAGTTTAAATCATATTTATTTTACTTGCAGAAGAATATGGTAGGCTAATGAATAACATTTTCAAGCATTAAATATATTGCATTAGGATAAAATTCTGTGTGGAAATGAAAATACAAGTTCAATTAAAAAACTGATGTACTGGCCAGGCACAGTGGCTCACACCTGTAATCCTAGCACTTTGGGAGGCCGAGGTGGGCAGATCACTTGAGGCCAGGAGTTCGAGACCAGCCTCGCAAACATGGCAAAACCTCATCTCTACTAAAAATACAAAAAATTAGCTGGACATGGCAGTGTGCGCCTGTAATCCCAGCTACTCAGGAGGTTGAGGCAAGAGAATTGCTTGAACCCGTGAAGTGGAGGTTGCAGTGAGCTGAGATCGCACCACTGCACTCCAGCCTGGGCAACAGAGCATGACTCTGTCTTAAAAAAAAAAAAAAAAACTTCCACTAAAAATACAAACACTAGCTGGGCATGGTGGTGCACACATGTAATTCCAGCTACTCAGGGGGCTGAGGCAGAAGAATCACTTGAACCAGGGAGGCAGAGGTTGCAGTGAGCTGAGACTGCGCCACTGCACTCCAGCCTGAATGATAGAACAAGACT
>NW_016812367.1:1203124-1240676 GCF_001698545.2 Rhinopithecus bieti | reverse complement strand
AGGCAGGTACATCACTTGAGGTCAGGAGCTCAAGACCAGCCTGGCCAACGTAGTGAAACCCCGTCTCTACTAAAAATACAAACACTAGCTGGGCATGGTGGTGCACACATGTAATTCCAGCTACTCAGGGGGCTGAGGCAGAAGAATCACTTGAACCAGGGAGGCAGAGGTTGCAGTGAGCTGAGACTGCGCCACTGCACTCCAGCCTGAATGATAGAACAAGACTCCCGTCTCAAAAAAAAAAAAAAAAAAGGGGATATCAAATTGCAATATTTAGATTCCATTGAATGCTTAAAATACTGAACAGTTTCATTTTAAAATGTCAATATTTAAAATATGCTGTCATCCTTTGCAAATACTTAAACCTAATGACAATTTTGATGCCACTTTTAAAAGTTTGCTACAACAGAAAAAAAAGCTTAAAGACTACTGCCGCAGCCTCTGCACAAGACCCCCAAAAGGATAGGGCCTGAGCAGCCTCCCCAGGTCCTGTGCTGCAGCCACCAGGCACTTAAGATTTCTAGTCACCTCTGAGCCACTCCTTCATCTAGACCACCCCACCCCCGCACCATAGCAGGAGCTATCTTATGGCTGCTCGGAAGACAGCAGGTGTTCAGGGAATGTTTGCCTGAGTGCAGGCCTCTCCCAGATGGAGTGAATGAAGGAGATAAAAAAGGGAAAAGTTGAGGAAGCATCTCTCCAGCTCATTAAAGGAAGAGGCAGTTCTTGGGAAACACTGAACAGAAATTTCTGATTTCCAAGCAATTTCTTTCGGGAATTTACAGGAAGCACTCCAAATGTTTCAAGAATATCAGCAGAGTCAAACAGAAAGGTGGAGGAAGGCAAAACAATTGTATTCCAGACTGAAAATTTGATGAAAGCAAGTGCAGAAGCCTCTCAGTCCTGTGACATCTCAAGCCACTGATGATGCTAACCATCAGCTATCTACAACCAAAATTTAAGCCACTGTCTTAGATGTGTCTTTTACTTGTGGCTAATCCTGATTTCTACAGTTCCAGTACTATTTGCACCTTGCTTCAAAAAAAAAATAATAATGCTATACTGAACTCATTTCCATGAAAAATATAAGGCTGCATTATCATTTCTTTAAAATATCTGAAAGCCCTAAGACAGAATAATGTGACAGAATGTGACTCGGGGTAGACAGGATGGTTAATGAAGAAGTGTCTGCGTGGGTGGCACTTGAATTGAGACTTAACAGATGAGAAAAAACCAAGCGGGCATGAGGAGCCAGGAGGCAGTGTCCCAGACAGAGGGAACAACAGGTGCACAGGTCCTGAGGCAAGAAGGCAGCCAGGGAGGCTGGAACAAAATTAACAGAGAGAACTGACTGGAGATGCACCAGCAGCCAGATTGTGCAGACATAATGCATGCTTACCCCTTCACAGGGGACTCCAGGCTCTGAGGATCAGAGTGAAAGCTGAAGAAAGTATTCCCAGATGCCACTAACAGCAGTGTGGAGGCTCGGGGCAGGAAGGAGAGGAGGAGATGAGGGGACGGGCAGACCAGGCAACACAAAGACAGTGTGGGTTCCCAGAACTAAACAAGAAAGTCAACCACCAGGGACCAGGGAGCACGGTGATGGAGAAAAATAGAACACTGGCCAACAGCTTAAGCCATGGGAAGGGTTGAGATCAGGCAAGCTGGGGCAGGAGCAGGTCCCGCTCCAAGCTGTAACCCAGCCCCAAATTCTTCTTCTTTCCCCTTTTTCTTCACCTTGACTGCCTCAGTGTGGAGTCTGTGTAGCAGCTGTCATTGGCCACTGCTCACATATTCCATACTACATACTGTGGGGCAAAGGTCACAGGCACTAAAACTGCCCACAGGTCCAGTCCCTCCACGCTACTGATGACAAGACCCTCAACCAAGCACTGGAAAAGGGGTTCTAAGGGGTTCCTCCACTGTCCAGGTGGAGAGTCAAGTACATCGAGTGAACTGCTGGGCTGAGATCAGACAAATCAGAGTTTAAATACTGTTTATGTCATTTGCTAGCTGTGTTATTTTTGTACAGTTATGGAAGTCATCTATTTCAAACAACTTGTTTGAAAATTAAATGCAATAAGGCATGGCAAGGTCTGTGCCTAACACACAGCAAAACACCCAATAAAGATCCAGTTCGCTCGGTTCTTCCCACTACTGAGGGGGTTCAAGTCAGACAGCCTGACAGTTCCACTACTTTCTGGCTATGTAACTTTGGGTAAGACACTTTCAAACCTGAGTCTTAGCTTCTTAGTGGGTAAAATGGAGATAACATTACTCATCTCGCATGGCTTTTAAAGGAAATGAGAAGGATGAAAATTGTCAAGCTCAGCTCCCAACACATAGTAAGTACACAATACCCATCGCCTCTCATTATTGGTGGGTGTGACCAAGATGAGGAAAAGGCCAGGGACAGAGGTGCAAACCTACAAACCAAGCTCGGGTCTCTGCTGTTTGGGAGGCAGGGCCTATCCTCTTGAGAACCACTCACCTGGTGGTTCCAGATAGAGCCCTCTTTGCTGCGCTCGTCCGGGGTCAGACGTACGTACTGGCTCGTGAGCATAGTACTGCCCTGGAAGTCCCAGAGGGGCATAGAGCTGGAACCGACCCCTGTGGGAAGAGACAGGTGCTAAGAGGCCACCCCAGGACTGACCTCGCCAGAGGCAGGAGACCCACAGAGGTGCTCTGCTCAGGAGAAACGGCACGCCTTCCCCCAGCCCTGTTCGGCCTCGCCCTCACCCTTCACTCATTCCCACCCCAAGGGCTTCACCTTGGTAGGGCTTAATAAGCGAATGCTCCCGCTTGAGATGTTCACTGTTGCCGTCAGTTATATCCGCAGTCACAGACCCCAGCAACAAAAGAAGAAAGAGAGGTGTAGTGGGGCCAGGGCCGGGACCGGGAAGCCCAGGCCTTCCCAGGCACCGCCGGCCCCAGCCCCAAAGGCAAATCCAGCCTTCCGCCGCCATTCTCCTCTCCTCTCGGCCACTTCCGCCCTAGAAGTTCCGCCTTCCGGGTGTCCCATCTAATGGCCTCCGGCCGGAAGCGCTTCAACTTCAGTGTCACCAGGGAGTCAAAAAGCAAAGCCGGCGTAGCAGAGGGGGCGGCAGCTGCATTGGTCGGGCAGCCTCTCATCCTGGTTGAGTGCAGTTCCATCTCCTTAGAGGCTCCAAGGCACAGGCCGGCCAGCCCCAGCAATGGGTTCTTACCAGCAATGGGTTCTTACCAGCGACAAGAGCTGTAACCACTCACGGAACAGCACGTTAGGCTTGCGAGCCAATGAGGAGCAGAGGGATGGTTGGAGCCGGCGGGAGCGCGAGGGCCGTCCGCGACTCGCGGCATGCTGGAATTTGTAGTTTTTATTGGTCGCTCTAATGGGCCTGATGCGGGAAGACTAGGATGTCCTGGGCTTTTGGCTGCAAGTTCAGTCTCTGGAATAACCTTTTCTAGTCCTGGAGAAAGGAGCTCTGAATTGAAGGCGGAGTCCTGAATTCCAGCTCTTGGCCTCCCCGGTGGCCCTGGGCAAGCCTTTAAGCAGTGCTTGCCATCAGGCGCCCCAGCTTCGTGCCTTTGGACACTCAGAATTCCCAGTTATTTGAGGGCCTCCACTACCGTCAACTCCTCAGGCCTAGTCGGGTTGAAGCAAGAGGAACAGACACAGATCCTGGCCTGGGACCCCAGTGATCACTGGATCATCCCTATGCAAAAGAGTGCAGTGCCCGGTACAGCAAGAAGCATCCGTGAAAGGCCCAGGAAAGCTGTGAATCAGAGGTCGAAAATGTCAGGCCTCTGAGCCCAAGCCAAGCCATCGCATCCCCTGTGACTTGCACGTATACGCCCAGATGGCCTGAAGTAACCGAAGAATCACGAAAGTGAAAATGCCCTGCCCCGCCTTACCTGATGACATTCCACCACAAAATAAGTGAAAATGGCCGGTCCTTGCCTTAAGCAATGACATTATCTTGTGCCTGGCTCATCCTGGCTCAAAAGCTCCCCACTGAGCACCTTGTGACTCCCACTCCTGCCCGCCAGAGAATAAGCCCCCTTTGACTGGCATTTTCCTTTACCTACCCAAATCCTATAAAACAGCCCCACACTTATCTCCCTTCGCTGACTCTCTTTTCGGACTCAGCCCGCCTGCACCCAGGTGATTAAAAAGCTTTATTGCTCACACAAAGCCTGTTTAGTGGTCTCTTCACACGGACGCTCATGACATTTTGGTGCCATGACTCGGATCTGGGGACCCCCCCCCTTGGGAAATCAATCCCCTGTCCTCCTGCTCTTTGCTCCGTGAGAAAGATCCACCTACGACCTCGGGTCCTCAGACCCACCAGCCCAAGGAACATCTCGCAAACATCTCACCAATATTAAATCGGGTAAGCGGCCCCTTTTTACTCTCTTCTCCAGCCTCTCTATCTCTCAACCTCTTTCTCCTTTCAATCTTGACACCACCCTTCAATCTCTCCCTTCTCTTAATTTCAGTTCCTTTCATTTTCTGGTAGAGACAAAGGAGACACGTTTTATCCGTGGACCCAAAATGCCGGCGCCTGTCACGGACTGGGGAAGGCAGCCTTCCCTTAGTGTTTAATCATTGCAGGGACGCCTCTCTGATTACTCACCCACGTTTCAGAGGTGTCTGACCACGCTGCAGGGACGCCTCCCTTGGTCCTTCACCCTTAGTGGCAAGCCCCGCTTTTCTGGGGGAGGGGCAAGCACCTCGACCCCCTTCTCTCCCTGTCTCTACCCCTTCTCTGTTTTCTGGGGGAGGGGCAAGCACCCCGACCCCTTCTCTCCCTGTCTCTACCCCTTCTCTGTTTTCTGGGGGAGGGGCAAGCACCCCGACCCCTTCTCTCCCTGTCTCTACCCCTTCTCTGTTTTCTGGGGGAGGGGCAAGCACCCCGACCCCTTCTCTCCCTGTCTCTACCCCTTCTCTGTTTTCTGGGGGAGGGGCAAGCACCCCGACCCCTTCTCTCCCTGTCTCTACCCCTTCTCTGTTTTCTGGGGGAGGGGCAAGCACCCCGACCCCTTCTCTCCCTGTCTCTACCCCTTCTCTGTTTTCTGGGGGAGGGGCAAGCACCCCGACCCCTTCTCTCCCTGTTTCTACCCTTTCTCTGCTTTTCTAGGGGAAGGGCAAGCATCCTGACCCCTTCTCTCCCTGCTTCTACCCCTTCTCTGCTTTTCAGGGGGAGGGGCAAGAACCCCAATCTCTTCTTTTTGCACCCCAACCTCTTCTTTTTGCACCCCAACCTCTTCTTTTTGCACCCCAACCTTTTTGCACCCCGATCTCTTATTTTTGTGCCCCAACCTCTTATTTTTGTGCCCCAATCCCTTATTTCCGCGTCCTGACCCCTTTCCCGCTTTTCTGGAGGGCAAGAACCCCCGAACTCCTTCTCTCTGTATCTCTACTCTTTCTTTTTTCTGGGCTTGCCTCCTTCACTATGGGCAACATTCCACCCTCCATTCCTCCTTCTTCTCCCTTAGCCTGTGTTCTCAAGAACTTAAAACCTCTTCAACTCACACCTGACCTAAAACCTAAATGCCTTATTTTCTTCTACGATGCCGCTTAACCCCAATACAAATTCAACAGTAGTTCCAAAGAGCCAGAAAATGGCACTTTCGATTTTTCCATCCTACAAGATCTAAATAATTCTTGTCCTAAAATGGGCAAACGGTCTGAGGTGCCTGACGTCCAGGCATTCTTTTACACGTCGGTCCCTCCCTAGTCTCTGTTCCCAATGCAACTCGTCCCAAATCTTCCTTCTTTCCTTCCTGCCTGTCCGCTCAGTCCCAACCCCAAGCGTGGCTGAGTCTTTCTTTTTTTTTTTTTGAGACGGAGTCTCGCTCTGTCGCCCAGGCTGGAGTGCAGTGGCCGGATCTCAGCTCACTGCAAGCTCCGCCTCCCGGGTCCACGCCATTCTCCTGCCTCAGCCTCCCGAGTAGCTGGGACTACAGGCGCCGCCATCTCGCCCGGCTAATTTTTTGTATTTTTTAAGTGGAGACGGGGTTTCACTGTGTTAGCCAGGATGGTCTCGACCTCCTGACCTTGTGATCCGCCCGCCTCGGCCTCCCAAAGTGCTGGGATTACAGGCTTGAGCCACCGCGCCCGGCCGAGTCTTTCTAATCATCCTTTTCTACAGACCCATCTGACCTCTCTGCCCTCCTCGCCAGGCCAAGCTAGGTCCCAATTCTTCCTCAGCCTCCGCTCCCCCACCCTATAATCCTTTTATCACCTGCCCTCCACACACCTGGTCTGGCTTACAGTTTTGTCCCGCGACTAGCCCTCCCCCGCCTGCCCAGCAATTTCCTCTTAAAAAAGTGGCTAGAGCTAAATAAAAGCATAGTCAAGGTTAATGTTCCTTTTTCTTTATCCGACCCCTCCTAAATCAGTTAGTGTTTAGGCTCTTTTTAATCAAATATAAAAACTTAGCCCAGGTCATGGCCTGTTTAGCAGCAACCCTGAGACACTTTTCAGCCCTAGACCCTGAAAGGTCAGAAGGCTGTCTTATTCTTAATATGCATTTTATTTTATTACCCAATCTGCTCCCGACATTAAATAAAGCTCCAAAAATTAAATTCCGGCCCTCAAACCCCACAACAGGACTTAATGAACCTCGCCTTCAAGGTGTACAGTAATAGAGTAGAGGCACCCAAGTAGCAACTTATTTCTGAGTTGCAATTCCTTGCCTCCACTGTGAGACAAACCCCAGCCACATCTCCAGCACACAACTCCAAACACCTGGGCCGCAGCTGCCAGGGGTTCCTCCAGAACCTCCTCCTCCAGGAGCTTGCTACAAGTGCAGGAAATCTGGCCAGTGGGCCAAGGAATGCCCACAGCCCGGGATTCCTCCTAAGCCGTGTCCCATCTGTGCGGGACCCCGCTGGAAACTGGACTGTCCAACTCGCCCGGCAGCCACTCCCAGAGCCCTGGAGCTCTGGCCCAAGGCTCTCTGACTGACTTCTTCCCACACCTTCTCGACTTAGCAGCTGAAGATTGATGCTGCCCCTTCACCTCAGAAGCTTCCTGGACTATCACAGACGCTTTGGGTAACCCTTACAGTGGAGGGTAAGTCCGTCCCCTTCTTAATCACTCCACATTACCTTCTTTTCAAGGGCCTGTTTCCCTTGCCTCCATAACTGTTGTGGGTATGGACGGCCAGGCTTCTAAACCTCTGAAAACTCCCCAACTCTGGTGCCAACTTGGACAACACTCTTTTATGCACTCCTTTTAGTTATCCCCACCTGCCCAGCTCCCTTATTAGGCCAAGACATTTTAACTAAATTATCTGCTTCCCTGACTATTCCTAGGCTACAGCCATACCTCATTGCTGCCTTTTCCCCCAGTTCAAAGCCTCCTTCACATCCTCCCTTAGTATTCCCCCACCTTAACCCACATCATGCATCCCTTACCATCTCATTAAAATTTAATCACGCTTACCCCACTCAACGCCAATATCCCATCCTGCAGCACACTTTAAAAGGATTAAAGCTTGTTATCACTCGCCTGCTACAGCATGGCCTTTTAAAGCCTGTAAACTCCCCTTGCAATTCCCCCATTTTACTGTCCTAAAACCAGACAAGGCTTACAGGTTAATTCAAGATCCGCACCTTATCAACCAAATTGTCTATCCACCCCATAGTGCCAAATCCATATACTCTCCTGTTCTCAATACCTCCTTCCACAACCCATTATTCTGTTCTGGATCTCAAACATACTTTCTTTACTATTCCTTTACACCCTTCATCCCAGCCTCTCTTCGCTTTCACTTGGACTGACCCTGACACCCATCAGACTCAGCAAATTACCTAGGCTGTACCGCTGCAAGGCTTCACAGACAGCCCCATTACTTCAGTCAAGCCCAAATTTCTTCCTCATCTGTTACCTATCTCGGCATAATTCTCATAAATACACACTTACTCTCCCTGCTGAGCGTGTCTGGCTAATCTCCCAAACCCCAGTCCCTTCTACAAAACAACAACTCCTTTCCTTCCTAGGCATGGTTAGTGCGGACAGAATTTTTACACAAGAGCCGGGACTGCGTCCTGTAGCCTTTCTGTCCAAACGACCTTACTGTTTTAGCCTAGCCCTCATGTCTGCGCNCCTCGGCCTCCCAAAGTGCTGGGATTACAGGCTTGAGCCACCGCGCCCGGCCGAGTCTTTCTAATCATCCTTTTCTACAGACCCATCTGACCTCTCTGCCCTCCTCGCCAGGCCAAGCTAGGTCCCAATTCTTCCTCAGCCTCCGCTCCCCACCCTATAATCCTTTTATCACCTGCCCTCCACACACCTGGTCTGGCTTACAGTTTTGTCCCGCGACTAGCCCTCCCCGCCTGCCCAGCAATTTCCTCTTAAAAAAGTGGCTAGAGCTAAATAAAAGCATAGTCAAGGTTAATGTTCCTTTTCTTTATCCGACCCCTCCTAAATCAGTTAGTGTTTAGGCTCTTTTCATCAAATATAAAAATCTTAGCCCAGTTCATGGCCTGTTTAGCAGCAACCCTGAGACGCTTTTCAGCCCTAGACTCTGAAAGGTCAGAAGGCCGTCTTATCCTTAATATGCATTTTATTTTATTACCCAATCTGCTCCCGACATTAAATAAAGCTCCAAAATTAAATTCCGGCCCTCAAACCCCACAACAGGACTTAATGAACCTCGCCTTCAAGGTGTACAGTAATAGAGTAGAGGCACCCAAGTAGCAACTTATTTCTGAGTTGCAATTCCTTGCCTCCACTGTGAGACAAACCCCAGCCACATCTCCAGCACACAACTCCAAACACCTGGGCCGCAGCTGCCAGGGGTTCCTCCAGAACCTCCTCCTCCAGGAGCTTGCTACAAGTGCAGGAAATCTGGCCAGTGGGCCAAGGAATGCCCACAGCCCGGGATTCCTCCTAAGCCGTGTCCCATCTGTGCGGGACCCCGCTGGAAACTGGACTGTCCAACTCGCCCGGCAGCCACTCCCAGAGCCCTGGAGCTCTGGCCCAAGGCTCTCTGACTGACTTCTTCCCACACCTTCTCGACTTAGCAGCTGAAGATTGATGCTGCCCCTTCACCTCAGAAGCTTCCTGGACTATCACAGACGCTTTGGGTAACCCTTACAGTGGAGGGTAAGTCCGTCCCCTTCTTAATCACTCCACATTACCTTCTTTTCAAGGGCCTGTTTCCCTTGCCTCCATAACTGTTGTGGGTATGGACGGCCAGGCTTCTGAACCTCTGAAAACTCCCCAACTCTGGTGCCAACTTGGACAACACTCTTTTATGCATTCCTTTTTAGTTATCCCCACCTGCCCAGCTCCCTTATTAGGCCAAGACATTTTAACTAAATTATCTGCTTCCCTGACTATTCCTAGGCTANTCCGTCTCAAAAAAAAAAAAAAAAAAAAGTCAGAATATGTACATTCACATTAGAAATCCAGACTTCCATCTGAGTGGGGTGACTCATGCCTGTAATCCTCGCACTTTGGGAGGCCAAGGCTGGCAGATTGAGCTCAGGAGTTTGAGACCAGCCTGGGCAACACGGTGAAACCCCATCTCTACTAAAATACAAAAGAAATTAGCAGGGCGTGGTGGCGGGTGCCTGTAGTCCCAGCTACTCGGGAGGCTGAGGCAGGAGAATTGCTTGAACCTGGAAGGCAGAGGTTGCAGTGAGCACAGATCGCGCCACTGCATTCCAGCCTGGGTGACAGAGCAAGACTCCGTCTCTACAAAAAAAAAAAGGTAGAAGAAGAAAGGAAATCCAGACTTCTGGTTTTTTACCCCCCCCAAAAAAGAAGCAAAAGATCTAGGCACACATTCCCACAACACAGCCATAGGCTGGAGCTGAATGGGACTGCCCCTCCACCAATGTCTTCCTCTTCTAAGCTGGTCCTCACCTGGCCACTCATTCACAGCACTTGCCTGGCCCCTCTAGACATCTGAATCAATGACCCCTGTTATAGATCACAGGGAGGGATGTTGGTTGCTTGTTCCTTTTAGAAACTGCCCTCTTGAATGAATGAACTTATTCAGGATTGAGTGCTGAATCTTTTCTTGGTCATATATTTTTAATTCACTTTTTTATTATTAAAGTCACACATTCCGGTCAGGCGTGGTGATTCACACCTGTAATCCCAGTACTTTGGGAGGCCGAAGTAGGCGGATCACTTGAGGCTAGGAGTTCGAGACCAGCCTGGCCAACATAGCGAAACCCCGTCTCTACAAAAAATTAGCTGGGTATGGTGGTGCACGCTTGTAATCCCAGCTACTCAGGAGGCTGAGGCACAAGCATCACTTGAAACGGGGAGGTGGAAGTTGGCAGTGAGCCAAGATCTTGCCACTGCACTCCAGCCTGGGTGACAGAGTGAGACTCTGTCTCAAAGAGGGGAAAAAATCACACATTCTTGTGATGTGTATGGAGAGAGAGAGAGAACAGACATACAAGACACAACAAGCCAGGCGTGGTGGCTCATGCCTGTAATCCTAGCACTTTGGGAGGCCAAGGCAGGTGGATCACTTGAGGTCAGGAGTTCAAGACTACCCTGGCCAACATGGTGAAACCCTGTCTCTACTAAAAATACAAAACAGCCGGCCATGGTGGCGGGCGCCTATAATCCCAGCTACTCAGGAGGCTGAGGCAGGAGAATCCCTCGAACCCAGGAGGCAAAGGTTGCAGTGAGCCAAAATCACACCACTGCACTCCAGCCTGGGCAACAAGAGTGAAACTCTGTCTCCAAAAAAAAAAAAAAAAAAAAACGCAACAAAAGTCTTCTGCCACTCCCCTCCCAAGGTGTGTCCCCTTCCAGAGATTTATCTGTACCCATACAGACAAAAACATGCACGTTCCATGAGGCCTCCATGGGGGCTGGGATTTTGTCAGCTATAGTCACTACTGAATCCCTGGCATCTAGAATAGTGCTTGACACATAGGAGGTGATTAATAAGTAATTGGTGAAAGAATGAATATTTGTTCTGGAACCTGAAATTGGGTCATGAAGAATGAATAGGAGTTTTCCAGGAAAGGTAAAGCCATTCTCAGCAGAGAGGAGAGGAGCTGCAATCTAGGGAGGGATGTGTGAGAGCAGATGAAATACAAGCAGTTTGGAATGGCTGAGAAGTCGGAGTTGGGGGCTGGGCAGGAGCTGAAGCCAAAACTCAAAGGGCCTTCAATTCCCAACTAAGGAACGTGGCCTTTTCCCAGAACTCAATGGGATATTTCTAAGCATGGGAGTGACCAGTGTGGATTCCTCTAGCTATGGTGAGGAAAAGAGATTGGAGTGGGGATAATAGGGAGACTGAATTCATCATGACTGGGGGAGAGAAGGTGAGGCCTAAGCCAAGGAGTTCTCCACAGAGAAGAAGGATCAGAAGTCCCAGCCAGAGACTAAATCGGGAACTGATGCCCTGTGGGCAGCCAGGAAGGGAGAAGTTGAGGATGGTGCTCTGTGGGTGGAGGTACTCCACCACTCTCATGGCATGGAGAAGACTAGATCAGGGCTAAGAGATGGGAAGAGCCAGGGTTAGCTGTGGTGAAGCTGTTGTCAGAGCTGGAACTGGCATCCTTGGTGGAGAGGCGGGAAGAGGTATCTCTGCAGGAAATTATGAACTTCAAAGGGGGTCCCAGACAGAGCCTGTGACTGGTCCTTTGGCAGGAAGAAGATGAGCTATTGGCATCTGTGGTGGCCAAAGCCCAGCTCCAGGCACCCCAAGCACACTCACAGCTTAGCAGATCTCTAAGAGGATGTATAGCCTTGGGCAACTCACTTCTCTCTGAGCCTCAGTTTCCTGATCTGTGAAATGGGAATAATAAGTGCCACTCACAAAGTGGTTGTGAGGACTTGGACTGTAAAGCCACCTAGGAAAACACCCAGATCCATGGCGCAGCAGACAGGAAGTCTTCACCCACATCACACACTCTACAAACCCCATAGACACACTGAAATAGTCACACACCTTATTAAGACCACCATTGGCAATGGTCCAGGCCCAAAAGCAACCCCCACCCTAACCCCTTTCACACATCAAATCTGACTGAATCTCTCTGTCTGTGTGACCTGAACAAGGTGTCTGGAGAGAGGTGAGTCAGAACTGGGAGAAGAAGTGTATTTAACTAAGGCAGTGCTAGCTGCTATAACAAATAGGCCTGACCTGAAAAATTTTTTGGTGATTCTTTTTTTTTTTTTTTAACTATTTTACAAGGTTTGTGCATCTGTCAGGAGGCTCAAAAAATTTTGCTTCCCGCTTACATAACAGTCTGAAGCTGGTTTCCAGGTTGATGGGTGGCTTGCCTTTAGGCACTGATACACAGACCCTGCTTTTTCCTTCTTGTGGTTCCAGAATCCCCTGGGCCTCCTCATCTTCTCTATCCATCCAGCTGAAGGAGAAAGAGAGAGGGTGGAGGGCACACACTTACATCTTCAAAGCCTTGGCTCAAAAATCACCCCTCATCCCACTCATTTTCAATTGGTGGGAAGTAGTCACATGGCCACACCTGACTGCAAGGGAACTTGGGATAGTAAAGTTAGCCATGTGCCGAGGAAAAAAGGACATGAATTTGTGGTGGAGAGCTATTCAGTTTCTGCCACTGAAGAGTTCAGGTCACAACCCTAGAAGGGGCAGTGGGGCAGAGGGTAGAATAGGGAGAAGTGGCTATCACCTTGTTCCGACAGAAAGACTAGCTGAGGCTGGGCATGATGGCTCATACCTGTAATCCCAGCACATTGGGAGGCTGAGGTGGGTGGATTGCTTGAGCCCAGAAGTTTGAGACCAGCCTGGGCAACATAGGAGTCCCCATCTCTACAAAACAAAACAAAACAAAAAAAACCTAGGCAGGCATGTTGACATGCACCTGCAGTCCCAGCTACTTGGAAGGCTGGGGTGTGAGGATTGCTTGAGCCCAGGAGGTCAAGGCTGCAGTGAGCCAAGATCTTGCCACTACACTCCACCCTGAGTGAGTGACAGAGCAAGACTCTGTCTCAAAAAAAAAAAAAGAAAAGAAAAGAAAAGAAAGAGAAAGAGTAGCTCAAATCAGAATGGTGGGTGACTTGAGGGGTCTTAGCCCACGCTTAGAAGAAAGTACAAGTCCTTGTAGTGGGGACATGCATGTGTGAGAAAGAGGCAAACCAAGGACTCTAGCTAAAATTTTAAAAACTGGAGTTCATCTGGGGCTAGGTCAGGGCCAAGAGGGCAAGATGCCCACCCTTCAGCCAACACTACATGCTATCAAATTAAGTTTATGTCCCCCAAAATTCATGTTGAAACACTAACCTGCAAGGTGTTATTTGGAGACAGGGCCTTCCAGAGGTAATTGGGTCATGAAAGAGAACCCCTTAGGGCGAGATTAGGGATTAGTGCCCTTATAAGAAGAGACAGGAGGGAGCTGGCTTCCTTTATCTCCACTTGCTATGGTGAGGACACAGCAAAAAGACAGCTGTCTGCAAACCAGGAAGAGGGCCCTCTCTAGACACCAGATGTCCCAGTGGCTTGCCCTTGGGCATCTCAGCCTCCAGAAGTGTGAGAAATACATATTTGTTGTTTAACCCACCTGGTCTATGGTATTTTGCTATAGCGGCGCTGAGCTGACTAAGGAGACACCGGATTTCTTTTTCTTTTTTTTTTTTTACAGATGACGGAGTCCTCGCTCTGTACCCAGGCTGGAGTGCAGTGGCCAGACTCAGCTCACTGAAGCTCTGGCCTCGCGGGTTATGCATTCCCTGCTCAGCCTTCCAGTAGCCTGGGACTACAGGCGCGCCACACCTCGCCTGCTAGTTTTTTTTTTTTTTTGAGACGGAGTCTCGCTCTGTCACAGGCTGAGTGCAGTGGCCGGATCTCAGCTCACGCAAGCTCACCTCCCGGGTTTATGCCATTCTCCTACCTCAGCCTCCCAAGTAGCTTGGGGACTACAGGTGGCCCACACCACGCCCGGCTAGTTTTTTGTTATTTTTGTAGAGGTGGGGTTTTTCACATATTAGCCAGAATGGTCTCTAACCCTGATCGTGATCCGCCTGCTCGCCTCCAAATGCTGCTTGAGCCACCGCGCCTGGCATTTCTGAGTGAGTATGGATAGCGCTCAAGTCTATTGGCCACAGATGTACCTGAATCCTCCCTACCTAGGTAGGTGAAGCGTGTGGCATACTGGTTACACTGTCACTGAGTGTCAGAATACTATGTCCTATGTCAGGTGTGCCTGTCAATTGCACCTGTTCAGGGGACTGGGCATATGACATGACTGTACTGTACACCCAAGTCCCCTTGTAAGGGACAGCCCATGTGTTTATGACACGCATAACTGAATGTCTGTGTGTGCACAGCCATGCAGGCAAGTTATCCATCTGTCTGCACACCTGGCCACACGCATGGAAGGAGCCTGTAGGTGTCTGGGTCTAGCGGTACCCTGCATACCCACAGCTGAGGGGGAGAGGGCTACTAAGCACATGTTTGTCTGGCACACAGTAGGTATGAGATAAGTGTGTGCCGAGTAAAGTACATGTGTGGATACACAGGTCCCAGTGCACGTGTGTGCATGTCCACAGGAACGCCCCCAGGATGGACAAAGGTGCCTAGGTATGTTTACTCATGGTTCTGTGAGCCCAGGCATGAACTTAGAGTTCCCTGCTCCTGGCCAGACCAGGCTGGGCTCCTTGCTGGGCACACAGAAGCCTCTGCCTTGTGTTGGTGCCCGTGCGGGATGCTGCCAGGAGTGTGTTGGTGGCGTGTGTGTGTTTGTGCGGGAACGTGTGTGTGCGCGCGCGCGTGTGTGTGTGTTGGAAGAGGCGTTCGCTCTCTTAGACCTTGCTTCTTTCTGTGGTTTGGTTTCTATAGAGACACTTCCTGTGGCAGAGAAAAGAGGTAGTGAGCGGTGTTTCAGGATGTGAGGGCCCGCAGGAGCCAAGTCGGGCTCTCTCCGCCGCCTGCCCGCCACCGTGCAAGCTCTGGCCGGCGCTGCCCACAGTCCCCATGGTGGGCAGCCCCCACAGTAGGGACCCGTGATCTGCAGCAGCATGCCAGGGAAGCCCAAGCACCTGGGCGTCCCCAACGGGCGCATGGTGAGTGTGGGCTCCGGGCCAGGGCCACGAGGAGGGGGTGGGCACACCCAGGGTGGAGCCCAGGAGGCACACCCGGCAGGGCCAGGCAAGAGCCCACGGGCTGCCAGCAGGCGAGAGAAGTTGGGTACAGACAGCAGCAGGTGGTGGGACCTGGTGCTCTTACCCCAGGACCCTTCCAGATGGCCCAGCTGGGAGCCTGGTACAACCTGGAGGCCAGAGCAGAGTGGGCACAGGCTTCTGGTCCATCCCCCACCACTCTCTCAGCTGCTGCATCTGGGGCTGCATCCCAGGGTTGCAGGGACACCTGATGTGCTCCTTGCCCCCTGCCTATCCCCACAGTGGCTCAAGCCCCTACATCCCACTCGGCCTGAGCCCTCCCCTCCTCACCCCCTGCTCCAGGTGCCCAAGGTCAGGTTAGTGGCAGCTCTTGCTGGGTCAGTGTCCTCTAGCCAGAGCTCCTCCGGAGGCCTCCTGCCAGAACTAGCATTGTTTGGGCAGCCCGGGATGGGGCAGCAGGGTCAGACCAGGTTGATGCAGCTTCTGCCTGTTCTATTCCTGAGCTTCCAGGAAGGGCTGAGCACTACGATCCCCCTGGTTGCGGCTGTCCCACCTCCTAGCCCTCTCCCTGGCTGCTTAGCCCCAGATCAGAGCTGCCCTCAGAGGGCCTGGCTCTTCTTATTCATTCAGCAGAGGGGGCAAGCTGTGCTGGACCTCCCTTCTCGCCCTAGGGTCCCCCCTCACTTGGAAGAGCCCCCCTTAACAACCTCAGGAAGGCCAGTGTCCTGGCCCACCACCAGGCCCCAGCCTAGTATCACGGGTCAAAGCCAGTGGCTCTAGAGAGACCTAGGTTCCAGTCCTGGTTCTATTCTCTCTTACTGGAGAGAGGGGTCCTCGCCAGCTCTGTTTCCTCATCCATAAAATGAAGAGGTTGGAATGAATTTCAAGGTCTGTTGAGATGATTGAGTGAAATAATGCATATGAGGCCTTTGACCCATTGTGGGGGCTGCATAATTGTCAGCCTAGTGCCCCCTACATTTTCAGCCCTAATTCAAAGATCTCCTGCCTCACCAAGAAGCTGAGGCATCCCCATCACCACTCTTGCCCCTTAGTTCCTAAGACCTGCCTCTACCTCTTCTTCTTCCAGCATCTCTTTCCTGCCCAGCCCCGGGCTGGCCGACTGGGAGAGAGGCCATCCTTCAAAGGCAGCCCAGCCCCCTGTCTCACTGTCCCCAGTACCGACCCCACCATGAAAGTGCAAAAAGAAAACCCGCCTGCCTTGCATTACCACACCACAGGCATGACACTTGGCTCGTCCTTCCCTAGGCGTTCAGGCCAGGAAGACAAGGAGCCTAACCCCAGGCCCACCCCGGAGGGCAACTGGAGTGATGTTTCTGGGACAGTGCCTAGAACAGGGCAGCAGAGGGGGCCCAAAGACAGACCCAGCCCCTGCCTCTTCTGTGTCAGCCTGTGACTTATCTACTCAAAAGTCACCCAGAGCAAGGAGGGTGCCCCCAAGGTCTGCCCCCACTTCCATCAAGCCCACAGACGCCCCGGCTCCTCTCAGAACTGTCACACACAGGTTTATCTTTGCCCTTTCTGGGCCTGTTCCGAACTCTCTGTGCCACCTCTTAGAATCCCGAGGGTCACAGATTGGCTGCCTGCTGGTCACTGAGTAGCTTCCCGTGGGTCTGCACAGCGAGGGCAGGAAGGGCTAGACAGGCACTGGCATCTGAGGTAGGGATGTGGATGGAAGGGCGCCTGGGGGACAGGTATGTCTGGTCCCTCCATGAGTTACCTCCCAAGGGAGGCTCAGAGAAGTAAATGCTGTCCCAAGGTCAGCCGGAGAGTAGAGCGTCAGCATCCGAACCCCCATAACTGCCTGGCCCCGGTCCTCCCCCACCTCTCCTCCCCTATCATCATTCCCTGCTGTGGAAGCTTCAGTTGTCAGCCTCGCCTCTTTGCCATTCAGCTTGTCAGGCAGTTGCAAGGAAACCTGTCACTTGGAGACATCTCCCAGCCCCCTTCCTAGGGATGTCTTCACACAGCCTCTTTACCACTTCATTTGTTCATGTACTTATTCATTCATTCATTCAACAACCCCTCCTTACTGCCTGCTTGGTGCTGCCACTGCCCCTATCCTAGACACTCCCAACCCAGGCCCATCAGCCCTAGTCCCTGCCCCTAGTCTGGCAAGGCACAAAAGACACAAGTGAAAATAGCAGGCAGTAGCTCAAGCCTGGAATCCCAGCACTTTGGAAGGCTAATGCAGGAGGATCGCTTGAGCCCAGGAGTTTGAGACCAGCTTGGGCAACATAGTGAGGACCCATCTTCTTTTGAATTAGCTGAGCATAGTGGTGTGCACCTGTAGTCCCAGTTCCTGGGAAACTGAGGTGGGAGGGTCGTTTGACCCCATGAGGTAAAGGCTGCAGTGAGCTGTGATCACACCACTGCACTACAGTCTGCGTGAAAGGGCAAGATCCTGTCAATAAAAAAAAAAGAAGGATGGAAGGAAGGAAGGAAAGAGGGAAGGAAGGAAAGAGGGAAGAAAGGAAGGAAGGAAGGAAGGAAGGAAGGAAGGAAGGAAGGAAGGAGCGGTTTCTCACACCTGTAATCCCAGCACTTTCAGAGGCCGAGATGGGCAGATCACAAGGTCAAGTGATCGAGACCATCCTGGCCAATATGGTGAAACCCCATCTCTATTAAAAATACAAAAAATTAGCTGGGCATGGTGGTGCGTGCCTGTAGTCCCAGCTGCTTGGGAGGCTGAGGCAGGAGAATTGCTTGAACCCGGGAGGCAGAGGTTGCAGTGAGCCGAGATCGTGCCACTGCACTCCAGCTTGGCAACAGAGCAAGACTCTGTCATAAAAAAAGGAAGGAAGGAAGGAAGGAAGGAAGGAAGGAAGGAAGGAAGGAAGGAAGGAAGGAAGGAAGGAAGGAAGGAAAGGAAAGAAGGAAGGAAGGAAGGAAGGAAGGAAGGAAGGAAGGAAGGAAGGAAGGAGAATAAAATTCAGGGTTAGGCAAGAGCTGCAAGTGAAGAATAGAGACAGCTTGAGGGAATAACTTCTCCACTAGCTCCATGCACCGTGTTGTAGGAGATGGTCCCTAAAGGGTCTGCAAGTTGGAGGAGGGAGGGCGCGGCATAGGCCTGGCTGTGGGCAAACACGGGGACAGGGCCCTAGGGGAGGCTGGGAGTTAAGCCTGGAGGGGGCAGTTAGCCTGGCCTGGCCTGTCCGAAGGCCTAGTTAGTCTTTCCCTCCTGGCAGGAAGACCCGCAAGGCAAAACCCATGCAGCTCTCTCTTTGTCCCTGGCATCCAGCTCAGGGCACCCGAGTTCAGGGTGGCCTTATACACGGGCAAGGCCAGGGGTCATCTCCATCCGCTGGTTCAAGTTGAAGGGACCAGACACCCAGGTTCTGTGAGGACATCTCCACACAGGGTCTTGCAGCCCCTCAAGCTAGGATGAAATCAGAGGATGGTAGAGGGTGCCCAGCAGAGAAGATGCTCAGTAAATTGGCCCTCCTTCAAGGTCTGATCCCTCTAGAGGGCACAGTTCAAGAGGAGTCCCTGGGCAGATCATGCCAGATTAGACTTGCCCACCTGTGCCCCAAGGTCTGAGGCCCTGGGCCTCCAAGCTTCCTTGGTCCACAAAAGGAGGCAACTTGGCTAGAGAGGCCTCGGGCTTCAGAATCAGGCAAACTTGAGTTTTAATCTCAGTTCCACCACATCTCAGCTGCATGGCTTCTTCGGGCCTCAGTTTCCTCATCTGTAAAATAGGGGTAATAATACCTGCCACAAAAGATGTAAAAATGGAGTAAGGACATGAATGTGTGCTGCCAGAGGGTGCCTGCCACACAGTCAAAGCTCAGGAAACTGGGGCCTTACTCTCATCTTAGTATTTGCAGGTGCCAGCAGCTCCTCTAGGACCAAATTCCTAAGAAAAAAATATGACTACCTGAGGTCCAAGCCTGGGTCTGTGTGTCACTGGCCACCACACCCTTCCTTGCCCTTTCTTCCCCTTTTTCTCCATTCACTCACCACTTCTCCTCAAGCAGGCTGGAGCGGGGGAGGCCAGCGCTGCTCAACACAACTTCCCCAGGCCCCGCAGTGGCAGCCGGGGCAGGCCAGAGCCCCTGCAGGGCACCTGCACCCCTGCACCTCACCCTGCTGTGGGGTGCTGCTCTGAATGTGGCATGCCTGGTGCTTTCACTCATGGGGCCTCATTCAAGCTTCACAGCAGCCTCAGGAAATTGGGAATGCTGAACCTCATGCTATCCAGGGGAACTGAAGCTCAGAGAAGTTGAGCTGTATTGTTCCCAAATAGCAGAGCTGGAAATGGACTCCACCCCCACTCCCACCCATCTCCAGATTTCTGTCCCTACTCAGTTTCAGCCCCAGCTGTGCTATCAACAACTGTCAGGGCAAGAGAGGCTCAGAATGGAGAGTGACAGGTGGCATTCAGGGGCTGAGAGTCCCTAGTGAAGGGGTGCCAAGGCCAGGGCCCTGATGGCTGCTTGGGAACATGGGACAAGGAGGATGCTTCTTGAGGAGGGAGTTCAGATCCGACCTCTCCCACCAACCAGGCCAGCCCTCCAGGGGCCACCAGACTGGCAGGGGAGAGAGGCTGGGACATGGGTGGATAAGCACGTGGTGGGAAGGGGCATTCAAGGGGCCTGGTGTTTGGGGATGACTAATGTCAACGGGCAGAGATCGGGGAGCAATTCCAAGTGAAGAGCCGGAGCAGATACCCAGGCAGAGGCAATGAAAGCCGGAAGCAGGGGTGTGCGGAAAATAGGAAAGTTTGGTGAAGTGTAGGGTGGAGGTGAGGGGGAGGGAAATGGGTGAAGCTGAAGGGGTTCATTAGTCAGGCCCAGGCAGGGTTTTAGCCGTAACCTGGCAACTGCAACGTGCCTCCGGGGGCAGGGAAAGGGCCCGGGGTGGCACCGTGGGGAGGGTGGGGCCTGGGGAGGATCTGGGAGCCAGCCCCACTTAACGACATTCAGTAAAGCAGAATATGGAAAATCAACCTGTGAAGGGCAAATAAAATTGGAGTGCTAGCTGGCCCCAGCCCCAGCGCCAGCGCCCATCATCCCAGACTCGGGGTTAGAGGGCAAGACAGAGGCTCAGGGTGTGCGCGAGGAGGGCAGGGCCAGGCAGCCCAGCGGAGGGGGCCGAGTCCGGGTGACTCTCGGGGATCTGGGGGAGGGTGATGGCTGCGTCGCCGAGGCTGGGAACGCTGTGGCGGTGCAGCCGGGGGAGGAGGAGCCCGGGGCGCAGGCAGGTAGGTGCAGGCTGCAGAGGAACTTTGCGGCCGCGCGGGGAAAGGCTTGGTCCCGTCCTCCCTCGCAGCCCTCTGCCGCCTCGGAGTGGGGACTTTCTCCTGTAGCCGTGGGAAACACCAACTTTGGTTGGGGGATTTGACTTTGCAGGGAAGGCAGAGCGGGGAGCACGGAGACGGGGCCAGGAGGGGCGGGGCCGGAGACGGGGGCGGGGCGTGCTGGGCCCGACGCCCCGCCCAGCGCGCTCGGCACTAACTCGCTGCCCTCGGCTGCAACTTCTTATCCGGGATCCAGATGGGAAGTGAAGCTCAGGGAGGAGCCCGAAGTTGTAAAACTGGAAAAAGTCAGGGCTGGGTTTTGAATTGGGGTCTGAGAGACCCCCCCTAACACCTGTGCTCTTTCCTTCTATGGCGGGAGTGGCACACTCGAATGTGTAGCGGGGTCAGGCATCAATACTGACACAAGAACAACATTAATGGTAACGTTCCTTGAACATTTACTACACGCCCGATAGTGTTCTGAGTTCTTTATATATATTTAACTCATTTAATCGCACCAATCCTTCGAAATCAGGACCATTATTTGCTCAGTTTTTAGAGAGGAAAAAACTGAGGCACAGAGAGGTTAAGTACCTTGTCCAAAGTCACACAGCACAAATTTGACCTCCCAAATTTGATCCTGTCTCCCACTGCCTCCACAAGTAGCATAAACGCATTAAACGGGCCCCAGAGGCCTCTGAGGAGAGTGTAAGCCCTTTTGGGGAAAGTGGTGGCTGCTCAATGCCAGACAAGGTTGTCCTGCTGGGAAGAAGCTGGAACATTACAGTCTCACGGAGCAAGTGGAATTTAAAATCTCTTGCTTTTTAGATGTGGAAAACACCTTTAAATAAAAATAAATAAATAAATAAATAAACAAACTGTGAGGGCCAAGGTAATAGTAATATCCCACATATCTGCAGACCAGATCTGGCCCGCAGATGGCCACCCTGTGACCTGAATACTCTCAGGGTGGGAGTAGGAAACAGAGAGGGAGGTTCCATTTAGAAGGGTGGGGGGGTGGGGGGCTTTCCAGGGGTGGAGATGTTTGCAGGCCTGTTTCCAGTTGGGATGGAAATAAGGGGCTGGTGGTAGGAACTTCTGTGACAGGGCATGGTGAAAATGTAGGAGGTAAGCGGGAAGTAGGAATTGGGGATGACTCAAGCCCTGATGTTGGAAGCCCAGGTGATGGTAAGAAAGATGGGGGCAGGGAAGCTGGTTTGGTACTCTGTTTTGATGGAGGCAGAGGGAGCTTCCATTTGGGACTTCCATTTGGGAGCTTGAGGGCGTGTGGGACATTTGGGGGAAGATGCTACCAGGAAGTTGGTTATGTGTGTCTGGAGCTGCGGATCTGTGGATGGGACAAAGTGCCCAGGACAGAACCAGGGAGGGGTTGAGGCCACATTGCATGAGTGGGAGATAGTGGGGAAGCTGGAGGAGCTGCTAGGAAGGTAAAAAGAGAAACAAGAGAAACCACTGCAAGAGTCATTTTGAGAGGAGAGTTTTTCTGTTTCACTAATGATTGGGATTCCCAGAGAAACCAGAGTTGTGCATTGGGGGCAAGGATGGAGTTAGCTACTGCAGCAGTGCTACTAACAGAGTAGTCCCTGAACCAGCAGCATCAGCATCTCCTGGGAGCTTGGTAGAAATGGACAGCCTCAGGCCCCATCTTGGACCTACTGAACCTGAATCTCCAGAGGTGGGGTCCTCCCACTCTTCACTGAAGTTTGAGAACCACTGCTGTATACTATAGAACAGCATCCTGTGCCCTCCCAAGGTGGGATGGGACCTGTGGGAGACCCTGGGCCCAATAGGAAACACTTGCAATAAGAAGATCACTGGCTCCAGAAACACCTCGCCTTCCTCGAAGACAGCACTTGTTTATACAGCCCATGTCACATGCTGGCCCCTGTTCTAGATGCTGTGGATATGTTTTTATTTGATTTTCTTTTATTGAGACAGAGTTTTGCTCTTGTCGCCCAGGCTGGAGGGCAATGGCTCAGTCTTGGCTCACTGCAACCTCCGCCTCCTGGGTTCAAGCAATTCTCCTGCCTCAGCCTCCTGAGTAGTTGGGATTACAAGCGTCTGCAACCACGCCCAGCTAATCTTTTTTTTTTTTTTTGTATTTTTAGTAGAGACTGTGTTTCACCATGTTGGCCAGGCCGGTCTCGAACTCCTGACCTCAGGTGATCCACCCATCTCGGCCTCCCAAAGTGCTAGGATTACAGGCGTGAGCCACCGTGCCCGGCCAATGCTGTGAATATATTAAACTGACTTGATCTTCATATCAAGATAGAGGCAAATGGTTCGCCTCCATTTGTAAATAGGCATTATCTCCTATTTATAGATTACAGGTGGAGGCAAACAAGTTAACTAACTTGCCCAAAGTTACACAGCTAGTAAGTGCCAAAGACTAAAGTCTGTTCCTACCCACCATGCTATGCACACCTGGCTCACCCAGCAGGGGTTGGGTGAGGAGGGAACCAGGGGCTGCTGGAAGGTACCTGGCATAAGTCCTAGTACTTAGTGGTTGGCACAGGATGGAAAGGGAGCCAGGGGCAGCCTGAGCAAAAGCCTGACCAAGTAGAACCTGCCTGGGGATGCCCAGGTAGAGGAGAACACAATTCCACCTCCTGGGAGTTGGGCCCAGAACTGTCCCCTGGGAATCCTCAATGGGCTCGTCTGACTTCCTCTGTTGGGTCTCTTATAGGTTCTGGCTGTGTCAGATGGAGGTAAGTGACAGAATGTATGGAGGAGGACTGGCTGAGTGGGAGGGAGGAGGGAGGTGGAGATGGGTGGGACACCCCTGCCACTGCTATCTTTCCAGGGAACATGCCTGCAGAGTGGATGCCTGGGGGAGGGTGGGTTGTGCCAGGGGCTGGGGAAGGCAGCAAGGCTCACCCCGACTTGTCCATCCCCCTGCAGAGCTGAGCAGCACGACGGGGCCCCAGGGCCAGGGCGAGGGCCGTGGCAGTTCCCTCAGCATCCACAGCCTCCCCAGTGGTCCTAGCAGCCCCTTCCCAACCGAGGAGCAGCCTGTGGCCAGCTGGGCCCTGTCCTTCGAGCGGCTGCTGCAGGACCCGCTGGGCCTGGCTTACTTCACTGTAAGCCTGGGGTGGGGAAAGGGAAGGGGGGACACGGGAAAGGGCAGGGCGTGGATGGAGCTTCAGGCTGGCCAGAGTGGGGTCCTCTGTCAGCTGCCTCATCTAGCCTTCCTGCAGCACCCTCTTCCTCTTCTCCCAAATTGGAACTTTTCTTCCTTCTCCCTGTCCTTGTCTCCGTCTCTCATTTTCTCTCCCTGCTTTCAGATCTGGCTCCATCTGTCTGTCTGGCCTTATCCGTCTGGCTTGGTCTCTTGGCCCTGTCTCTGTCCCAGTCTCTTTGATCACATCCCCCAGTTTGGTTTCTGTGTCACTGAGTCTCTGCCTGCCTCCCCCTCCTTCCCCTCCCAGGAGTTCCTGAAGAAGGAGTTCAGCGCGGAAAACGTGACTTTCTGGAAGGCCTGCGAGCGCTTCCAACAGATCCCCGCCAGCGATACCCAGCAGGTGGGAGAAGGGGGAGCTGGAGCCCAGGGCTAGGGAGAGGGGAAATGGGCCATGCTCCCTGACCAACTCCTCCTGCCCCTCCTCCTTCAGCTAGCTCAGGAGGCCCGCAACATCTACCAGGAGTTCCTGTCCAGCCAGGCGCTGAGCCCAGTGAACATCGACCGTCAGGCCTGGCTTGGCGAGGAGGTGCTGGCCGAGCCCCGGCCGGACATGTTTCGGGCACAGCAGCTTCAGGTGGGCGATCCCAGGTGGACTGGCCTTGAGAGGGAGACAAAAGGCGCAGGGGCGGGGTCGGACCCTGGCAGGGAGCCTGAACTACAAAGCGGAAGGGGCAAATTTGGAGGCGGAGCAGAGCCAAATGCCGGGGCAGGCAGGGCGGAGCTCAGAGGGCGGTATCAGAGGCACCCGGGAAGGACAGTTAGAGGCGGAGCCTAGCTGAGCTCGGGGCGGGACCTGGACCCTGGGGGTGGGTGTAGGAACTGACGTCGGGGTGGGGCTTGGGCAGCCCAGCGCCCACACCCCAGCCCCGGCTCACCTGTCCCGGGGTCGACCCGCAGATCTTCAACTTGATGAAGTTCGACAGCTATGCGCGCTTCGTCAAGTCCCCGCTGTACCGCGAGTGCCTGCTAGCCGAGGCCGAGGGGCGCCCTCTGCGGGAACCTGGCTCCTCGCGCCTCGGCAGCCCTGACGCCACTAGGAAGGTGCGGACGAGGGACTGGGCGAGGCAGGGGATCTTGCGGATCGCGTCCAAGAGGGGACGCCCCCGGATGCAGATCTGCGGGTATGTGCCCACGGTCTGCATGCGGGCTGGGTCCCAGCCCGGTGCCAGCGCCTCCCCTGTACCCACAGAAGCCGAAGCTGAAGCCCGGGAAGTCGCTGCCGCTGGGTGTGGAGGAGTTGGGGCAGCCACCCGTTGAGGGTCCTGGGGGCCGCCCTCTCCGCAAGTCCTTCCGCAGGGGTGAGGGTAGGAGCGAGCAACAGAGATGGGGGGAAGACGGGAGTTTGGGCAGGTTTGGGGAGTGCCCGCTTCCTCCTACGTGGGCCACAGTCTGTAAGTCTGTGAAAATTGAAACGCAGGTCCCAGTGACCACCGCACTCCCCTGGGTGGTTCGGGTCCTGGGCTAGACCACAGACGTTTGGAAATCTCCAACGGTGGTGTTGCTCCCAGGGATTTACACCTGGGCCCCTGCAGGATGACTCCAAACAAGGCCCACCAGTTGGGGAGAGGCTTCCGCAGAGGATGGGTGAGGGCGGGGGGGCTGTTCGTGTCCATCGCTCCCTCTTCCCTAGAGCTGGGCGCGACTGCAAACGCCGCCTTGCGCCGAGAGTCTCAGGGCTCCCTCAACTCCTCCGCTAGCCTGGACCTTGGCTTCCTAGCGTTCGTCAGCAGCAAATCTGAGGTGAGCTGACTGTTGAGGAAGACAAGATGCTCTATGGGCTAGGGTCACTACTCAGGCCTGTTTACGTGGTAGCCCTCATTCCAAGTTGCTGTCCTTACTGCGTCTCCCAGCTTGCTCTGCATGGCCAACCCTTCAGCCTCCTTACTTTTCTCCTGTCCTCACTATATCAGTCCCCATATATGTCATGGGTGCACATCCTCTGTCGGCAGATGTGTGGCACCATGTGGCAGCACCCATGTGTGTAACACAGCAGGTATGTGGGAATCAGCAGGGGGACCTTGTCTCTAGTTGCCCATATTGCCTGGGTTGCATACATGTGTTCCTGCAGGAGGATATATCTTTGCCTTCCTTGGGAGTGCGTGTGCATGCTTGAGCCCCAGCAAGCTTACCTGTCTCTGTGTACCTGTCTGCATGCCCTTGCATGTGTACACATAATCTCCCCTGCTCCTGCCCTGAATCAGAGCCACCGGAAGAGCCTTGGGAGCACCGAGGGTGAAAGTGAAAGCCGGCCAGGGAAGTACTGCTGTGTGTACCTGCCTGACGGCACAGCCTCCTTGGCCCTGGCCAGACCTGGCCTCACCATCCGAGATATGCTGGCAGGGATCTGTGAGAAACGAGGCCTCTCTCTACCTGACATCAAGGTCTACCTGGTGGGCAATGAACAGGTGGGAACTTGACCTAGCTCCAACTCTAACCTCCTTCCTGATCCTGACCCCAACTCCATTTCTGTCTCAGATCAGTCATGGCTCCAACCTCAACTCAATTTCTAATCCCCTGGACTAACCCTAATTTCAACCCCATTTGCTATCATCACCCCCTTCCTAACTTCAGCCTCTACCACAATCCCACTCCTATACCCACACCCAACTCCAAAGCAACCTCCACACCCACTTTCACTCACTCATACATCCACCCGCCCGCACCTCATGCCCTTCCAGGTTTCCAGCTTCATCTATCATCCTGGTGATCTTAGGGGGGTAAAACTGGGGAGAACCACTGTTGGAGCTGGGGTTAGTCCCTTATCATTCCCAGAGTCCAGACTGCATCCCCAGAGACCCATCCTGGAAACGGCCATCCATGGGGTGCCCTCACCTCCTTAGCCTCTAGGGGCACCCAACTGCACCTAACCCATGAACTTTTTCCTTTAGGTGCAAACTAGCTTAAACTTTGAAGAAGACCTAGGGGAAAACTGGCTTTAAAGGAAACCATTCAGTCAAGGGAATCTCAAGGAAGAATGTTGCCTTCCAGGGGGCCGTCAGGATTTCATTTACCTAGTAGACAAATCCTAAGGTCCTGCCAGGTGTGTGGGGGAGAGGAACCCAGATCTGGGGCTGTCCTCCTGGCCCACAGGCTGGAAGTAAGCCAAGCAAGGAGTGATCAGGGAGGAAAAAGAGTGAAAACTCCAGAGAAGGTCGCTTGGGAGAAGGTAGGCATTTCTGGCTGATGTCCGGAAGGCTTCGTGGAAGAAGCAGCAGTTGATGTGGATGGGGAGGAGTTTGCCTGGCAGAGCTGTGGGGGAGGATATTCCAGGCAGAGGGAACAGCTTAGGCAAAGGCCTTCAGGCAGGTACTTGCGGGGCATGTTCAGGGGCCTGGAGTGCAAGGGTGCGAGGGCAGCAGTGGGAGGTGTTCTGCCCACTCTTCTCAGGCCGCCAGGGCGGCTGCCAGAAGCCCAGATGGGCTTTCATACGTGCTAAATATAACTTCCTCACCCACACTCCACCTGCTCCTGCAGCACAGCATAGGCCTACTGCCTGGGAGATGCTGCCCCCAACCCCCACATCAGGCTGGAGCAGGCAGTGGGGCCTCTGAGGGTGGTCATCACAAGAGTTACTGTTTTTGTACCTACTGTGTGCCAGATGCTTCACATCCTCTGGTTTCACAGCAGTTTTGGGGGTGGGCCCTTTTTGAATGAGGAAACAAGAAGTGTCCTTAGTAGCGGGGACTGGAAAGAAGTGGACAAATGTCAAAAATGGGACCAGGCCAGGGTGGTTGATCAAAGGTGGGTGGTGAGGGAGGAAATGCTTCCAGTTGGTCTGGTTGGATTTCACAAACCTGAGGGACACAGGGCAGCGGTCCTGGAGGCAGAGCCTGTCCTGGCACAGAAAGAGTAGGCCAGGGATCTGGGACCTAGGCCTGCCCCTTATGATTTCATGCCAGCAGATACGTTTCCCATAATTTCTGTCTTTTCCCAAGAATGTCCAGCATTCTTGCCACTTTTCTCCCTGGCCTTGGCTTTCCTGGGCTTGGACTCCAGCTTGGTACCTTAACCCATTTGCTCCCCTACAGCTCTTCCACCCTCCATCCCTCCCTCTAGGAAGCCCCAGTGGTGGCCATGGGAGGGCGTGAAGTTCTTAGACCCACAGGGATGGCTGGGGGTTGGGGGAGGGACTCTTAGACCCTGCCTGGCATCCACAGAAGCCCCTGGTCCTGGATCAGGACTGCACCGTGCTGGCGGATCAGGAAGTGCGGCTGGAAAACAGGATCACCTTCGAGTGAGTGTTCTGCCCCCAAGTCTGGGTCCCAGGTCCTGACGCTCCCTTCAGGCTCTGTTCTAGCTATCTGGCTCTCCAGGCCCCGCCCCTCGTGCTAGCCCCGCCCCCGAGACAAACCCCGTCCCTTACAAGCCAGTCCCACCTTCTGCAGCTCAGGCTCCACCCCTTCGCGTTTGTACTGGGAAGGGTTTGGCTGGGGGCCGGCCCTCCGGCCCTCTGCTGCCCGAGGGTTCCGCGCAGGCTGGAGCTGACGGCACTAGATCGCGTGGTACGAATCTCAGCCAAGCCCACCAAGCGGCTGCAGGAGGCGCTGCAACCCATTCTGGAGAAGCACGACTTGAGCCCGCTACAGGTGGCGCTGCACCGGGTGAGCTGCGGGGCCGCGGGGCGCGGAGAGGCGGGGCCGGGAGAGGCGGGGCCGGGGCCGGGGCCAGGCGGAGGCCTGTACCGCGGGCTGCTGACATCTCCCCGCAGCCAGGCGAGAAGCAGCCTCTGGATCTGGGGAAGCTTGTGAGCTCGGTAGCAGCCCAGAGACTGGTTTTGGACACTCTTCCAGGTAGGGGACATTGGCCTCGGGGCTTGATCTGGAACAACTGTGGCCCAGGAGGAAGGGGGCCCAGGTGGGAGGCAAACACTAACTGTGGCGCTGTCTGCCACAGGTGTGAAGATCTCCAAAGCCCGTGACAAATCTCCCTGCCGCAGCCAGGTGAGCGAAAGGCGGGTAGCCTCTTCCACCCTCTGCTTCTCCCCTCCTGATTTTGACTCTGACCCCACATTCTCGCAGGGCTGTCCACCTCGAACCCAGGACAAGGCCACCCATCCCCCTCCAGCGTCTCCCAGTTCTCTGGTGAAGGCGCCCAGTAGTGCCACTGGAAAGCGGCAGACCTGTGACATCGAAGGTACATGGTGGATGAGCTGAGGATTAGAGGGACTAGGGCAGTGGGGTTGGGGACCATTCAGGGTGGCATCAGAGAGCCTTGGGCTAAGGCAGGGGGCTGGGTGCCATTGGGTGTGGAACAAGAAGGGTGGGGGTTGGGGGGTCAAAGGGGCTGAAACGGGGGGCCACAGGCCATTGGTGCTGGGGCCAGGGAGGCTGTGGCCACAGTAAGGCAGCGAGACTGTTGTGGGCTAGCATATAGGCAAGTCTGCTTGGGGGACCCTCATGCTGTGGCTTGCCTCCAGGCCTGGTGGAGCTGCTGAACCGGGTGCAGAGCAGCGGGGCCCACGACCAGAGGGGTCTTCTGAGGAAAGAGGACCTGATACTTCCAGAATTTCTGCAGCTGCCTACCCAAGGGCCCAGCTCCCGGGAGACCCCACCACAGACTGAATCAGCAGCCCAGCCCATCGGGGGATCTTTGAACGCCACCACCGACTCAGCCCTCTGACAGCTACCCAACAGTCCAGGACAGCTGCATGGCACCCGGCGGGCCGAGCATGCCATGGGTCCGCTCTGCATGCCCTGTCTGTGCCATGAGTGTCCCTGGCCCCTTCCTGCCATGGGCAGGCCCGCAGGAAGAGCCGGTAGGGGTGGAAAGGGGACTCAGATGAGACACACCCCACAGCCACCACCGCCTTGTCCCTCAACAAGCTCAGCCCCAGTCCCTTGCAGCCAGGCCACAGTGGGGGAGGTGAATCTAGCCCCTTGGAACAGGCTTGCCCAACATGGAGGGATGGCGTTGGCAGTGCCAGCCTCCCCAGACTGTGCCAAGTTTCAACAGGGGCAGGAGGAGGGGCCGGCCCCTCCTCAGGGAGCTGGTATGAGTAAGGCCTGAGGGTGCAGGCGGGCAGCCCTGTACCCCACCCACATAGACTATACTGTCCATACAGATTCTGCAGTAGGCTTGGGGCAGCTGGGTTTGTCCTTGATGTATGATACTGTTATAATAATAATTATTATTCTGCCATGAGTTGTCTTCCTTGTGTGCCAGACTGTCCTGTGGCTTCCCCCACCATCAAAACACACTGATTCTGTCACCAAGGTCAGTGCCAGGAAACTCTTGGGGACCTCAGGATGTGCCTCCTGACTTCCTGTTTTCAGAACCTCTCTTCCTGACTGCACAGTATATGGGGTGGTGTATGAATATCTTACAGTTTTGTTTTTAAAAAAAAAGAATATGGGAACTGGGTGAGGTGGCTCACACCTGTAATTCCAGCACTTTGGGAGACCAAGGGGGGCGGGGGTGGATCGCTTGAGCTCAGGAGTTCGACACGAGCCTGGGCAACATGTCAAAACTCTGTCTCTACCAAAAATACAAAAAATTACCTGAGTGGTGGCACATGCCTGTGGTCCCAGCTACTCGGGAGACAGGTGGGAGAGGATCGCTTGAGCCCGGGAGGCAGAAGTTGCAGTGAGCCGAGATCCTGCCACCGCACTCCAGCCTAGGTGACGGAGTGAGACTCTGTCATGGTGTGGAGGTGAGAGAAAGGGTGGGGAGAGGTGTCGGGGTGAAGAACCCTGTGGGGAGCTGTGCCTCTCTATCACGGTGCTGTTGTACTGAGGTCTCTGGATCTGAGTACATCATTCTGGTCACTGTTCTCTGCTTCTATTGGGGACCAAGTGTCTCTGCACAAAGGATTGGGGAATCCTTTGGTGCACCAAAGGTCTACAAGGGGGACACTGATTGTTGTAGCAGGGGCAGGTTCTCACTCTTACCTGCTTTAGCTGGGTGGTCTGGCTGGAAGCCCAAACCCCTCACAGTGGGAGGCAAGGAGGACCTCCCAGAAGGAGGGCCCCAGACTGCGGGGAGAGAAGCCAGATTGGGTTCCAGCCCAGAGAGGTAAGTGCTGCAACAGAGGAAGCTAGAGGGTGTAGGGACCAGGAGAAGGCCCCTAAGAGGGTGGTGGGGTCTCCTGACTGCCTCAAACAGGGCACATTGGCTTCCCCATTGGAATCTTTGCGCTTGCTGTCTCCTCTGCCAGGAACTCCCCTTACCTGCCCCAGGCTCAGTCAACTGGCTCCTCCTCCTCCTTGAAATCTGTGGGATTTTCCAGCCCTGTCCTCCTATGGGAGCCTCAGCCCTCTGCCCCTTCAACCCATTTTGTTTGGCTGGCTTAACCGGATCCCTGGCAAGCCTGGCTAATCAGAATACTCCAGTCTACTGGCCAATCAGGGTACTCTATCCCATTGGCCAATCAGAGTACTCCATTCCACTAGCCAATCATAGTAGTACATTTCCCTGGCCAGAATTTGGTTCAAACATAGTCCTCTGACCTCAGGCGTTGCAATCAGAGTCCCAGTCCTGCTCATTTTCTACCATCTCCTGGGGTTTGTAGAAAGGACCCTTAGGAAGCGAACCTGCATGTGAATGCAACCAACACTGGAAAGCAAGACTAAAAGATGGAAGAAGATTCCTGACGAAATCCAGCCATACCTGAAATAAAACACTCCTTGCTTTTCTCCTTGTGCAAGCCAATAAATCCTTTTCGTGTGTGTGCTTGTTACTGTGAGAGTTTTTTTTTTTTTTTTTTTTTTGAGACGGAGTCTCGCTCTGTCGCCCAAGCTGGAGTGCAGTGGCCGGATCTCAGCTCACTGCAATCTCCGCCTCCGGGGTTCACGCCATTCTCCTGCCTCAGCCTCCCGAGCAGCTGGGACTACAGGCGCCCACCACCTCACCCAGCTAGTTTTTTTTTTTTTGTATTTTTTAGTAGAGACGGGGTTTCACCATGTTAGCCAGGATGGTCTCGATCTCCTGACCTTGTGATCCGCCCGCCTCGGCCTCCCAAAGTGCTGGGATTACAGGCTTGAACCACCGCGCCCAGCCGAGAGCTTTTTAAGACCTGCAACCACAAAAGTCCTGCCTCATTGAAGAGCTCTGCTTAAACACCTCAGAAGATCCTGCTCTAGTCACCCAGTATAACCAGCGAAGCGCTCCCTGACTCTGTTCTCTGTCATTCTAGTCAGTTTTCAAAATTCGCAGTAGTTATCCCACTGTGCAATTACCTTGTTTACTGATTGATACTCATGCTGCGATGGTAGAAACCTTATCCATTTTTTTCTTTTTCTTTTTTTTTTTTTGAGATGGAGTCTCACTCTGTTGCCTAGACTGGAGTGCAGTGGCTCAATCTCAGCTCACTGCAACCTCCACCTCCTGGGTTCAAGCACTTCTCCTGCCTCAGCCTCCTGAGTAGCTGGGATCACAGGCACACGCCACCATGCCCAGCTAATTTTTGTATTTTTAACAGAGATGGGGTTTCACCGTGTTGGCCAGGCTGGTCTCGAACTCCTGACTTCAAGTGATCCACCTGCCTCGGCCCCCAAAGTGCTGAGATTACAAGCGTGAGCCATTGCGCCTGGCTGACCTTGTCCATCTTAATCACCACTCTATCCCCTTGGTCTAGTGGGCTGATAAATGACCCTGCAGTCTCACATTGTCTTAGCAAAGCATGCGGTGGCAGCAGGGCATTGGTGGTCCTCGCAGGGGACTGCATAGCACCATCACAGTGTGGGGCCAGGGGTGGGGGTAGGGAGACCAACCTGTGTCCCTTTTCCGACCAGCCACAGAACTTTCTCCCTTGTGGTAGGAGACAACCTTCCATGTTCTCCAGGATAGAGAGGTGAGAGATGGGCTGTCTCTCCAAAGTTAACAGATCCTGCAGGCCAAACCCACCCTTCACCCAGTCCTGCACTTCTGTGGCCTGGCAATAATGCCAGCTGCTGTTAGGGACCAATGGGATTGCCCCATGATAAAGGGTTAGGGGCCAGGTAGAAGAGCATGCACAGAGGTCAGCCCTGCAGGTGCAGGAAATCACATTTACTGAGGTCCCCAAGTTAGACTTGCTCCATCCTTTATCTCCTGTTTTGCCTTCACAACAAAACAACCTGGTGAAGATGAACTCAGGCTGCAAGAGGGGAAGTGACTAGCCCAGGATCCTGTAAGGAGTTGTCACAGGAGCTTCACTAGCACCCAGGCTGTCTGATGGGGACACACCCCAGGGCGGCCTAGCTGCTGCAGAAATCCCCAATGGGGAGCCAGGGTCCTCTCCCAGAAGAGTACTTCGTGGGTGTTTTGTTTTGTTTTGTTTTGTTTTGTTTCGTTTCGTTTTTTGAGATGGAGTCTTGCCCTGTTGCCCAGGCTGGAGTGTAATGGTGCAATCTCGGCTCACTGCAACCTCCACCTCCTGGATTCAGGCGATTCTCCTGCCTCAGCCTCCCGAGTAGCTGGGATTACAGGCGTGTGCCATCACGCCCAGCTAATTTTTTTTTTTTTTGTATCTTTAGTAGAGACGGGGTTTCACCACGTTGGCCACACTGGTCTCGAACTCCTGACCTCATGATCCACCCGCCTCAGCCTTCTAAAGTGCTAGGATTACAGGTGTGAGCCACCGCGCCTGGTCCCAGGACAGTACTTTGATATGGCTACTCCAGGGGGACAGTTTGTTGGAGTTTCTGCCAAAACTTAAAAACAGCGTGTGACCCTAGTGGTGCCACTAGAGAATCACTCACTTCCAGGCACGAAGAGGCCTATCCCTGCAGGGTTATCTGTGACCCTAAAACAAACAACTGTATGTGGCTGGGGGTGGGCATAATAAAACAGTGTAGCGTGTCCATGCTCTGCAGTACCACACAGCAGATAAAGAATTGGGTACAGCGTGTTCTAATGTGGAAAATCCTCCAAGATGTGCTGTTGTTCTGTAAAATAAAGCAGAGCAATACACATGGCACGATAATTTTATATAAACCACAAGCACAGAGGCACTTACAAGTGTAGGGAAAGGAGAGAGAATATTCTCCAAGGATGCAGAGAAGTCAACAAACAACAGTGTGTGGGCCGGGTACCACGGCTCACGCCTGTAATCCCAGCACTTTGGGAGGCTGAGGCGGGTGGATCACGAGGTCAGGAGATCAAGACCATCCTGGCTAACACGATGAAACCCCATCTCTACTAAAAATACAAAAAAATTAGCCGGGCGTGGTGGCAGGTGCCTGTAATCCCAGCTACTCAGAAGGCTGAGGCAGGAGAATGGTGTGAACTCGGGAGGCGGAGGTTACAGTGAGCTGAGATCCGGCCACTGCACTCCAGCCTGGGCGACAGAGCGAGACTCCGTCTCAAAAAAAAAAAAAAAAAAAAGAAAAGAAAAGAAAAGAAAAAATTAGCCAGGCATGATAAAAAATTAGCAGGTGTCTGTAATCCCAGCTACTTGGGTGGCTGAGGCAGGAGAATCGCCAAACTAATAAGGAGACAGGAAGGGGACTAGGACTGGGGGTAGTGGTCACAAGAGACTTTCATCTTAGCTTTAATTTTTTTTTAAGGATACAGTTTTTTAATAATTACAATAATATGAAGGACTCCCGAAGATCCCCTCTTTGTCCCTGGTGGGCCACCACTCTTTGGTAGAGCCTAGTCCTTCCTTTGGGAGCTGGAGCCCACCACCCCTCTCGGCCCATTTTAGTTGGTGGAGTGTGCCCCTCTGCCATGATTTTCTCTGAGACTCTCTTCCCAACTCACCCCTTGAAGCAGCCCTGGGCTGAAGGGGACCTGCTTCCTTCCTCTCAGTTTCTGTGCTCCTAGAATCTTCACCTCCTTGGCCGGCCAGGACCCATCTGCTGGGAGAGAGGTCCAGGCCCATGGCCTCCTCCTTCAGACCTGGGGCAGGGGTAAGGGGCACCAGCTGCTCTGAGCTGACTTCTGGGTGGTCAGAAAAGATGGTGGAGCCACTTCCCAACCCCACCAGGTGGGAAGCCAGGAGGGGCCAGTCCACCCAGTGTGCAGTGTAAAGGAAGGGAGAACACACACGGTCGTTTTTTTTGGTTGTTCGTTTTGTTTTTGTGTTTTTGAGATGGAATCTCACTCTGTCACCCAGGCTGGAGTGCAGTAGTGCGATCTCGGCTCACTGCAACCTCTGCCTCACAGGTTCAAGTGATTCTCCTGCCTCAGCCTCCCGAGTAGCTAGGATTACAGGCGCCCACTAATTTTTACCATGTTTTTTTTTTTTTTTTTTTTTTTTTTTTTTTGAGACGGAGTCTCGCTCTGTCGCCCAGGCTGGAGTGCAGTGGCCGGATCTCAGCTCACTGCAAGCTCCGCCTCCCGGGTTTACGCCATTCTCCTGTCTCAGCCTCCCGAGTAGCTGGGACTACAGGCGCCGGCCACCTCGCCAGGCTAGTTTTTTGTTTTTTTTGTTTTTGTTTTTTTTTTAGTAGAGACGGGGTTTTACCGTGTTAGCCAGGATGGTCTCGATCTCCTGACCTCGTGATCCGCCCATCTCGGCCTTCCAAAGTGCTGGGATTACAGGCTTGAGCTACCGCGCCCGGCCAGTCCAGCTAATTTTTATCATGCTCGGCTAATTTTTCTATTTTTAGTAGAGACAGGGTTTCACCATGTTGGCCAGGCTGGTCTCGAACTCCTGACCTCAGGTGATCCACCTGCCTCGCCCTCCCAAAGTGCTGGGACTGCAGGCATGAGCCACCCTGCCTGGCCCACACACTGTTGTTTGTTGATCTTTCTGCATCCTTCCAACACTCCATTTAGCAGAGGGCACTGGCTAAGAGCACAGGCATGACCTTCTTGAGCACACGTGGAGCCCATGTGGCTCCAAGTCCCCAAGAGACAATCTTGCTACTTGTCTCTGGTTCTCCCCCACCTTCACCAAGTCTTGGGGCTGGGGAAGAGGATGGCACAAAATGGGCACAGGGCAAGCACGGGGCACAGTGTCCTGGGTTCTGGGCCAGGGTTCCGGGGGTCAGGAAGAGGCACTGGCTGCTCATCTGGAGCCCCTGCTGGAAGTGCTGATGCAACAGCACCAACCCCCAAGGGGGTGATCACAAGATGCACCCCGCAGGGTGTCTAGCCTGGTAATCAGGTGACCCGGGCTTTTGAGGGGGTGTAGAAGAAGCTGGAAGTCAGCTACCAAAGGGAAACAAAAGCCCAGGTTGCAGGGAACACACTTGGTTCGTTACATTGAATCAGATGCAGCTCAGGCTGAGCACAGGACCATGAACTGCCCAACTCCAGGGGCACCATTGGCATCCTTGATGGTCCTGGTGGGGCCCAGGAAGAGCTGGGAACATGAATATGTCCATGTGGACTGTGAAAACTGCAGGGTCTGGGCGAGGGGTGCTCAGTAACCATCTTAGCACCTGTCTCCAGAGAACTGGCTTGGGGTTAGACCAGGGACAGAAAGCAAAGGGAGGACTGCCATAGAACCAGCATCACCCCTCAGGCTGGCCTAGCTTGCTGGCTGCCAGCATGAAGTCCCGGTAGCTAAGAAGGGTAGGTGGGGATAACCCCACTAGCCAGGGAGGTCACTTGGAGCCCAGAACCCAGAAGCTGGAACCAAGAGGCTGAAGTCTAGAACCTGCAGTCTGGAATATGGAATCGGAGCCTGGAGCCCAGAATTTGGAGCCCAGTGTCTAGAACCAGAGTCCCAAGCTTGACATCCAAACTCAGAAACTAGGGCCAGGGGACTGGGTCTCAGAGCCCAGAGCCCAGAACCCAGAGCTTGAACCTAAGAATTTAGAGTGCAGGGCCTGGAGTTCCCAGCCAGGAGAAGATCCCAGAACCTAGAGGTAAGCTCCAGGCCTGAAATACACAGCCTAAGACCTGTAGTCTAAAGCCAGACCTCAGAGCTTCAGGTCCAGACCCGGACACCAGAGCCGGGGCCTGCCTTGGTAGCATGCTCTCAGCCTCGCTCTCTGGCCTGGTCCTGAGGCCAGTGTGATAGGCTGGAGCCATATGAGGAAGCGAGCTGCAGGAGAAGAGGTGACTTCTGAAAAAAAGCCCAAAGCAGCCTCAGCTCTTTTGGCCACAGACTTTGGCCTTATCAGTAAATGAGTGACCAGTGCCTTGGCCATCAAGATTAATAATTTATGTAGGGCACTTATCCACTAAACAGGCATGAGGTGTTCTCAGGTCAGCCAACCCTGCCCTAGACCCACAGCATTTATTTTAGCCCTGGGCCCCTATCTGGAAAATAGAACTTGGAAGAGACAATGTTTCAGGGCCTTGCCTGCTCTGTGCTGGGGCCGGGCAGCTCCAATTGAAGTCCAGGGTCTCCAAGAGAGGACAAAGTCAAGGGGGCCAGGAAAGGCATTACTTTGTTTCTCAAAGGGAACCCACTGGTGAGAACCACTTTTTTGACAAGAGATACAGGGGGGATGTGCCCCTGATGTGTGCAGCACACACTTGTGACTGTGTGCATGGCCATTGTGCTGGTGTGGAGGCCGGATGAGATGTTCACTGCCATACACCCAAGGTACAGCACCGTGCTGACTCACCGTGGAGCTTAGATGTTTGTTGAATAAATAACATGCTTGTGAGAAGAGGCAGGAACTCTCAAACTATGCTGATGGGAAAGTGTGTTATACTGTTATGAGGTTATGCTGGTTATTAGTCAGTTTCCCATCCCCCCAAAACAAAAATCCAGGTCATGGGCAGAATGGTCTTTCTTTCTCTCTCTCTCTCTCTCTCTTTCTTCTTATTTTGAGGCAGAGTCTTGCTCTGCCACCCAGGCTGGAGTGCAGTGGCGCGATCTCGGCTCACCACAATCTCCGCCTCCCAGGTTCAAGCGATTCTCCTGCCTCAGAATCCCAAGTAGCTGGGATTACAGGCATGGGCCACCATGCCCGGCTAATTTTTTGAATTTTTAGTAGAGACAGGGTTTCTCCATGTTGGTCAGGCTAGTCTGAAACTCCTGACCTCAGGTGATCTGCCCGCCTCAGCCTCCCAAAGTACTGGGATTACAGGCATGAGCCACTGCGCCCAGCCCCTCTCTCTTTCTTTCCTTTCCTTTTCCTTTTCTTTCTCTTTCTTTCTTTCTTTCTTTCTTTCTTTCTTTCTTTCTTTCTTTCTTTCTTTC